>NC_136599.1:2188301-2223301 GCF_910589615.1 Taurulus bubalis
TCATCTAGATCCCAGAACCAACACAAAGAACCCTTTAGAAAATGTAGAACCCAGAACCAAGACAAAGAAACCATTTAGAAAATGTAGAACCCAGAACCAAGACAAAGAGATCCCTTTAGAACATGTAGAGCCCAGAACCAAGACAAAGACAACCATTTAGAACATCTATAACCCAGAACCAACACAAAGAGAACCCTTTAAAACATGTATAACCCAGAACCAACACAAAGACAACCATTTAGAACACCTAGCACCCAGAACCAACACAAAGAGAACCCTTTAGAACATCTAGCACCAAGAACCAACACAAAGAACGCTTTAGAACATCTATAACACAGAACCAACACAAAGACAACCATTTAGAACATGTATAACCCAGAACCAACACAAAGAGAACCCTTTAGAACACCTAGCACCGAGAACCAACACAAAGACCGCTTTAGAACATTTATAACCCAGAACCAACACAAAGACAACTCTTTAGAACATCTATAACCCAGAACCAACACAAAGAGAACTCTTTAGAACATCTATAACCCAGAACCAACACAAAGGGAACCATTTAGAACATCTATAACCCAGAACCAACACAAAGAACGCTTTAGAACATCTATAACCCAGAACCAACACAAAGACAACTCTTTAGAACATCTATAACCCAGAACCAACACAAAGAACGCTTTAGAACATCTATAACCCAGAACCAACACAAAGAACGCTTTAGAACATCTATAACCCAGAACCAACACAAAGACAACTCTTTAGAACATCTATAACCCAGAACCAACACAAAGGGAACCATTTAGAACATCTATAACCCAGAACCAACACAAAGAACGCTTTAGAACATCTATAACCCAGAACCAACACAAAGACAACTCTTTAGAACATCTATAACCCAGAACCAACACAAAGAGAACCCTTTAGAACATCTAGCACCAAGAACCAACACAAAGAACGCTTTAGAACATCTAGAACCCAGAACCAACACAAAGAGCACCCTTTAGAACCAACACCTCTGGTTCTGTCAGAAACGAGGTTCCCCCCGTGTGTCTGCAGAGACCCCGATGCTGGAGGGCGAGGAAGACGAGGGTCTGCGGCTGTGGCACCTGGTGAAGAGCAGCGAAGACCCCGAGATCCCAAAGCACCGCAAGAGCAGCATGAGGGAGCGGGAGAGGGCCAAGGCCATCCCGGAGATCTACCTGACCCGCCTGCTGTCCATGAAGGTACCGCGCACCCCCCGGCCCACCCGTCTGCCTCTCTACCCGTCTGCCTCTCTACCCGTCTGCCTCTCTACCCGTCTGTGTGCTGACCCGTCTGCCTCTCTACCCGTCTGCCTCTCTACCCGTCTGTGTGCTGACCCTTCTGCCTCTCTACCCGTCTGCCTCTATACCCATCTGTCTCTCTACCCGCCTGCCTCTCTACCCGTCTGTGTGCTGACCTGTCTGCCTCTCTACCCGTCTGTCTCTCTAGGGGACGCTGCAGAAGTTCGTGGACGACGTCTTCGTGGCGATCCTCAGCACCAAGCGGCCGCCGCCCATCGCCGTCCGGTTCTTCTTCGACTTCCTGGACGACATGGCGGAAAAGCACGGCATCGACGACCCCGAGACCGTGCACATCTGGAAGACCAACAGGTGAGACACCCGCACACCTGTCTGTCTCTCTGTGCCGTGTCTGTCCCTCTCTGACCCGCCTGTCTCTCTGCAGCCTCCCTCTCCGGTTCTGGGTGAACATCCTGAAGAACCCTCAGTTTGTTCTGGACGTCCAGGTGACCGACAGCATCGACGCCGTGCTGTCCGTCATCGCTCAGACCTTCATCGACTCCTGCACCACCTCGGAGCACAAAGTGGGACGGGTACGACCTGTCTGTCCCTCTGCCTGTCTGTCCCTCTGCCTGTCTGTCTGCATGTTCACTGTGTCTGTGTGTAGTCAAGTGACCACGTGGAATCTTTCTGTCCAACCAGGACTCTCCTGTCAACAAGCTGCTGTACGCCAGAGAGATCCCCCGATACAAACAGCTGGTGGAGAGGTGAGACGGCTTCCTGTACAAGTACACTCACTGTACAAGTACAAGTACCTGTACTTGTACTTGTACAGTGAGTACAGTTACCATAGAAATGTACTGCTTTTCACTTTAAGCTTAACCAACACTGTACATTATTGTTTTTATTAACTTATTAGACTAATGTGATAAACTGTGTGTGTGTGTGTGTGTGTGTGTGTGTGTGTGTGTGTGTGTGCGCGTGTGTGTGTGTGTGTGTGTGTGTGTGTGTATGTGTGTGTGTATGTGTCTGTATCTGCAGGTATTACAGTGATATCCACAGCGCTGCGTCCGGCTGTTATCAGGAGATGAACTCCACTCTGACTGAACTGTCCGGGGTCAGTGAACCGTGCAATATGTAATATATACATATATATAATATATGTATATATACATGTATATTTTGATATATATATACATATGTATGCATGTGAACAACATTAACTTTTTGATCCTGTCTGCAGAGTTTTGCCTCAGAGATGAACAGTCTTGTTGCTCTTCATGAACTCTACAAGTACATCAACAAATACTATGACCAGGTAACACACACACACACACACACACACACACACACACACACACACACACACACACACACACACACGTCCACCTGTCTCTCCCTCTCACCTGTCTCTCTCTCTCTCTCTCTCCCTCCCTGTCTCTCTCTCACCTGTCTCTCCCTCTCACCTGTCTCTCTCTCTCCCTCTCTCCCTCCCTGTCTCTCTCTCACCTGTCTCTCTCTCCCTGTGTGTCAGATCATCCTGTCTCTGGAGGAGGACAGCTCAGGTCAGAAGATGCAGTTGGCCTATCGGCTGCAGCAGGTCGCCGCCCTGGTGGAGAACAAGGTCACTGACCTCTGATGACCTCTGATGACCCCGAAGACACTGGGACGAGCTTCCTGTTGGACATCTGCAGAACTCTGGAAATCATTTTGGACTCTTGTTAACATTGTCTTCCTGCTGTGTGTGTGCGTGTGTGTGTGTGTGCGTGTGCGTGTGTGTGTGTCTGTGTGCGTGTGCGTGTGCGTGTGTGTGTGTGTACAGTCAGACTCAGGAGAACCCGGTTCTTTAGACTCAAACTAAACCTGAACCGAGAGACCGACCTGACAATCGAACCAATCAGAGGACTTCATCATCGCCTGCTGCCTTGCACTACATTTCCCAGAGTTCCCTGCGGCTCTGCTGTCTGCGTGGAGTCAGAATAGTTTCTCTACTGATCACGCGTGTTGATGATGATCTCAGACATGCTCGTATATTTTTATCAACAGTGTTTTTAGCTTTTACTACTGAAACCAGCACAACTCTGCGCCCGGAGCTTTAAAGATTTAAAGATTTTAAGCTTTAGTGTTTTTACTGAACTCAATAACAGAATCAAGTTCAGTGAGACTCAAACCGACACCCTCAGGACCGAACTGGTCCCGGTCAGTCTTCCTCAGGTCCAGGTCCAGACGGACTCGGCAGGATTCAGGTCTGCTTTACTGCCGGTCCTCGTTGGAGGGGCCTGACGACCTCTGACAGGCTGCTGGATTCATCTAACCAGCCAATCAGCACACAGCAGAGAAGTGTTCCTGTATGAACTACAGAACTACAAAGACCAGCTACATACAGCGTGTCCAGCTTCTGACTTCACAATGAGGACGAGGAGCGGAGAAAAGGAAATCAGATAACTGTTGACTAACAAACAGGAACAAGAATCATTGTGTGTGTGTGTGTGTGTGTGTGTGTTGTGTGTGTGTGCGTGTGTGTGTGTGTGTGTGTGTGTGCGCGTGTGTGTGTGTGTTACTAACTTATTACATGTACATACTGTAAGTCCTATTTATACCTATTTATTCCAGCTGTGCCTTCCTACTTGCAGCTAGATGGCGCTGTCTGTCTGTTCTTACGGCTGCCGTATTGATCGTGTGTCCCAGTGCATCATGGGAAGATAAATTCATTAAAATGTTTAACTCTAATTGAACCAGGGAGGGAAAACAACAACTGAATCATATGAGTATTTCCAGCTAGCATAGCATTATGCTAGGTTGACACCCCCCCAGACTCTCGAGCTTCACATGTTATGATGTAAAAGAAAGCAATACCCGTTTTTTAAAGACAACGGTTGTTTTTATTGAACACGTGACGTCTGGTTTGATCTTCAGATATTATCCGTGTTAAAGGTTTGAATCCACCGTCCTGTATCTGGATGTGAAGCAGCCGATGGAACTGCCAGTGAGAAGAAACTGTTCAAGGACTCGGAGGTTTGGGTTCAGCCTCCAGGTGTCAGCTGTCTCTCCCCTGTGAGCGGTTTGAGTGTTTTCTGTGTGGAATCGTCACGAACAGCAGTGTGGAGGAACCACCAGAGTTCAGACCGTAGAGGCAGGATACTTCCTGGACTCTCCTGGACACTGGACAGGATACTTCCTGGACACTGGACAGGATACTTCCTGACTGGACAAGATACTTCCTGGTTCTCCTGGACACTGGACAGGACACTTCCTGGACTCTAGACAAGATACTTCCTGACTCTGGACAAGATACTTCCTGGACACTGGACAGGATACTTACTGGACTCTCCTGTACACTGGACAAGATACTTCCTGGACACTGGACAGGATACTTCCTGGACACTGGACAAGATACTCCCTGGACACTGGACAGGATACTTACTGGACTCTCCTGTACACTGGACAAGATACTTCCTGGACACTGGACAGGATACTTCCTGGACACTGGACAAGATACTCCCTGGACACTGGACAGGATACTTACTGGACTCTCCTGTACACTGGACAAGATACTTCCTGGACACTGGACAGGATTCTTCCTGGTTCTCCTGGACACTGGACAAGATACTTCCTGGACTCTGGACAAGATACTTCCTGGACTCTGGACAAGATACTTCCTGTACACTGGACAATACACTTCCTGTACACTGGACAGGATACTTCTTGGACTATTGACAGGACATTTCCTGGAGTCTATACAAGATACTTCCTGGACTCTCCTGGACTCGTCTGGACTCTTGACAAGATACTTCCTGGACTCTTCTGGACTCTTGACAGGATACTACCTGGAACGGTATGTTTTTTTCAGTGTAAATGGACTCTTACTGATGCTGATACTTATCCCATCAGGCAATAACTAAAGGACTTCCTATCGGCGGTTTTGTCTGCTGATGAACAGAAATCTGACAGATTTTGGTATAAAATGAGACGCTTGTTGAATGATCTTCCTTCTGTACTTTTCTTCTTCTAATATTTCTAAAGATTATCTCCGTTTGATCTGACTCTTTAATCTCTCCTCTGTGTTTTGGCCTTGCTTGTTTTTGGAGCCTGTGTTTGACCTGTAGTTATAGTTCACTGATCAGACTAGAACTTTGCATGTGTGTGATGATGATTTGTTTTAAAATGAAAACCGTGTCACGGATATTGTATGTAAATGGTGGCAGAAGGTCCTAGTTCAACCTTCTGATCTCTGTACAGTTTTTTAATCTTCTGGGACATGATGAAACAGATCCTCTGCTCTGATTGGTCGAGCTCTTATTTGTTACGGAAACGTTTTTTCTACAAGGGAATAAAAACTTTAAAGGGTTTGTATGAAATGACTCCTGGATCAGATGTGATGAAGCACAGACTGCTTTTCTACTGACTGTACAGTTTGCCAACAGTGTGTAAATGTGCCTGTAAATACCTCTTGGAGGATGATGATGATGACGAAGACGAGTCAGTCTGCAATGGAAATGGGTTTATTGTGAAGAGGCCGGAGGCCAAACAATTTGTATCATGTAAAAATAAAGTTACAGTTTGAACAGTTCTCTCTGTCAGTGTTTCATTTTCATGTATTTGAATTTCGTCGATATCATTCCCGAGTTTCAGTACTGACTTAATTTTAATAAATCTTAATAAGTCTTTCTACAAAAACCTGTTTTGTAGTTTAACAAAATAATTTTGGCGGAACACAAAAAGATCCGTTGAAGAACTTAAACTGAATCCAGAGCTCAACAAGATCATGAATCTGACCCAACTTTAAGCATATTATTGTTCCTATTATTATCTTCTGTGCACAACATCCATCTCATATTTAATATCGTGATAGAACGTGTTCAATATCTTGTATAATGATAATATTGTGTCTTCACATGATCAATATCTTGTATAGTGATAATATTGTCTCCACATGATCAATATCTTATGTATTGATTATATTGTCCCCACATGATCAATATCTTGTATATTGTGTCTTCACATGATCAATATCTTGTATAATGATAATGTTGTGTCTAAACGTGATCAATATCTTGTATCATGACAATATTGTGTCTTCACATGATCAATATCTTGTATAATGATAATGTTGTGTCTTCACATGATCAATATCTTATATATTGATAATATTGTCCCCACATGATCAATATCTTGTATAATGATAATGTTGTGTCTTCACATGATCAATATCTTATATATTGATAATATTGTCCCCACATGATCAATATCTTGTATAATGATAATGTTGTGTCTTCACATGATCAATATCTTGTATAATGATAATATCGTGTCATGATTACGTCATCTTTATTTATATATAAGGAGCCCGCCCCCCTTCTAGTGTAAAATGGTCTACTTCCGCTTCCGGTCCTAGTTTGGTCCAGACTCAGCTTGCTCGCTACTGCGCATGTGCAGAGCCCGGTGTCCGGTGTCCGACTGACAGCAGCTGTTGAGACCATGAAGGGTCTGCAGGGAGAGCTAACAGGCTAACGGGCTAACTGACCCGTTCTCACCCGGGTTAGCTCACCGCCTCACGGAGCTACTGAGCTAACTTGTTGACGCGAGCCTTCAGAGTGCCGTCAGTCCACAACCAGAGCAGAGACCCGGATCCAGGATGCTAATAGGTAAAGTAAAACGGACTAAGCTAGCGCCCACTGGCTAACGGTTAGTGATGACGTCACAGGCAGCCAGCGTGAAGGTGCTGCTCCTCACAGCTGGTCGCTGCAGGTCCAGGTGGTTTTCCTCCTGCAGACACTTGATGATCTGGTTGTTAATGTTCTGGGGCCACCTGACCAGGTGGTAATAATGGATAATATATATAATATAATATTAATAATATTGTTCTGAATGCTGGGCCACATCACAGAATGAAGAATGATGCTTCTGTTTACTAGTGAACAATATGACATGTCTGGGTTCTGGTATTAAAGCCACTCGTAGTGCTGGTAAAGGACCTCTGGTCGTGTTCCTGCATGATGTTCTCATGGAGAACCACTCTTGATGTGTGGTTCCTCTCAGCAGCGGTCGCTGGGGGAACCGGTGACGCCGCCGCCACGGCCAAGAGACACCGGCGGAGAGGCAAGAAGCACCGGAGAGCCCCAGCAGACGAGAACCGGTAAGAACCCAGCAGAGACCCCACACACAGGCTATATTTAGCTGTGTGTGTGTGTGTGTATGTATGTATGTATGTATGTATGTATGTATGTGAGAGTGAGAGAGAGATTTCATTCCAAGAAAATCACTTTGTCTCCTGGACTTCCTGTTTGTCTTTATTGGCCTGCGGGGGTCTATCAAGGTGTTGGGGTCTGAAGGGGCTTCTATCACAGTGTTGGGGTCTGAAGGGGCTTCTATCACAGTGTTGGGGTCTGAAGGGGCTTCTATCACAGTGTTGGGGTCTGAAGGGGCTTCTATCACAGTGTTGGGGTCTGAAGGGGCTTCTATCACAGTGTTGGGGTCTGAAGGGGCTTCTATCACAGTGTCGGGGTCTGAAGGGGCTTCTATCACAGTGTCGGGGTCTGAAGGGGCTTCTATCACTGTCAGACCTGAATGCTCATCGATACAACAGGAGGTTTATTATGTGTTTCTGAATGAGAGCAGCTTCTTGTGTCACATGACTAAGTGTCTGAAGCTGCTACAGGAACCATTAAATCTATTTAATCCATCTGGGATTCAAACGTGACGCATCTCTTCTCGTTGTTACTAAAATATTGAATTGATACAAGATAATGGAAGTAAGTTCATCTGTTTCTTGATTATGAATCATTACAAATATGCAGTGTTTTAAAAACAGCAGAGAGAGAAGCTGAAGTTCACCTGTCGCTCTGTAATAAGTGTTTGATTCATGTGGATTCTTAGATTTAAGAACAAGTTGCTGTGGTTGGATCTGTTGGTCCTCTTGTGTTGTTACTGTCTATGAATGTATATGATTATTCATGTAATGTGCTGTATCTCCATTACGTTGTTCATTCTGGTCACATGACATCTATTGCTTCTGTCCATCCGGGGAGAGGGATCCTCCTCTGTTGCTCTCCTGAAGGCTTCTTCCTCTTTTACCCCATGAAAGGGTTTTATTTGGGGAGTTTTTCCTGATCCAATGTGAGGTCCCGGGACAGGGATGTCGTGTGTGTACAGATTGTAAAGCCCTCCGACGCTAATTTGTGATTCTGGGCTATACAAAATAAACTGAATTGAACTGAATAACAGTTTCCCCCCCACTTCCAGTCCTTCTCCTAAGCTAGGCTAACAGTTTCCCCCTGCTTCCAGTCCTTGTGCTAAGCTAGCTGGTCTCATACTGACAGAACTAGGTTTGGTGCTCGGCCCGAGAGACTCAGCTCCAATAATAGAAGCAAAAAGGGAATCTCACACACACACACACACACACACACACACACACACACACACACACACACACACACACACACACACACACACACAGTCTATTTCAGTACACTGTCGGTGACTCATGAGGAGCAGCTGTGTGTATGCGACACAGCTATACGATCCATGTTGTCTCTTTGACTGAGTGCACTTGGTCAGAATGACATCATCACCTGTATGTAGCTGCACAGGTACAGTCGTGGTCTCTGATTGGCCGATGGCCTGCGTTGATGGAGGCGCTGGTTTTGTGCTGCTTGCTCACTTTTGTTCGTGAACAATTTGTCGTCACGGCTTAAAGATCTTTGCACGAGAGGATCGATGCAAACAGAAAGGGTGAGCTCTTTCTTTTCCTGTTGTAATTCAGATGGATCCGATGGATCTTTTCGATAGCTCTATTTATAGCCATTGAGTTTGATTGCTCGAGTCAATCAATAATTTACTCTAGAAAGAACATATTTCCTTGGATCTGTATTACCTTGTTCAAGAGAACATTTTAATAAAGATATCAGAACAATCCCTCTTGAGCCCCAGCAGCCCCCCAAAAGGAGGGCTGAACTCTTCATCAGGAGGTCTTCCTCACTCTCCAAGTCCTCTTACTCTCATGAATCCATACTGAAGCCACTGATGTGACATAGCAAAACAAAACTGCAAAGCCTTACAAGAGCATATAAGTCCATTTGACATGTTTATAACACAATTCAACATACAACTATACACAATTCAACTAACATAAACCATAAATATGACTCGAGAGGACTAGAAAGTGACTCGAGAGAGCTCCTCAAGTTATGGAAATATGATTTTTTTTTTTTATATCCCTAGCTTGATGCTACACATGATTAGCGCACCTTTCTGGGAAGCTTACGACCTACAGAATCCACCAATTGCTCCAAATCCCTTGTGATACAAAACCTCAGCAAGATATCAACCACAGTGCATTTATTTCCAGCCCAAAAACTGAAATATGACTTACCTATGGATGAAACAATACTTGCTTGGTATGTGTTGATGCATCTGCTTGAGCAGAGCCCCTCTGTTGTGGAACCAGAGGCGTTCATGGTCCAGGAAGAAAGTTAGGGAATTTGGGTTTGGATCTAAAACTATGGCTCACGAAATGTGCACTAAATGAATTACTAAAAATAAAGTCAAACTTTAAAGAGATAATGTTTACACATAGTGCTATTTTATAGCGATGATATGCACAATTTGAAAGAGGAAATTCATCCTGGAATTATTTCTTTTCTTTCCTGTGTTCTATTATCAACCAATAAACCAGTAGCACATAAACTGGTATATGAACATCTTAACCAGTCTCGCAAATGTTGTCTGTATATTATACCTTTTGAAATGATTCAAATAGCCCTTGTAGTTGAGGAGATTCTGTATTTAGTAGCAAACCATTCACAATTTGAGAAAAAATAGCTGGGGCTCAACTGGGATTCAAGAGGAAAACCTCTCACATGTTCAGACAAGCTGAAAACGTTCTTGGTGTTGACCTTTATTGTCCTCTGTTTCAGGCCTGATGACCTCTGTGACCTTCAGAGTTTAAATGCCAACAGCAGCCTCTCCCCAACACCTCAGCAGAGTTGCCCCCAAACCAGCCTGCTGCCCCTCCAAAGGGTTTCAGACACAACCACATCATCACAGAAGGCACCATCATGTACCGAAGAAGTCCAGGGATCCACTCCAGCCCCCCAACAGACCCGTTCACGCACCCCCACCCTGATACCCCCCAGGGGTGTCCCTCGATCCGTCTCACCACCTCCCCAGAACACCCTCAAGACCACACCCCCACGTCTTGATGCAGTAGACACCCCTGGAGCACACCTGATGCCCCCTGAAATTACTCTCCAAAACACCTACCTGACGGCGCCGTTGACACCTCAGATTTTCAGCCAATCACCTCTTGCCACATTTAAAAATCCCGCCCACAGTCCAAGTCAATCACCATCAACTGTTAACCAAAATGCTACCCAGAATTCCTCAAGATCGCCTCACAGAACTCTTCGAAATGTTGATCAGAGTCCGTCAGAAGGCCAAACTGACCCTTCCAAATTGCCTCCAATCTCATCACACAATATTGCCCACAACACATCTGATTCAATGTCAGTTCCTGCCAAAGCTCCTCCCAGCCCTCAGTTAAGCCCCTCCCACCCAGACCCCTTCCTGCTGACCTCAGTGACACTCACCTCCAGTGTCTCCTCGCATCTCTACACCCCCACCTACTCGTCCGCCTCTTTCCTCGGCTCCCTCGACTCTCTGAGCCCTCACATCGGTCTGCCTCCCATGATGCCATCAGCTGCCCCACAAATGGCCACACCCCCTTTTACTTTGAGCCCGCCTCCTCCTGAGTTAACCCCGCCCCCTGAACAGCTGCTGGGCTCTGACGATGAAGAGCAGGAAGACCCTTCAGATTATTGCAAAGGTGGGTTTGTTTTCCGATTCATGCCAAAAAAAACAGCGGCCTCTCAAATGATCTTCCTCCAACCGCCTCCTGGAGCCCCCAGGTGGTGTTCCACCCAACCACCTCCTGGAGTCCCCAGGTGGTGTTCCACCCAACCACCTCCTGGAGTCCCCTGGTGGTGTTCCACCCAACCACCTCCTGGAGTCCCCTGGTGGTGTTCCACCCAACCACCTCCTGGAGTCCCCAGGTGGTGTTCCACCCAACCACCTCCTGGAGTCCACTACAGTGTCACCCTACCAATGCTGTGCCTTTGTGTTGCAGGTGGTTACTACCCGGTGAAGATCGGTGATTTGTTTAATGGGAGGTACCATGTGGTCAGAAAACTTGGCTGGGGACATTTCTCTACAGTCTGGCTCTGCTGGGATCTGCAGTAGGACACACAATACACACACCTTTTTCTGAAAACACTTTAAATTATTCTTTTAGAGCTTTGTCAAATCCCCTGACTCTGTGTCTGTGTTAAGGAGGAAGCGTTTTGTGGCACTGAAGGTGGTGAAGAGCGCTCCGCACTACACCGAGACGGCTGTGGACGAGATCAAACTGCTCCGATGTGTGAGTACAAACGGTTATATCTGAGGTTCCCGACCCGTGGACCAGTACCAGGCCGGATAACGACCTTTTCAATTAACACTGGGTCCACAGGTAACCAGTCTGTTTGTTTACAGGTGAGAGACAGTGACCCCTCTGACCCCTACAGAGAAACCATTGTCCAGCTGATAGACGACTTCAAGATCTCTGGAATCAACGGAATCCGTATCCTTCATTATCATCACCTGTCTGTCTACCTGTCTGTGTGTCTTGCTCGGTCAGTAGTTTCCTCAGCCTCGCTCAGATGTCTGTATGGTTCTGGAGGTTTTGGGTCATCAGCTGTTAAAATGGATCATTAAGTCAAACTACATGGGACTTCCTCTCATCTGCGTCAAGACCATCATCAGACAGGTAACACACATACTGACAACCACAACGTGACTCTGACGTGACCTCTGTGACTCTGACGTGACCTTGGTGACCCCGATGTGATCTCTGTGACTGCTTGCAGGTGCTGCAGGGTCTGGACTACCTCCACACAAAGTGTAAGATCATCCACACCGACATCAAACCAGAGAACATCTTACTGGACGTGGACGAGGTTTACATCAGGAGGCTGGCCGCCGAGGCGACCGTCTGGCAGAGAGCCGGGGCTCCGCCCCCTTCAGGGTCATCAGGTGAGGGCCAGTCATGTGATTCGTCAGAACGTCAACGTGATCACTTAGAACTGGGAGCTGTGGTTTCCACTCTGTTCAGATAGCAGTGTTACTGGGAGCTGTGGTTTCAGATAGACAGGCAGAACTGTCTGTCTATCTGTTAACACAGTTCTGACCGGGCTGTCTATCTGACTATCTGTCTATCTACCTGTCTGTCTCTCTGACTAGCTGTCTGTCTATCTGACACTATATGTCTGTCTACCTGTCTGTCTCTCTGACTAGCTGTCTGTCTATCCGACACTATATGTCTGTCTATCTGACAATCTGTCTGTCTACCTGTCTGTCTCTCTGACTAGCTGTCTGTCTATCCGACACTATATGTCTGTCTATCTGACACTATATGTCTGTCTATCTGACACTGTCTGTTTTTTTTTCCACTCCTCCGTTTCTGATGTTATCTTCCTGTCTCTCTCTCTCCCTGTCTGTCTGCCTATACGTGTCTTAGTTAGCACGGCTCCCAGGGATCAACAGGTGAGTGTCCAGGTGTGATGCCTGCTGTGTTCTCATTGTTTACATCCCATTGAGGACCTGTTTCAGGATGACTGGTTTGATCCCAGTACAACACGCATTTGTTGCATGTCACGTTTTTCAGCAAATAACCCTCTGAGCAGAAAGTGTGTGGTCATTAGTGTGTAGTTTACTTAACTGTGTGTGTGTGAGTGTGTGTGCACAGTTAACATCAGTGCTATTTTATCTAGAAACTTCACTTTGTTCTACTCTCTTTCATCCTGTCTTTGTGTGTGTGTCTGTATTTTATGTGTGTGTGTGTGTGTGTGTGTGTGTGTGTGTGTGTGTGTGTGTGTGTGTGTGTGTGTGTGTGTGTGTGTGTGTGTGTGTGTGTGTGTGTGTGTAGGGCGGTAAGCTGTCTAAGAACAAGAAAAAGAAGATAAAGAGGAAAGCAAAGCGTCAACAGAGACTGTTGGAGGAGAGACTGGTGGACATCCAGGTACTGTAATACTACCTTAATAGTACTACAGTACTACTACTACTCTGGATAAGGCAGAGGTAGCGGCTCGTATCCTGCAGGAGGGCTAGGGTTAAGGGGTTAGTGGTGTTGGGGTTAGGCGGGTTAAGAGGTTAGGAGGGTTGGGGTTAAGAGGTTAGGAGGGTTGGGGTTAAGGGGTTAGGAGAGTTGGAGTTAAGGGGTTAGGAGGGTTGGGGTTAAGGGATTAGGAGGCTTTGGGTTATGGTTAAGGGGTTAGGAGGCTTGTGGTTATGGTTAAGGGATTAGGAGGCTTGGGGTTATGGTTAAGGGATTAGGAGATTTGGGGTTATGGTCAAGGGGTTAGGAGGCTTGGGGTTATGGTTAAGGGATTAGGAGGCTTGTGGTTATGGTTAAGGGGTTAGGAGGCTTGTGGTTATGGTTAAGGGGTTAGGAGGCTTGGGGTTATGGTTAAGGGATTAGGAGGCTTGGGGTTATGGTTAAGGGGTTAGGAGGCTTATGGTTAAGGGGTTAGGAGGCTTGTGGTTATGGTTAAGGGGTTAGGAGGCTTGTGGTTATGGTTAAGGGGTTAGGAGGCTTGGGGTTATGGTTAAGGGGTTAGGAGGCTTATGGTTAAGGGGTTAGGAGGCTTGTGGTTATGGTTAAGGGGTTAGGAGGCTTGGGGTTATGGTTAAGGGATTAGGAGGCTTGGGGTTATGGTTAAGGGGTTAGAAGGCTTGGGGTTAAGGGGTTAGGAGGCTTGTGGTTAGGGTTCCCTTCCAGAACGGAGGGCCAGACCTCTGAGCTCCTTCTAACCTTCATGTTTCCTGTGTTCAGACGATGGAGGACGGTGTGATCCAGTCTGACGACGCAGACGCTGCCTGTGAGTGCTCGCTGTGTTTCAGTATTATAGTAGTTTATGTACATGTACAGTAGTATTTTATATATATAGTATCAAGTCTCTACTGTGGTAGAACAGGTGTGTGTGTCACTAACACATACACATGCACTCCTTTGCTCTCAGGCTCTGTGGTCGTTAACGGCAACACTTCCTGCTCCACAGCCAACAGCAAAGCCAGCTCCGACTCCACCTGTTCCTGGTTGGAGGACAGGTGTAATGGCCACGCCCCCGGACGCTTCTCCAGCCCCGCCTCCGGCCTATCAGGCTTCTCCAGCTCCGTGATGTCAGCGACATCTGAATCAGCACTTTCTACTCAGTCAGGGTGCTCGAGCGGACGAGATGGTGAGAAAATGTACTACAGTATATCCAGTACACACCATATATATATATATATATATATATATATATATATATATATATATATATATATATATATATATACTACAGTATAATACAGTGATATCATTTACATGTCTGTTTTATGTGTTTCAGTGTTCAGTGCGTCGGACTTCGTCCTCAGTCCTCTGGATCCTCAGAACGCCCACAAACTCAGAGTGAAGATCGCTGATCTGGGAAATGCATGCTGGGTGGTGAGACATCTTCATCCCTCTTCCTCTGATTGGTTCATACTGACACTAGAGACTCCTCCTCTTCCTCGCTGTAGCGTCAGTATGAACCAATCAGACGTCTCTCCTCTCTCTCAGTATGAACCAATCAGACGTCTCCTCTCTCTCTCTCCCTGTCTGTCTTTGTCTCTCGCCCAGCACAAACACTTCACAGAGGACATTCAGACCAGACAATACAGAGCTCTGGAGGTTCTGATTGGAGCAGAGTACGGAACACCTTCTGACATCTGGAGCACCGCCTGCATGGTACACACACACACACACACACGGACACACACGTAGAGGGTTGTATTGTATTCATGTTGGATGATGTTTCTGTGTTTTGATATATTGATGATGTTTCAGGCGTTTGAGTTGGCGACAGGAGATTACCTCTTTGAACCTCACTCAGGAGAAGATTACACCAGAGACGAAGGTACTACACATTATAGTACTTGGCATACTGTGAACACTACTAGAGTCTTAGTACACTAGTATCCGTACACACGAGTACTTCAGGCTCTCTTTTTATTATTTGTGTTCAGATCACATCGCTCACGTCATCGAGCTGCTCGGGGCGATTCCTCTGCCCTTTGCTTTGTCTGGCAGGTACTCCAGAGAGTACTTCAACAGGAGAGGTGAGGCTGTCTGTCTGTCTGTCTGTCTGTCTGTCTGTCTGTGTGCTCCTGTCTCACCTGTGTGTACCTGTCTCACCTGTCTGTCCTCGTCTCAGGTGAGCTGCGTCACATCGCCAGCCTGAAGCCTTGGGGTCTGTTTGAGGTTCTGCTGGAGAAGTACGAGTGGCCTCTGGACCAGGCGGCTCAGTTCAGTGACTTCCTGTTGACCATGTTGGAGCTGCAGCCGGAACGCAGGGCGACTGCAGCGCAGTGTCTGCAGCACGCATGGCTACACACATAGACACACACAGACTATACACACTGGACACACACACACTGTACACACTGTACCCACATACACACACTGATGTACACGCGTTGTGTAGGAGTGTTATGAGTGTTATTAGTGTTGAGTTCATGGGACGAGGGAAATTATCACCTCGACTGACAGCTTGGTTTTCATTCACAACGATGGATCCATCAATCAACCCATCCTTGGACTGATTGATTGATAACTTCCAGAGCGATTTGATCGAAGCACCATTTGAATGTTCAGGGTTTCCCGTTAAAGGCGACACAAAGCAATAAATCATTCATAAATACTGGATCTGATGTCGGCGACATTTCAGATGTTCTCCTCACGCAGCTAGAATGTTCATGTCCTCCATGACCTTCACCATGATAGGGTAAGATTATATTCACGTCCTTGACCTTCACCATGATAGGGTTGGGGTTATATTCACGTCCTCCTTGACCTTCACCATGATAGGGTTGGGGTTATATTCACGTCCTCCTTGACCTTCACCATGATAGGGTTAGGGTTATATTCACGTCCTCCTTGACCTTCACCATGATAGGGTTAGGGTTATATTCACGTCCTCCTTGACCTTCACCATGATAGGGTTGGGGTTATATTCACGTCCTCCTTGACCTTCAACATGATAGGGTTAGGGTTATATTCACGTCCTTGACCTTCACCATGATAGGGTTGGGGTTATATTCACGTCCTCCTTGACCTTCACCATGATAGGGTTGGGGTTATATTCACGTCCTCCTTGACCTTCAACATGATAGGGTTGGGGTTATATTCACGTCCTCCTTGACCTTCACCATGAGGGTTAGGGTTATATTCACGTCCTCCTTGACCTTCAACATGATAGGGTTAGGGTTATATTCACGTCCTTGACCTTCACCATGATAGGGTTGGGGTTATATTCACGTCCTCCTTGACCTTCACCATGATAGGGTTGGGGTTATATTCACGTCCTCCTTGACCTTCAACATGATAGGGTTGGGGTTATATTCACGTCCTCCTTGACCTTCACCATGAGGGTTAGGGTTATATTCACGTCCTCCTTGACCTTCACCATGAGGGTTAGGGTTATATCCACGTCCTCCAGGGCGTGGCGGTCGGTATCTTTGAAATAGACTTTAGTGGCCAGGGTTTTGCTGAGGTCGCTGGATTATTGGCAGAAGACCCTGGTGTCCAGGAACTCCACCGAAAGATGTTGAAGGTTATGTTTGAGTTTAATCCGAGGGTGATGTGTTCCACTGGGTGGTCCCAGAGGCCGAAGATGTCGTCCAAGTAGCGGAAGTACAGGATGGGTTTGAACCGGAGCTTATGGAAGGCCGCTCTCTCCCAATGGGCCAGATAAACGTCAGCGTACGCTGGTGAGTATTTCCGGCTCACAGCACACCCGCACAACTGGAGATGGTGTTTGTTGTTGAAGGTAAAGTCGAGGTGATTTGGAGGAGTTGGATGATTGCGTTGTCTGGTCTGGGTGTGTGTTGAACATATCCTGAATGGCAATGAGGCCGAGAGAAGTTTCTACATTAGTTTAAAGGAATGCAAAGTCTATTATGAAAAGAAAACCATTGATGTGTCTTTAAGGCAACTGGGGTGGAGTTTGGACAGGTTGTTAATGAAGTGATCAATGTATTCTGTAGTGTTGTAAGACTCGGAACCGCAATCACTGACCATGGGGCGACCGAAGGGACCGTCCACGTCTCAGGAGGTTTGTAGATCTTGGGCACCATGTTAGGGTTAGGGTTATATCCATGTCCTCGACCTTCACCATGATAGGGTTAGGGTTATATCCATGTCCTCGACCTTCACCATGGTAGGGTTAGGGTTATATCCATGTCCTCGACCTTCACCATGGTAGGGTTAGGGTTATATCCATGTCCTCGACCTTCACCATGTTAGGGTTAGGGTTATATCCATGTCCTCGACCTTCACCATGGTAGGGTTAGGGTTATATCCATGTCCTCGACCTTCACCATGATAGGGTTAGGGTTATATCCATGTCCTCGACCTTCACCATGGTAGGGTTAGGGTTATATCCATGTCCTCGACCTTCACCATGATAGGGTTAGGGTTATATCCATGTCCTCGACCTTCACCATGATAGGGTTAGGGTTATATCCATGTCCTCGACCTTCACCATGATAGGGTTAGGGTTATATCCATGTCCTCGACCTTCACCATGATAGGGTTAGGGTTATATCCATGTCCTCGACCTTCACCATGATAGGGTTAGGGTTATATCCATGTCGCCTCTCGTCTTTGAAGAACTTTGAGAATCCCAACCATTCTGGTTTCCTTTTTCTTTCGCTTATAGTGCTATGGTATTACTATAGTACCTATATAGTACAGTACTATATTACCTGTATAGTACAGTACTATATTACATGTATAGTACAGTACTATATTACATGTATAGTACAGTACTATATTACATGTATAGTACTATAGTCTCGTCAGTCGAGGTGTAACTTCCGTCCTCCAGAAATAATTTTCTGAAAGTTTGTTTCTGTTGTAACTGATGATTTTCTGATATTGTCTGATGTGTCTTTTTATTATCGTTTCATTTGATTTTTACTGATTTTCTGCCTGAAAGCTTCTGTTGACTTGTGCTGAGTTTGTATTGTACAGACACGCCCTCTAATTGTTAATTGAATATTGATCAGAGACTTCTAAGACTCCTGAACCTACCTGGTGGTTTTGGTTGAGATGAGCACACCGTAGCTTCGTACAGCAGCCGACCGCCTCACTGAAGATGATGATGCCGTTTGCATTGATCCCTGTAGCTCAAAGTGTGTCGTCCTCAGATGACCTCTGACCTGCTCTCACCCGTTTCTATGTTCATGTAATAATAGTGCCTTGAAATGACCCCTCAACCGCCCTCTTCCATGTCACAGTGACATCACCAGTGACATCCATATTTTTTACATTTGTTCATTTGTGTGGAATATTTCTTCCTGTGAAAATAAAGATGAAAGCTTGTCGGAGACGTTTGCTTTGAATGACACATTCCACAGTAAACTCAACAGGTTTAATATAAAAACAAACGAGGTGTGATGAGGCTTCTCTCCTTCAGGAGAACGTCACACTGCCAGCTGCCATTAAAAACTCCTTGTGTTTTTAGGCGTCACTCACACACTCATCCCAAAAGGTGAAACGTCAGCTGACTCAGAGTTCAACAGTTCATCCTGCAAGACATCTTCCTCTTCACTTCTTCTTACGCACAACCGTCCAGCCGGGCTCTTCGTCACGAGGACGAGGAGGAGGAGGAGGAGGAGGAGGAGGATCTATGCTGCTGACTGATGGACTGGAGGGTTCACACTCCATCACCTGAGCACAGAGACATGAATCACTATTTGAAATGCGACCGGTGATTGTTGTTTGCAAAATAATAATCTGCAAAGTAACCAGCAGCGGTCAGGAAGTAAAGTACTGAGTTAATTTACTCTACAAGTACAGGTCCATTTACCACTTCACTATGACATCACACTTCACTATGACATCACACTTCCCTACGACATAGTATGTGAGAGCTGTCAGGTGAGACGTACCTGTGTTTCATCGCCGCTGCCTTCATCAGAGTGTGTGGGCGGAGCCGTGACCTTTGCCCTCTGACTCTTCTTCTGTGCGAGGGTGTCGATGGTGTGTTTGAGCTGCTGCAGCGCCCCCTGCTGCCACTGAAGGAACGCCTGGATCAGACTGTCACACACCTGAAAACACAGGAGGATCAGCCTTAAACGCCATGTACACCTTTCAGAGCTCATGGAGCAGCTCTACAGAGGACAGGGAGGTTTTGTAGCCAGTAGCTCTTCCTGTTTTCCTTCTTCACGTACTATCTTACATCGTGTGTGTGTGTGTGTGTGTGTGTGTGTGTGTGTGTGTGTGTGTGTGTGTGTGTGTGTGTGTGTGTGTGTGTGTGTGTACCTGAGGTAAACTCGCATCATCCACCACGGTGTCGAACTCCTGATCCATCAGGTCAGCAAGGAAGTCCTCCACCTCCCCCCGCTGCAGGTCAGCTACACACACACACACACACACACACACACACACACACACACAATGAAACATATTATATATGCATTATATATGATATTTATTATATTATGCATTATATTATTTATTATATTAAAGTTATTAGTTTAAGTTCAGTTTCTACAGTTAAACATGAACAGGTTACCATGGTTACCTACCATTGTCATGGAAATACTGCTGTACAACGTCCACCATCCAATCAGCTTTCTGCTGCCCGAACACGCCCCCAAACCCGTTGTCCACGGCGATCTGAGGACGTAAACACAGACCTGAGGACGTAAACACGGACCTGAGGACGTAAACACGGATCTGAGGACATAAACACAGACCTGAGGACGTAAACACGGATCTGAGGACCCCCTACAGAGTCCTGGACCCTAGACAGGGTTAAGGTTCCTCTGCTTTATAATAGTAATACAATAATAACACGGAGCTCCGAGTCTGCAAGAGACGGAAACCACGTTGTCTCTTTACGCTCCTCTTCTCCTGCTTCCGCTGTCTCCTTCACAATAAAAGCCGCAGACACAAACACGGGAACACTGCTTCCTAGAGAGACTCAGTAGAACAGCTCTCACTTCTGTTCCACCAGGCTGGCAGACACGTTTAAAAAACAATGACGAGAAAGCAAGAAGATACAGAAGCGGATCACTAATAAACCGTAGGGTCTAGGGTCTAGGGCTGAGGAGTTAGGGTCTAGGGCTGAGGAGTTAGGGTCTAGGGTGTGAAGGGGTTCCGTCTCGGATCATATTTACCTGAAGAACCGGCCAAGAGTGAAGAACCGCTCTCACCGCCTCCGTAAAGAGCTCACGTGAAGCAGCAGAGGCCGCCATGTTGGATCTGACAGACAGAAGCAGTCGAGTGGAGAAACGGATCAGACAGAAACAGCTGCGAAGGATCCGCAGGAGCTCTTCTTCTTCTTCTTCGCCTTCTTCGCCT
Organism: Taurulus bubalis; assembly: GCF_910589615.1. Taxonomy (NCBI): domain Eukaryota; kingdom Metazoa; phylum Chordata; class Actinopteri; order Perciformes; family Cottidae; genus Taurulus; species Taurulus bubalis. The sequence goes on from NC_136599.1 coordinate 2,208,987, forward strand.
TCTTCTTCTGGGGTTTTAAGGCGGATGGCATCCAACAAAAGGTGCATTACCGCCACCTACTGCATGGGAGTGTGGACATGAAATGTCAATCCCTTTACCAAAATAAAATACAAAGGGAGCTATGTCCCTTTAGCTGCACCTCCTCTACTGCAGCCTCCTCTTCCTGTCTCTCAAGTCTGAATGTCTAGCAATGACACATGACGTGCTCTAGTGTTTCCTCTGCAGCGCTCACATAGTTCAGTGGGTGTTTATTTATTTATTTATCTGAAAGATCTTCATCTTTGATTAAGCTGAATTATATAAATCTATTTCATATTGATTTATTGAATAAATGATACAATTTGTTTGAGCTTTTTTTCATATAAAATATACATATATACATTCTATATATATAATTATTATATTATACTTATAATTATTATATGATAATAATATATATAACTATATATGCATATATATTGATATATAACTAAATTAATATATAAGATATTTACACATATATAACTATATACATGTGTAAATATCGTCACATTTCTATTAATAGATTATTCATTCATATGCGTTTGTACATATATATTAATGTGTAAGTATATATGTGTGTCTGCATTGTGTGTTATTCTTTGTTGTTTTATGTCTGCGAAACACTTTGCTGCTTGTTTTGATATGTGTTATATAAACAACCTTAATTATTAATATACGTTTATTAACAAATCAAACCTTCAGTGCACAACATGAAAGAATCGAGCGTTAAGAATCACAAACAGACAAATTAGTATTTTCTACAAAACCTAGTGTTTGTTTTCAAAACTAAGAGCCAATCAGCTCTTTAGACAGGTGATCATGACCGAGCCGGGCTGAATCAAGTCTGACACATCTAACCCGCATGCATTGTAAACATGAGTTTATGGTCTCTATCTCGAGTCTAAGCTTCATGTGTCAAAGCTGCATTCTCTCTCCTGACCACCAGGGGGCGACTCCTCTGGTTGTATAGAAGACTATGCTTCATGTGTTAAAGCTGCATTCTCTCTCCTGACCACCAGGGGGCGACTCCTCTGGTTGTATAGAAGTCTATATAAATGACTCTACTTCTCTCTTGATTTATTCCCTCAGTAAACATTGTAAACATGAGTTTAGTGGAAGTAAAGCAACATATTTATTAGTTGTCATATCATTAATAATTTGATCAGTTGCGGTAAAAGGAAAAATAAGTTGCTCTACTTGTTGAGAGCACATAAGTGAAGATCAGAGTAATAATTCATTGCCTCCTCGATCTGAAATATTAAATCCTGAGGAGCAGACCCTTCAACATGAATGAATAAGTGAATGAATGTGTGAGGAGTCAAAGCCCATTAACTGCTGGCTTGAACTCTTCAGTGTCTCTCAGGCTAACTGAGGAGTCAGAAACCAGGCGTCAGAGCCGTTGACTTCTGAGACCTTTACATGGATCGTTTTCATCCATCACAACTGCAACCTGCTCCTGAACCAGGTTTACCGAGTGATCTGGATCTCTCTGGTCTGAGTCAAACCGTTTCACATCAAGTCCTGTTGCTGAAAACTAAACCCAGAATAATCCGTGACCTTTGACCTTTGAATAAGTGTCTGGTTTTTACCAACACAACACAACAATCTGTAATAATTAATAAACTATAGTAACCGAGGCCACATCAATAGTTTGGAGTCACAATCGGCATCATCAGCTCTTCACTCTGACTCCGCCCCCTGTGACGTCCCTCCTCTGATTTCCTTCTCAGAAGATTCCTCACTGAGTGTCAACGGTTGGAATTAAACTGTTTTCATATTTTAAAGTCACACATGAACCTGATTTAATTAAATATATTGAAGACTAAATAATTGATTGCAGAGATATTCACGCTGTGACCTTTTCTTGTTTCTATAATTCTATAATGATATACTCCGACAGTTTGTAACACTTTGGAAATGTTTCCTCCCTCTGATTAGGAATCAAAACTTGAACAATTATCATTATAAGTTAGCAAAATGTCGGCAGAACATCGGTCGAGCGTCGGCTCAACTGAACGGCGGCTCAATGTCGGCAGAAACTCGGCTGAACGTCGGCTGAACATCAGAAGAACGTCGGCTGAATGTCGGCTCATCTGAACGTCGGCAGAAAGTCGGTTCAACTGAACGTCGGCAAAATTTCGGTTGAATTTCGGCTGAATGTTGGCTGCACTGTAAAAGTAGTTCTGAACTGTAAATGTAGTACTGAACTGTAAATACTGTAAAAGGAATAAGAACACTGAAGTGAAACTGCAGAATCACATGACACTGCTACCAAAATAAAAGCCTATTCATAAAATCAATGTAACAATTAGCTGCTTCCTGCTGTGATCGATGCTTCAACGTTGGTCTCCCGACGGTTCACCTGTCCCTCCAGGTGAGTACTGTCTCTTAGCGTCCATGTTGGAGTCCACGGTGGTTTCTAGGAGAACCTCAAAAAGAACCGGTAAGTCCTTCAGGTGAGTGTGACCGACCAGCAGACTGGACAGGACCAGTTGAAGTTGTTGTCACAATATTTAATATTCATCTTGCTCAAAACTCAGACAAGAAGTCCAGAGTTGACTCCTTCAGGTTCTTTGTATCAGATGCAAAGAATCCTGAATTTCATAATAAAAGCCCATTGGGTAGTTTTATTTTGACGTGTTGTTGGTCAGTATGTTTGTGTGTGTGGGACCATGAGATCTTCATGATGATGATGTCATCAGGCTCTGAACAAGAATTGATCAGTAGCGACCTAAAAAGAGAGGATAAAAACAGAGTAAAGGGTCGGCACTACACCCTGGACTAAGAACAACATACCTAGTTTATCTCCTGGTTACCTGGTTTAAACTGACCACTGGTTACCTGGTTTAACTAATGTTAACAACCAGATCCCTCTAAACTGACCTAGTGGTTACCTGGTTTAACTAACACTAACAACCAGACCTCTAAACCTTTAAATTGGGCATGTTCAGACCCAGGATCCCACTCGGATATGAGAGTGTGGGGTTGAGGGTTCGGTTCCCTGGGCATCGAGGCAGAGGAGGAAACAGAAGCTGATTTGTTCTACGGGGAATTGAACCGTGAGCCAGCGGGGTTAGTGCCTTGCTCCTGAGCACGCAGCTGCTCATCTGTGAACATCAGGATGAATCTTTAACAAGCAGCTGAAATATTCAGCAGCTCCTCCAGAAATATCTGCAGCAGTTTCCAGACGTCAGGAAACATCTTCGTCCTGTTCAACAGAAGCACGCGTAGGCTCCGCCTCCTGGCCATACAATATACAATGTAAGGACACAAACCCCGCGCTCTGCCTGTCAATCATCAGACTGAGTAGCAAAGAATCATCACAAAACTGTGATGATTATTTTTCATGAATTCATTTATCCTGCAGCTCAAAAAATATTTTTTTTTAATTTTTTTTTCTCCACTATAAAAGAGGAACAGACCCAGTTATGTCTGGACTGGAGGCGTCTGATTGGCTGGACACAATGCTAACATGCTAATGTTTAGCAGGTACGGTGTTTCCCACGGTCTCCTTCTTAGTTTAGTGTGTTACCGGTTGTAGCCTACTCATCTACGACTGGGGATGTTCACGATTATTGACGCGTCAACTAAACATTGCCCTGTATTATTGTGAAAATGTACAAATTTAAATCACATATTGACGTATTTTCACACTGAAACTGTCCCTGCTGGCGTTTCATCAGCGAGGCACATTCATAACCTGGACAGAGGAGACTGGGGGGCTTATGGATGGAAGCTGCTTTTGTAATACGATTTGGTGATTGAAAAATGGGATTAAAAATGTTAAAATGCCTTTTATAATACGCACAATATTTGTTGGGACAATGTTTGAGTTTTACATTGTGTTCATTGTTGACTGTTTTCTTACTTTTAGACTAGTCAACTAGTCATAGTTGAAACTTAGTTTCAACAGAAACTAGTTGTGAGGAGAATTTCATACTACAGATCAATCTTATGCTAGTGTGTTAGCATGCAAACGTTAGCTAATTATTAGCAAACACAGCTGAGGCCGATGGAAAGGTCTTTAGTTCTGCAGCTGTTTGGTCATCAACCAAAGAGTTGGAAACATTAACATGTTGACCTGATGGTGAATGAGGATAAAGTTATTAAAGTTCATCCTGAGGGGAACATGAATGGTCAGAGAGACAGACAGACAACATCCATAGAGATGTGTAAAAGTTGTTATCTCAGTTGAACTGTATATGTCAGTATATACTTTAGTGTAGTTTCAATACCTGTTATTCGTAGTAATACTGCAGTATTACTGTGATCTGTCCGGTTCAATCTTCGTCTCTCCGTTCTGTTTCTCGTTGAGAGATCGTTGTGACACTCTGGCAGCTTGGGCAACCGCCTGCAACACAGAAACCATGAGAACAGGCAACGCAGCAACTCAAGCAACTATCAGGCGTCACAGTAAAGTCGTGTTTAGACCTTGAAGCTCTTCTTCCTCTTCTGCACGTTCTGCTCGGGGTGACAGATGATGACGTAGACCTTCGGCATGTAGAGCATCCCGAGAGAAACGAATGCACTGAGAGACATGGAGACGGTCAGCGTGGCCGTCTGGATGAACATCTGTAGATATAAAGAGACATTTACTGGGATAGAACCTACAGGGCCCAGAGGAACTCTTCAATGACACAACCACCACCTATAGGACCTCTTCAATTACACAATAACCACCTGTAGGACCCAGAGGAACTCTTCACTGACACAACCACCACCTACAGGACCCAGAGGAACTCTTCAATGACACAACCACCGCCTATAGGACCTCTTCAATTACGGAAGAACAACCTATTGGACCCAGAGGACGTCTTCAATGACACAAGAACCACCTATTGGACCTAAAGGACCTCTTCAATTACACTAGAACCACCTACAGGACCCAGAGGACCTCTTCAATGACACAATAACCACCTACAGGACCCAGAGGACCTCTTCAATGACACAATAACTACCTGCAGGACCCAGATAAACTCTTCAATGACACAACCACCATAGGACCTCTTCAATTACAGAAGAACAACCTATTGGACCTATAGGACCTCTTCAATGACACTAGAACCACCTACAGGACCCAGACGACCTCTTCAATGACACAAGAACCACCTACAGGACCCAGAGTACCTCTTCAATGACACTAAAGCACCTACAGGACCCAGAGGACCTCTTCAATGACACTAGAACCACCTACAGGACCCAGAGGACCTCTTCAATGACACTAGAACCACCTACAGGACCCATAGGACCTCTTCTATGACAATAGAACCACCTACAGGACCCAGAGGACCTCTTCAATGACACTAGAACCACCTACAGGACCCAGAGGACCTCTTCTATGACAATAGAACCACCTACAGGACCCAGAGGACCTCTTCAATGACACTAGAACCACCAACAGGACCCAGAGGACCTCTTCTATGACAATAGAACCACCTACAGGACCCAGAGGACCTCTTCAATGACACTAGAACCACCAACAGGACCCAGAGGACCTCTTCTATGACAATAGAACCACCTACAGGACCCAGAGGACCTCTTCTGTGACCGATGAATCACCTACAGGACCCGGAGGACCTCTGAAACCCCGGAGGACCGCCGAAACCTCGGAGGACCTCTGAAACGAGAATGATTTCAAACACAGAAGTAGTTCCTCATGAAATAATATAATTCTAATTGTCAGATGTTTGTCTTAGATCGTTCAATCCTGAACACACATTCTAACAACCTCAGGTTCCTGCAGATTCTGCAGATTTTGGCGAGAGGCTCTAAATCTGAGTAATTCAGCCTGAAAGAGGAGAAGCAGGAAGAAGATCAGCTGAGAATCTTTTCATGTTAAATCTGCTTTGTCTTTTCTCAGATAAATCTATCGGATGTGTTTCTGCCTGACGCTGCGGTTTCTGTTCATCTGTTGGTTGAAGCTCTTAGTAACTTTGGTTTTCACAAAGTTATTATTCTATGATTACGTCCTGTGTTGATTTATAATCTGTATAATCCTGCTGTCCCCGTTTGGCTGGAAATGACTCCACTGGTTTATCTCTCAGATGCATTAAAGACTCGTGAACTCACACTGAACCACAAACACAAAAACAACTCTTTCTTGCAGCTTTCACCTGATTTCTGTATCACAGCTCATGTATTTTCTCCTCAGAGGAAACAAAACTCTGCTCAACTCCATTGTGTTCATTCTGTGTCCTCTCTCTCTCCTGCTGTATGAATCCATGGCACATTAATAGCTTTCTCCCCATACAGGTTTACATGGATCCTGGTTTTATCTGGACCCTTGTCCTGGTTCTATCTGGACCCTGGTCCTGGTTCATTTGAAAGTACGTCCACATACTTATGGTTCCATCCTATGTGACGGCCCCTTTGCCTGTTTTGTTACACCTTGTTATTTCTTTTCTGGCAAGGCCATGTTTTTGGTAGGCGGGCCCTCAAATTGGGGTGACAGGGTGCACCAGGGCCCAATACTGCCATGCACTGCGACCTTGGTCTTCTTGGAGTGTCTCTTCTTGTGCTTTGTCCGGCTCATTTATCACTTTATTTTCCGCACATCTACTGACACCGCTGACCTCCCTGACATCCACATGTTATCCCTTTTTTGTGTGCAAGTTTGAGCACATTTCTGGTCCTGTTGGTGGAACTGGTCATGAACCCTGCAGTCTTACCTTCTCCGTGGACTTGGCCGTCCCAAAGAAGATCGGCACAAAGGCCAGCCAGATGATGCAGGTGGTGTACATGGTGAATCCAATCGGCTTTGCCTCGTTAAACGTCTCTGGAACGGCGCGACTCTTCACTGCGTACACCGTGCACGTTACCTAGCGACAAAGGCAGTACAGCCTTTTACAACACGCATATGTCGACTGTCGAAAACCAATGTGAAATCAGAATAGAGGTTCAATCAGAAGCATGAAAACAGATCAGCTGCTCCGTCAAGATCAATAAAGGATCAATACTGGAGCAGTATGTTACCATAAGTACAATGCTGTAGCTGAGGCAGCAGATGATTGACAGGTCAGACATGTCACATTTCAGGATGCCTCGAGCCTGGTCAGGGTTCGGGGGGCGGAGCTCCTCGTAGTCGATGATGGTGTGAGGAGGGACGACGCCGAACCACACGAACACGCCGAGGACCTGAAACACAAAGACACGCAAGGAGCGATGAACCTGAACCACGTCACAAGCTGCCGGGACAGAAACGGGCTGTGGTCGGATACCTGTGTTCTCACCTGGACGGATATGAGGATGCAGGTGATGATGAGCTGGGATGTGGGGCTGATGAATTTGGGCGGGCTCACCGACTTCTTGCCCTGTTCGAAGATGCGGTAGATGCGGTTGGTTTTGGTCAACATGGCGGAGTAGGTGATGGCCATGCCGAGGCCCAGCAGGAGGCGGCGGAACGCACACGCCACCGCACCTGGCTCAGCGATCATGAGGAAGGTGATCAGGTAGATCAGGAAGATACCTGCAGGTAAAGTCTATCATCAGGACATTTCGGTCACGGAGTAACTCCGGTTCTGTCCGACAGCAACGGTTGTACCTGCTGTCGTCAACTCCTACAGGATACAATGAAGCATTGAGACCCTTCAGAAAACCAATGTGTGAGGCCTTGCCCAAGGACACATCGGCATGGTCTAGCAGAGCCGGAGGAACCGAGATCCATCTGATTGAAGGAGAACCCTGCTCTACCACTGAGACCCTCAAACCCATCAAAACTCTAAACATCCAGCAGTCTTAAAGACATAAACATCTGGATGACCTGCAAGTTCCTGATGTTAAACTTAGGCAAAACTGAAGTCAGTAGCACCTGTCAGTAGCACCTGTCAGTAGCACCTGTCAGTAATACCTGTCAGTAGCACGTAGCTCAGCTCCCGCCCTGACGCCCTGACGATGGGGGTGTCATTGAAGCGGATGAAGGTGATCATCACAACACTTGTTGCTAGAATGCCGAGGAGGGCAAGAGAGGCGGGCACTAGGGCCCAGGGGGAATTCCACTCCAGCTTGATGATTGGAGTAGGACGGCAGGTGGTTCTGTTGGGGGCGGGGCGCATGTTTGATGGACAGGTCTCACAGGTAAACTCATCCAACTGGTACTGATACCCGTCACAGAGCTGGAGACAGGTCAGAGAGAGAGACATACCAACAACACAAACACAGGTCAGAGAGAGAGAGAGAGAGACAGGAGAGATATTTTAAAAGTACAGAAGTCTTCTACTACAGGGTAGTGTGTTCTGAAAGGGGTCCTGGTCTAGGGTTTAAACCACAAGGTCTCTGGTTCAGGTCCAGACAGGAAGATTTCTGTCCTCTGATAATAAAAGTGTGAACTGATCCTCTGATCCTCTATAAGTCTAAAGCTCAGCGCCCCCTTCAGGCTGCATCTACAACTGGAAACAGCTGTTTATAATCACTATTCTCAGATAGTATAAATATACTGACATGTACTTTATATAATAAATACATAGATCACATGTGTTACCTCACAGTGCCAGCAGCATGGAACTCCTTTCACCATCTTCTTCCTCTCTCCTGGTCTACAGGGTAAACTACAGATGGAGTCCGGAACCCATTTATCTCCTCCTGACCACTGCATCTCATCCAACTGACAGACAGGTAGAGAGACAGACAGTTACAGAGAGGCCGACAGGTACAGAGAGAGACAGACAGGTATGGAGACACAAAGGTAGAGAGAGAGAGAGAGAGAGAGAGAGAGAGAGAGACAGACAGACAGACAGACAGACAGACAGGTAGACAGACCAACAGGTACAGAGAGAGAAACCGACAGGTAGAGAGAGACAGAAAGGTAGAGAGAGACAGAAAGGTAGAGAGAGAGACAGAAAGGTAGAGAAAGAGAAAAGTAGAGAGAGAGAGACAGGTACGGAGACAGACAGGTAAAGAGACAGACAGGTAGACCAAGACAGAGTAAGACTTAAGAACCTACAGATGATTCCTAATCTTTCTGTTTGACCCAATCAGCTTCTTACGTTGAGTCTCAGGTTATTGGTCCACTGGCCGATCACATGGTAACCAGGATGGCTGTGATTGGTCATCTGGAACTGGAAGATGTCGTAGCGTCCGGGAGCGTCCCCGTTCTCATTGAACAACACACTGGTACCTGCACTTCCTGTAGCACACGGACACAAAGGGTGGGTCACATTCACAGAGGAAGAGAGACTACCTAGGTTTCTACCTGTGGTTCTACATGTGGTTCTAACTGTGGTTCTAACTGTGGTTCTACCTGTGCTTCTAATTGTGGTTCTACCTGATAGATATAATAATAATAGATATGAATAATAATAGATATAATCGATAACCGATCATTAATAACAGATATCATTGAGTATCATCTGCATAATAATGAACGTTTATGGAGTGTTTTCTGATAATGTTGCCTAAAGGAAGCATATGTAGGGTGAAGCATATGTAAGGTGAAGCATATGTAAGGTAAAGCATAAGGTGAAGCATATGTAAGGTAAAACATATACAAGGTGAAGCATATGTAAGGTAAAACATATACAAGGTGAAGCATATGTAAGGTAAAACATATACAAGGTGAAGCATCCGAAGGTAAAACATATACAAGGTGAAGCATATATAAGGTGAAGCTTCTCAGTAAGACTCAGTTCACTTAACTCTCCATGTTCACAAGTTTTTTAACTTTAAACTTTGGCCTGATCTTGTCCCAGTTCTGCTTCGGGTTGAAATACTGAGTTTAACAATTCTACATTTCCTGTTCATTGGTGGGAAACGTTTCACAGTTTGGACAGATCTGTTTTTATTTCAAATCCACTGGATGGAAACACAAGATGTTCTTCTTCATCCTGCAGTGAGTGTTCTCAGAAGCTGCTCACTTTAATTATTGACACAGAGCCACACTCACACACGGCACACACACACACACACACACACCTACACACACCCCTACACACACACACACACACACACACACACACACACACAGTAAGACATCGATTCCTTAGGGGAAACATGTAAAGTGCATTAACTTATTTTTAACATATTATCTCTGTGCCTGTGAATAAAGAAAAAGGTGCAGTGAAGATCTGAGACCAGGACCCAGACCACACAGACCACAGATTAAATTCGTCCCTGAACCAGGTGGTCTGGGACCAGAGGAAGTTGTCCCTGAACCAGGTGGTCTGGGACCAGAGGAAGTTGTCCCTGAACCAGGTGGTCTGGGACCAGAGGAAGTTGTCCCTGAACCAGGTGGTCTGGGACCAGAGGAAGTTGTCCCTGAACCAGGTGGTCTGGGACCAGATGACGTTGTCCCTGAACCAGGTGGTCTGGGACCAGAGGAAGTTGTCCCTGAACCAGGTGGTCTGGGACCAGAGGAAGTTGTCCCTGAACCAGGTGGTCTGGGACCAGAGGAAGCTTTGTATCTTGACTTGTGTTTCTGTAGACTTGACACCATGCTGGACAGTCGGAGGACGTTTCGAGAGACTTACGTGAGAAGATCAACCTGAACCATGAATGCGAGGAGGACCCAGAGGACACGCACTAGTCTGATTCATAAAGTTACAGACTCAGAGGCTGTTGGATGACGAGTACTCGACTGAGACCTGAAACCAACAAGCCGGTTCCCTCAGGGGTCAGCATCAGAGTCCCTGTTCAGGTTTCTGTCTGATACCTTTTAAGCAAAGAGAGAGACAGACAGGTTGCATGGCGTGCAGCCGAGGCCGTTCCAGATTAATTCCTCTCGGTCTTCCAGCTGCTGCAGCTTCTCCTCCTTATGAAATATAGATTTGTTGTCTAACAGAATGAAGCTGCTGCACTTTGTTGTGCTCTGAAAGTCTCTCTGAAGACAGTTGTGTGTCACGGTGGATTTTAACTGAACCACAAGTCAGAAGACCCTCCGTGTGGGGACTCGCTGTCCAACTAGACCTTTTTCATTCTCCTCAAGAAAAGTGTTGTGATTCCTGTGAATAATACGTTGCAGAGATGTGGTTGTGTTTTATTTATGACCAAAAGGTGGGGCTATTGGTGTCATGCTTCAATAAGTTGTGCATGTGCTTCTGGAGATGCTCTGTATCAAGTTTCATCTTATGGAAGTCAACAGGCCACGCCTTCAAAGGTTTGGTAACGGTCGCAGACGTGAGGTCGTATCCAGTAAACTGATTCATACTATAAATATAATTGGTGAAGATTAGAATATGGACGTAGCTACACTCTTTGGTCCTCTGGGTCAATCAGCCTTCACGGCCTCCTTCTTCAACGCTTTCCACCAGCAGGTTTTCAGGTCGCTGCCACAACTCAGACCGTGGCCCACAGTCTCCATGACCCAGAACCCTCTGGTCCTCTGAACACAGAACCCTCTGGTCCTCTGAACACAGAACACTCTGGTCCTCTGAACACAGAACCCTCTGGACCCCTGAACACAGAACCCTCTGGTCCTCTGAACACAGGACCCTCTGAACACAGAACCCTCTGGTCCCCTGAACACAGAACCCTTTGGTCCCCTGAACACAGAACCCTCTGGTCCCCTGAACACAGGACCCTTTGGTCCCCTGAACACATAACCCTCTAGTCCTCTGAACACAGGACCCTCTGGCCATCTGAACACAGGACCCTCTGAACACAGAACCCTCTGGTCGTCTCTCACCGTTGAAGTGGACGGCCCTGATGTAGTCCAGCAGCAGACGTCCCTCCACGGGGTCCATGTCGCTGCACACGCCGGGGCTGCTGGGACACAGGTCCAGGTGCATGCTGTGCAGAGCGTAGGCCACGGCGTAAACCGCATCGATCACGAACTGGACCTTCCCCTCCTGCTCGTAGGTCGAGTCCCGACCGATCCTCTCCTCACCTGCAGGGACACGCTTGTGGTCACATGACTCAGGAGGTGGGGGTTTGACCCCCTCAGGCCCCGCCCCCACCTAGGTGTGCGTACCTGTACATTTCTTCTTGTCGGGGTCCAGTTTGATTCCAGGTCGAGTCAATTTACACCTGAAGTCGTCCTCCCAGAATTCATTGAACCAAATGTTCCGGCGGTTGTTCTCCAGAGAACGAGACATGAAGTACTGATCGAAGCCTGTAGAACACACACACACACACACACACACACACACACACACACACACACACACACACACACACACACACACACACACACAGTCAGGTTCAGTCTCTCTCGGGCCGTCATGTTTCTGCATGATTCTCCTCACCGTCTATGGAGGCCCGTTTGGGCAGGATGGTCACGGCGCCCTCGGCCACGTCCTCCAGCTCTGTGATTGGTGAACTTTTCGCCCCCCAGCTGTCCGACCCCACAAACAGGAAGTGACCTGTCAGGTTAGCGCGCTTCGCCGCCTCGAGGACACGCCTCCCAGGAAGAGAAGAGAGTCGTCAGAGTGGAGTCATGTGACCACAGAAATCTGGGTCATAAACCCGGTATGCTCGTTTGTTGTTGTTTACATGAACCAGTACTGTAGTGTTGTTGTTTACATGAACCAGTACTGTAGTGTTGTTGTTTTGTTGTTGTTTACATGAACCAGTACTGTAGTGTTGTTGTTTTGTTGTTGTTTACATGAACAATACATAGTGGTGTTGTTGTTTACATGAACCAGCACATAGTGGTGTTGTTGTTTACATGAACAGTACATAGTGGTGTTGTTGTTTACATGAACAGTACATAGTGTTGTGTTGTTGTTGTCTACATGAATCAGTACATAGCGTTGTTGTTGTTGTTGTTTACATGACCAGTACACAGTGTTGTTGTTGTTTACATGACCAGTACACAGTGTTGTTGTTGTTTACATGACCAGTACACAGTGTTGTGTTGTCTACATGAATCAGTACATAGCGTTGTTGTTGTTGTTGTTGTTTACATGACCAGTACACAGTGTTGTTGTTGTTTACATGACCAGTACACAGTGTTGTTGTTGTTTACATGACCAGTACACAGTGTTGTGTTGTCTACATGAATCAGTACATAGCGTTGTTGTTGTTGTTGTTGTTGTTTACATGACCAGTACACAGTGTTGTTGTTGTTTAAATGAACAGTACATAGTGTTGTTGTTGTTTACATGAACTAGCACATAGTGGTGTTGTTGTTTACATGAACAGTACACAGTGTTGTGTTGTCTACATGAATCAGTACATAGCGTTGTTGTTGTTGTTGTTGTTTACATGACCAGTACACAGTGTTGTGTTGTCTACATGAATCAGTACATAGCGTTGTTGTTGTTTACATGACCAGTACACAGTGTTGTTGTCTACATGAATCAGTACATAGCGTTGTTGTTGTTGTTGTTTACATGACCAGTACACAGTGTTGTGTTGTCTACATGAATCAGTACATAGCGTTGTTGTTGTTTACATGACCAGTACACAGTGTTGTTGTTGTTTACATGAACAGTACATAGTGTTGTTGTTGTTTACATGAACCAGCACATAGTGGTGTTGTTGTTTACATGAACAGTACACAGTGTTGTGTTGTCTACATGAATCAGTAGATAGCGTTGTTGTTGTTGTTGTTGTTTACATGACCAGTACACAGTGTTGTGTTGTCTACATGAATCAGTACATAGCGTTGTTGTTGTTGTTGTTGCTTACATGACCAGTACACAGTGTTGTTGTTGCTTACATGACCAGTACACAGTGTTGTTGTTGTTGTTTACATGACCAGTACACAGTGTTGTGTTGTTTTCAGCATCGTCTGTGTTCTCACTTGATGTCGTCCTCGTTGGCGAAGATGATCACTCCTCTGGCGTTGCTCGTCTCCATCAGGCGTTTTATGATCTTATCAAACTCTCCGGCTGTCGGCTCACGAGGAATCTTCACCGACTGAGCGATGCACACCCCACCTGGCAGAGAGAGAGACAGGTGATCAGAGAGAGAGACAGGTGACCAGAGAGACAGACAGGTGACCAGAGAGAGAGACAGACAGGTCACCAGAGAGACAGACAGGTCACCAGAGAGAGAGACAGACAGGTGACCAGAGAGACAGACAGGTGACCAGAGAGAGAGACAGGTGACCAGAGAGACAGACAGGTGACCAGAGAGAGAGACAGACAGGTGACCAGAGAGACAGACAGGTCACCAGAGAGAGAGACAGACAGGTGACCAGAGAGACAGACAGACAGGTGGTATATTGTACTTTATAGGACGTTCACCAAACAGGAAACACTGTTTTATTTTGAAAATATTCTGGAAATCCTATTTGAATGGATGCTTTGATTCTTCCTCAACCCCAAAGAACACATAATCTGTATGTATATATGTATATGTATGTATGTATGTATGTATGTATGTATGTATGTATGTATGTATATATATATATATATATA
>NC_136599.1:2228301-2233301 GCF_910589615.1 Taurulus bubalis
CTATACATATCTAGTATAGTACTATATATACTATACACACTATACTATATATATATATATATATATATATATATATATATATACTACACACACTATACTATATATATACTACACACACTATACTATATATATATATATATATATATATATATATACTACACACACTATACTATATATATACTACACACACTATACTATATATATATATATATATATATATATATATATATACTACACACACTATACTATATATATATATATATATATATATATATATATATATATATATATATATATATATATATATATACTACACACACTATACTATATATACTATACTTAATATACCACACAAGAGACACAGCACAGGGAGGCTTTACTGAGAAACGACTCGATTGATTAATAATTCTAAAAACAGATAGTGATTAATTTTCTGTTCCTCGACCAATCAATTAAATGATGAAATGATTAAAACCGAGTCCAGTGACCAATAAACATCCACTCATTAGAACCAGTGTTATTATTATTATTATTATTATTATTATTATTATTATGTTTAGATTGTTATCAACTTCAGAAATAACGTCACTGACAGCAGCCCAACTGGTTTTATTCTATTCACTGGTTTCTAAAAGCAGCCCAACTGGTTTTATTCTATTCACTGGTTTCGAACAGCAGATGAATTAGTTGTAACTGGTTCAGGTTGAATACTAATCTGGTTTCATTGTGTGATTTGTTTCAGAAAGAGAGAGAGGGGTTTACCGGAGTGGAGTCCGTGTCCTGCTGGTCTGCTCTGAGTCGCGAACCCGCGGCTGCAGGTCCTCGCAGCGGGATGCGCTCCGGTAAGCCTCCGCTGGTCCGCTGCGTCCGTCAGGTGAGGCGCTCCCTCCAGTGCTGATGCTCCAGTGATGGACTGAAGAGCTACCTGTCTGTCTCTGTGTCTAATTAAAACATGCATGGGCGTGAATGCGTGCGTGTGTGCGTGTGTGTGTGTGTGTGTGTGTGTCCTCACCTCTCCACATGAAGCGGACAGCGACCTCTGCTGGTGAACGAGAGTCATGTCTGTTTACCTGACAGGTGCCCAGCGTTCACCTCACTCTGCTCTCATTAACACGCTTCTACTGACAGACGTCAGGTGAAATGCATGCTGGGAGCATGCGCTTCAGTCAGTTCTTACCTTCCTGTTACCTGCGCTGTCCTCACAGGTCACTTTATCCTCTCGCTAACTATGCTAACGCTAACTATTGCTATCGATGTTTTAGCTCAACAAGTAATAGCATTGCTATTAATGTAGCTGTCGCATGTGTTTCTCAAACGAGGCTAATTACACTAAAATATTACTTAAAATATTAAAATAATGTGGTATATTTTTTATAATATATGTATTGAAAGTATACTACAGTACAATTATTTTAAAGTTTTAAAAGGTGAAAGCGTGACTTTTGTACTTCTTATATATTTTCAGAAAGTACACTTCTCAAATATTACTTAAAATATTAAAGAAAATTGGTATATATAAAATCTGTTTAAATACATTTTTCGATGCTAATTTAGAGAATACTTTTTTTAAATATACAAAAAACATGTTTGAAATTAAAGTTCAAAGAACTTACACTTAAAGTATATATATGTTTTAATATATTATTTGAAAGTATACTTCTGTATACGTTTTATATATTTGCAGAAAGTACACTTCTTTGATAGTATATTTTGAAATACACAAAAGTATATATATTTTTCACCTATGTTCTTTTTGTATTGGTAATAACTGGTATTTCATTATTATGTTCAGATAACTGTTCCAAAACACAGAGGTCATAATTTCAACCAGAGCATTTTATAATTTAGTGAACATTTTTTTGTTTTGTTGAAATAGAGTTTCCTGACAAAGTCAAGGGAAAAGGGAAAAGGGTTTTATAAAATATTTTGTGCAACAATGTGAGAGCTCTGATGGAAGAATTCGGCGAGTTATAGATTTTGGACAAAAAGCGTTACGATCGTCCTCGTCTCAGTTAATACTGTGATCAATATAATTTAATACCAAAGTTGGTTCTTTTGTAGCTTTCTTTCCAGGTCCGGTTCTGTAAGCTTGGTCTCATCCACCTGCTCCTGTCTCTTTGGCGCATATGAAGAAACACACAGGCCTACCGTCACCTTCCTAAAATAATGGCCTCAGTCATTTTTTGCCAAGAATGATGTTCTTGCCTAAATCCTCTCCTCATGATACTGGTCCCCTCTGGTAAAACCTCCTGCTTCCTCAGTTGAACAGGTCATGTGATTCTCTGTAGTATAACATGTCTATGTGTGACTGAGGACATTTTGAAGCTAGCATTTAAGATAGCAATTTAGTTAGCATTTTAGTCAATGAAAATCTCACTTGAACATAATATTAGTCATCATAACATAATTTGAAAGGTATTACAGTAGATTACATTGGGTCAAGTTTTCTGAAAAAATGACATTTTAGGAAGGTGACGCTAACGTTCCTCAATGTTATGAGATTTGATTTGCTGCTAGCTTAAACATATATAACACTTGTTTATATATAAAAATAAAATAAACAGCAGCCCACCTTTAATAACTCACAGTTTGAGAACCACTGATCTAGTCCACCCAGTGGACCAGAACCCTTTACACCTGAAGGAGTTCATGTGTTAAAGACCAGTAAGGTGAGAGACCAGTAAGATGAGACACCAGTAAGGTGAGAGACCAGTAAGGTGAGAGACCAGTAAGATGAGACACCAGTAAGGTGAGAGACCAGTAAGGTGAGAGACCAGTAAGATGAGACCAGACAGGTGAGACACCAGACCAGTGAGGTGAGAGACAGGTGAGAGACCAGTAAGGTGAGACACCAGACAGGTGAGAGACCAGACCAGCAAGGTGAGACCAAACCAGTAAGGTGAGACCAGTAGAAGTCCAGGTAGAGTTTGTGCAGCTACTCAAACAGCTTCAAAGTATTTTATTAATAAACATTCTCTTGCATTCAGCATCACCTGCTGTTCCATGTTATCATATAGATCAACATACATGTGTGTATACACACACACACACACACAAATATATATACACACGCACACACACTTTAAGGTTCGTACAGAGGCCTTAACGAGCTCGTTAAGGCCTTAACTAACTGGTTAAGGCCTTAACTAACTGGTTACATTGGTTAAGGCCTTAACTAACTGGTTACGTTGGTTAAGGCCTTAACTAACTGGTTAAGGCCTTAACTAACTGGTTACGTTGGTTAAGGCCTTAACTAACTGGTTACATTGGTTAAGGCCTTAACTAACTGGTTACATTGGTTAAGGCCTTAACTAACTGGTTACGTTGGTTAAGGCATTAACTAACTGGTTACGTTGGTTAAGGCCTTAACTAACTGGTTAAGTTGGGAACAGACTGTCATCACCAGTACACTACAAGCTGCTTCATGTCTCCATGGAAACAATCTTGTCCAGCAGCCAATGAGCGGTCACTCTGATGGTTTGGAGTTGAAGATCTTGGCGAGCAGCGAGACATTTGATTGGCTCTTCTGCTGTATGAGGCTGGCCTTGTCCAGGTGCTTCTGGGTAAAGGAGTCCTTCCTCCTCTTCTTCTTCTTCTGGATCTCTTCCTCCGTCTGATGCTGAGTGAAGTCCCACGTCTTCTCGTCTCCCTGGCAACCAGAAACACATTTTAACAATCATTATGGTTCATTCTGGTCACATGACATCTATTGTCCTTCTAGTCACATGACATCTATTGTCCTTCTAGTCACATGACATCTATTTTCCTTCTAGTCACATGACATCTATTGTCCTTCTAGTCACATGACATCTATTGTCCTTCTAGTCACATGACATCTATTGTCCTTCTAGTCACGTGACATCTATTGTACTTGTGGTCACATGACATCTATTGTCCTTCTGGTCACATGACATCTATTGTCCTTCTAGTCACATGACATCTATTGTACTTCTGGTCACATGACATCTATTGTACTTCTGGTCACATGACATCTATTGTACTTCTGGTCACATGACATCTATTGTACTTCTGGTCACATGACATCTATTGTACTTCTGGTCACATGACACCTTGTAAAGCCCTCCTAGACTAAAGACAGACACCGTGCTGCATCATTAAACGGACCTGTTGTCCGGCCCGCTGCCTCTTCCTCCTCAGGTGGTCCATGTGAGAGCTCTTATCCACGTTGTCCAGGTAGAAGTTGGTTTCTCTCTTCGCCTGAGACACTTCAGTCCTGAGTCTCTGCTGCAGGACCGTCTGCTCGAAAGCCAGCCGCTCGCTCAGGTGAGTCCACTGGAACCTGTGCAGGTACTACAGAGACAGACAGGTGAGTCCACTGGAACCTGTGCAGTACTACAGACACAGACAGGTGAGTCCACTGGAACCTGTGCAGGTACTACAGACACAGACAGGTGAGTCCACTGGAACCTGTGCAGGTACTACAGACACAGACAGGTACTACAGACACAGACAGGTGAGGGAGGACAAAGTCTTGGTCCAGTCAGAGCTTCAGTCATGGTGGAGTGTGTCAGGATCTGGTGGACTCAACACTCAGACCTCTCTGGTCCTGATCAATAATAATAATAATAAGGATGCAGTCATGACTGATGTCAGCGGTTGCCGGGCAGACTGTACCTTGATGGACCAGAGGTCCGAGGAGAAGCGCTGGCGCTTCTTGGTTCCCATCGGCGTGTTGTGGAGCGACAGCACGACTCTCTTGGCCACTCGCTTGTCTCTGAACTCCACCCACCCTTCAGTGAAGTCACACCTCCGCAGCCCGGACTTCCTCTTCCTCCTCCTCACCTGGCCGTCTGAGCGGCAACAATTCAGTGGTCAGGAAATATAAACAGGGAACGAGACCATCAAGACAGAGGAAACAAGGACAGATGTGTATATATATTAATATATATATAATGTGTATTTGTACCTTCAGGTTGGAGGAAGATGCGTCCGATCTCTCCGAACACCGACAGCAGGTTCCTCAGGTGTTTGGGGCGGAG
>NC_136599.1:2238301-2395801 GCF_910589615.1 Taurulus bubalis
GCATATCTTTAGCTATGTTTACACTGAGCGTCCTCACTGCAGACAAACGGAGGAGGACGGATCCGTCTTTACTAGTGCTGGGCAGAGATGGACACATTTAACTGATTAATCAAATGATTTGTCTGAGATTAACAGCGATTAATCGCATTATGCGCAAAATTCTATAATGAAGTAAAACCTAGTGTATTGTACTCTGGAGCAACAGGAAGTTAACAACAGTGTATAAATCATTTTTTATCAGTTTATTTTATATAGCCCAACATCACAAATACAAGTTTGCCTCAGAGGGCTTTGCAATCTGTAACATAACATCCTGTCCCGGGACCTCACATCGGATCAGGAAAAACTCCCCCAATAAAGATAGTAAAAACCCTTTCACAGGGGAAAAAAGGAAGAAACCTGAGGGAGAGCAACAGAGGAGGATCCCTCTCCCCGGATGGACAGAAGCAATAGATGTCATGTGACCAGAATGAACAACATAACGGAGTTACAGCACATCAGACAGTAGTCTCAGTAGATAACTGTGTTGCAGGAGTAGTATATAGGTTATAAAAATGCACGTGCACGCCAGTGTGTGCACATTTCAAAAAATGCAAATGGATAGGTGGAGTTATTCTGAAAAGTGGTTGTGACCGTATGTCATTTAGAGGTGTGTCATAACAGTGGGGTTTTGTTTAAATATTTGTATATATATATATATATATATATAGGACTGTTACTCCATGCTATTTTATTTGCTTCTGGACCTACTGGAATAAAATATCTATCGCAGGCTATCCTTTGTAGAAGCCTGAGCTCTGAGACACTGAGGATAATGGTGTTGTAGACCTAAAGTATACTTTATACTATATTAGTATAAACTATCAGCAAACCATGAACATGCTTATTGACTAGATTAGTTTTCTTTTTTATTATAATTGATAGATAAATATGTATATGTAAGGAGCTCCAAGTGTTTCAAGTTGAGACTTCTGAGGGAAAAAAGGGCCTGAAAGAGAACAGCAATAGTACACAGAACCCAGCAAGATATACAAAAGTTCCCCAGTACTTAAACTGAGACTATAGGTTTGCTGGTGTTATGATATTCATACAAATAGAAGCTACAAGTAAGCAGATATTCATAAAAACTGAGGCTATAAGTCAGCAGTGGTCTGACATTAATACAAAAGAACTATAGGGCAGTAAGTTAGCCGGTGTTCAGATATCATACGAACTATAGAGCTGTATGTTAGCCAGTGTTCTGATACTTATACAAACTGAGAATATAGTGAGCTGGTGTTCTGATATTCAAACAAACCAAGGCTATAAGTCAGCACAGGAGGGGGATTTGATTTCCATTTGCACCAGCAAAGGTGGAGGGGGTTTCTGTGGGAAAGTGATGGTGACTGTAATACAAATTTTCATCACCTGTAACATATAGAACTGATTAACAATTACTTTTAGGTAAAACGTTTTGTTAGTAAAACATAGTCATAAAACCTGAGGCCATGTAAAAGCAGGCTTGTTAGCCGCAGTTCTGATATTTATACAAAAATCCATCTCTAAGTTAGACAGTCCTCTGACGTTTAATACAAACCTAGACTGTAAGTTAGATGGTGTTATGATATTAACACAGACCATAGCTATATGTTAGCTGGTGTTATGATATTAACACAGACCATAGCTATATGTTAGCTGGTGTTATGATATTAAAACAAACCATAGCTATATGTTAGCTGGTGTTATGATATTAACACAGACCATAGCTATATGTTAACTCAGGCAATGGTTGTAAGTTAGATGGTGTTATGATATTAAAACAAACCATAGCTATATGTTAGCTGGTGTTATGATATTAACACAGACCATAGCTATATGTTAACTCAGGCAATGGTTGTAAGATATCATACAACCTATAGAGCTGTATGTTAGCCAGTGTTCTGATACTTATACAACATTGATAATATAGTGAGCTGGTGTTCTGATATTCATACAAACCAAGGCTATACAGTCAGGTCCATAAATATTTGGACATTGACACATTTTTCATTATTTTGGCTCTGTACACCAAAGCAATGAAGTTGTAATGAAAACATCAAGATGTGCTTTAAGTGCAGACTTTCAGCTTTAATTTGAGGGTATTTACATCCAAATCAGGTGAACGGTGTAGGAACTACAACGAATGTATAAGTGGCCACCCCGTTTTGAAGGGACCAAAAGTAATTGGACAAATTAATATAATCATATATCTCATTGTCACTTTTTCATTTCCACTTGTTCATTTCAACTTCATTGTTGTGGTGTACAGAGCCAAAATAATGAAAAATGTGTCAATGTCCAAATATTTATGGACCTGACTGTAAGTCAGCAGATGTTTTGATAGTCATAAAAACTGAGGCCATATAAGAGCAGGCTTGTTAACCGCAATTCTGATTTTATTTATACAAACATCCATCTCTAAGTTAGCCAAGCTTCTAACGTTTAATACAAACCAAGGCTGTAAGTTAGCTGGTGATCTGATATTATATACGGAGCTATAGTGCCAGCTTGTGCAAATCTTTGAGGATAACCAATGTACAATCTGTTGCTGTATGTAATTGTGTTCTGTTTCTTTCAACAGTTATGACTTCCAATCAGTTTTAATACAACCAGCTGGACTGTACTAAGCTAGCCTGCCTTTGGAACTATACCAATTCAAGTAGTCACGTTGAGACTACTTATATGACATATAACTTGTAGTAATAATAACAACTACAACTTCATATTCAACAACTTCAATTCTCATAATTGTTTTTATGTGTATGGATGCAAATTTGATTCATTAAAATGTCTTACTTTTTGCGTGACGTAAGCACACATTTAAGCGGTCACGGAGTTTCAGCTGCTCAACGTCAGTAGGAACATGCGTTATGAAATGTAAAAATAATATGAATTATAAAGGTCAGAATTCAATACTAAACTATTAATACAGCACACTATGATAGTCAGCGTACTATGCATTTTGTATAGTTTGGAGCATCAGCACAACTTTGTAAAATGTATTTAGAATTAAGGATATTAAAAACATAATAAGATATTAGCATATTTTTTTCTTTTTGAAGCACTGATGTTTTCGTGACACCAATTGAACAATGCAATGATAATATTTCTGCACTGACTCAAAGAAGTGAGACATGAAAACACCTTTCCTGACATTTGCAGTCCCCATTTGACCTATCCCATCCCCCAACCTCCACGGTCACTGAGTTTCAGCTGCTCACTGTCAGTAGGAACAAGCGTTATGAAATGTAAAAATAATATGAATTCTAAACGCGAGCATTCAATTCTAAACAATTAATTCAGCACATTATGATGGTCCGCTTAACTATGCTTTTTGTATAGTTTGGAGCATCAGCACAACTTTGTAAAATTAATTTACAATTAAGGATATTAAAAACATAATAACATATTGTTTAATATGAGTTGGTCTACTTTATAATAACTACACACTATTTAGTATTAGTAAAGCATGAGTAAAGACTTAATTCATCAATCATAATGCATTGTTCCAACATGAACACTTATTAGTAACTCATTAGAATGCAATTCATGAACACAGTTATGAATATTTCATTCTTGATTAATCAGCTTGACTATTATCTGTGTCATGATTGGGTTTTCATACTTTATAAATTATGGACCAACCCCCTTATGTAAATTAATTAATATGTGTTGCAAACCAATGATGTAATATATATTGCTAACCAATTATTAAGGACTTATAGATGATGCACATGTGCTTTTATGAATTTGTTTTAATACTCAATTGTGCATGTTCCTTTTTGTGAGCACAATCCTTTGCCCAGTGATATGTGCTTTGGCAGACTGCACATCTCGTCCTTCTCCCATATCTGTGGAGTGGATTCGTCCCTTGAACAGCCGTATGGTTTTGTGGGCTTGACCTGACATTACTTTCACGCTTGCCTGTAAACCGTGTGGAGTAGGCAGAGTCGCCAGCTCCCACACTCACACGGAGGTCATCAGCTCCCTCTTGTGGAGAGTTATCGCCAAAGATTCTCTTCTAGCCTGACTTCATGTTAACAAACGAAAGCTCTGGGCAAGCGGTAAGTGCCAGTTGTTTGTCTTTAACATGAAGTCCTGCAGTATCCAGTAGCTTGAAAGCTAACACAGCATCTGGAAGCTCCATCTTGAAGTAACGTAGTCTGTTGTACCGGCGCTCAAACTCGATAATGTAGTCGACCGTAGAGACGCCATTTTCTTTCCTGATCCGGTCAAACTCCGTGTACGCCTCGTACTGACGATCCTTTTCCTCTTTCAAAAAAATCTAATTCCAATTTCGTGAGAAGTATAAGCATTCCTCCATCGACGCTCAAATCCGCTGCGGCGATTTCTAGCGCACTATCCCTCGCTCTTCCCGTCAGCGATCAAGCAACCGCCAAGGCCTGCTCCTCCTCCAGGTCCGTCACCAGCCCAAAATAATGACAGGTGAAGTCAAACCGCTACAAGATATGAGTAGTTTTATTTATTACGTCTTCGCAAACAAGTCACCATAAAGAAGCTGTGCCATATTTACTATCAAAGAAATGTTGAAGCTGTAATAAAATTATATTTTCCGTCTAATAAAACCAGTGAAGAAGAAATGTAAATCCTTTAAGTTCAGTAAATGTCAGTGTTTCTATCAGTTCACAGAGAGAAAAATCTCCTGAACCCAGCTGTGTGTCCATGAAGAGTGATCGG
This sequence comes from Taurulus bubalis, assembly GCF_910589615.1. Classification (NCBI taxonomy): domain Eukaryota; kingdom Metazoa; phylum Chordata; class Actinopteri; order Perciformes; family Cottidae; genus Taurulus; species Taurulus bubalis. Next base: position 2,243,018 of record NC_136599.1, read on the forward strand.
TCTAAAGGTGGTTGGATTGACTTCAAAGATGGACGCCGTTCTTATGACCCAGAGTAAGTTCTTTAAACAGATGACTAAATGTTCTGATTCTCAGTCATGAAACACAGAATTGGTCGTGCATCATTTACAGTGTTGTTTTCATGATGATCAATCATGACAGAACTCAATATATTGTACTAACTGCTCAGTAGGTTCTGTATGAATCATAAACAATAAACAGTCTCTGGTGCAAACACAATGTGAGTTTATTCCTCCACAGACCAGGAGAGGTTAGAGCTTCAGAAAGCTGCAGAGTTCTGGGGACTCGGTACAAAATTTCAGGGACTACCTGTTGTGGTTTGTGGAGAAGTTTCAGAAGACTATGGGCACATATAATTGTGTGTTTATAAATATAAATATACATAATTGTATATATGTATTTATATTTACATAAATAATTGCAAATAATTTGGTCAAAAGTAAAAAGACACCGCTGTAGTTCAAGGTTAAAGTTAAATAAAGTATTAAGTTATAAAACATAACCTTTCCCTCAGTCCAACTGATGTAACGTTATCTGTGAACAAATTATAAACTCTGAGAACAAAGACTGAATTATATCTCACGCTTAATCGCTATGGAGACATCGGAGTCAGCGGATCATTTCAAAAAGTCCTGCCGAGATGAGGCTGCTCTCGGTGGGCAGCAGAGCGCTGACTGCCTGGTCCCGTGAGCAGGACCTCAAATCTCCGAAATCGTCTCCGTATATTTTTAAGTAGGCTGAATCTTGACAAACCGACCACAGATTTGATGCTTAAACAACTAACTTCGCACCTGAAAACATCCTAAAATTACATTCTGTGACTCAAAAACACAGCATTCAGAACATTCTCATCCGCCTCTGTTCCCTGTCGCTGGTGCGAAATGCATTCTGGGATATTGGCTGTCCCAAGTACGCACAAGTCACCTCTGATGCATCTTGGGTAAAATGAGCTGAGCAAGTCACATCCGGGCGTTTGGTTTGGGGACTAGCTGCAGGGTTCTGGGTCTACATTCAGAGGTCTGGGGACTAGCTGCAGGGTTCTGGGTCTACATTCAGAGGTCTGGGGACTAGCTGCAGGGTTCTGGGTCTACATTCAGAGGTTTGGGGACTAGCTGCAGGGTTCTGGGTCTACATTCAGAGGTCTGGGGACTAGCTGCAGGGTTCTGGGTCTACATTCAGAGTTAATAAGCTATGCAGACATGTGTCAGAAGTCTGCAGGCAGAGTGCAGTTTGATGAGGAGTCAGTGGTTTTAAAGAGTTGTCTGTTGGAGGGTTGTCCTCATGAATCCTAGTTGTTTTTGGGAACTAGGCTTTTTTGTTGGGACTTCCTAAGATTTGAACTGTTTAGACACATTCAACCATCGGTGGTTGAGCTTTGGGTTTCATATTGTCCTCTGACTGTATAATCACTGGTGAACTTTAAATGACTGTGTTCTTTGTGTTCTTTAATGTCTGCTGGTTATCTTTGGAAGATCCTAAATATAAGTGTCTCCACCGCTCAGAGACAAACTTCTACAAGATGTGACTCTAGTAGTTTTAGTTATTGTGTCTCATTGTAGCGAGTTGGTTGAATAAGAAAACAACAAGTCACAATCAAGAAGCTGTGTCTTCTTTACCATTAACTACAAGTTTTGATGAAAAATGACATCAATTTTACTGTCCAATGAAACCAGTGGAAGCAGAAAAATTAATCTTGTATGTTCAGAAATCCTTTATGTTCAGTAATTCTCAGTGTTTCTATCAGTTCACAGAGAGAAAAGTCTCCTGAACCCAGCTGTGTGTCCATGAAGAGTGATCGGTCTAAAGGTGGTTGGATTGACTTCAAAGATGGACGCCGTTCTTATGACCCAGAGTGAGTTCTTTAAACAGATGAAACAGATGACTAACTGTCACACAGATGGTCGTCCTTCATCTCCAGTCTTCAGCATCTGGTTTATGAAATGATTAATCATGACAGAACACAACATCTTTAACTTATTGTTGTATTATTGTTTTAATATCATGAACAATAAACAGTCTGTGGAGCAAACACAATGTGAGCTGATTGTTCATGACTCCTCCACAGAGAGGACCAGGAGAGCTCAGAGGTTCCCAGAGGTCCGTCTGCCCAGCAGCATCAAACACACCTGGACTCCATATTTATGGTCTGTACATGTACAACTACTTTTACATCTATTCTGTTCACATCATCTCCATGCTGCACTCTTTAGACCAGTGGGTTGTCAGTCTGTCCAACATGGATCTGATGTTTGCTTCCATGGTTTTAGTTTGTCATTCATAGAATATTCTGTTCCAGCTGCTGGAGGAGAACATCCTCACTTTTGTGAAGGACGAGCTGAAGAAGATCCAGAAGGTTGTGAGTTCAGATTACCCAGAATTCTTAGAGATTCAGAGTGAGGATGAGGAGGTGTTGGATGGTGATGATGAAGAGCAGAGGAGGAGGAGCAGAGAAGCCTTTCAGAAGATCTCACTGCACTTCCTGAGGAGCATGAAGCAGGAGGAGCTGGCTGACTGTCTGCAGAGCAGTAAGAGGATTTCTCTAAAGATTCAACATGCTGGATAAATGGGACGTTTACTAATGTCTCAAGAGATGGACCAGAATATATTCATAGACTCATTCTTTGAGGAAATGAAATGTTGAAATCTATTCTTTGACTCATTGATCCTCTTTGTTGTGTGTTCATTCAGGACTTCTTGCTGCAGTTTGTCAGCGTGAACTCAAATCTAACCTGAAGAAGAAGTTCCAGTGTGTGTTTGAGGGGATCGCTAAAGCAGGAAACCCAACCCTTCTGAACCAGATCTACACAGAGCTCTACATCACAGAGGGAGGGACTGCAGAGGTCAATGATGAACATGAGGTCAGACAGATTGAAACAGCATCCAGGAAACCACACAGACCAGAAACCACCATCAGACAAGAAGACCTCTTTAAAGCCTCACCTGGAGGAGAGGAACCAATCAGAACAGTGATGACAAAGGGAGTGGCTGGCATCGGGAAAACAGTCTTAACACAGAAGTTCACTCTGGACTGGGCTGAAGACAAAGCCAACCAGGACATCCAGTTCACGTTTCCATTCACGTTCAGAGAGCTGAATGTGCTGAAAGAGAAGAAGTTCAGCTTGGTGGAACTTGTTCATCACTTCTTCAATGAAACCAAAGAAGCAGGAATCTGCAGGTTTGAAGAGTTCCCGGTTGTGTTCATCTTTGACGGTCTGGATGAGTGTCGACTTCCTCTGGACTTCCACAACAATGAGGTCCTGACTGACGTCAAAGAGTCCACCTCAGTGGATGTGCTGCTGACAAACCTCATCAGGGGGAAACTGCTTCCCTCTGCTCGCCTCTGGATAACCACACGACCTGCAGCAGCCAATCAGATCCCTCCTGACTGTGTTGACCTGGTGACAGAGGTCAGAGGGTTCACTGACCCACAGAAGGAGGAGTACTTCAGGAAGAGGTTCAGAGATGAGGAGCAGGCCAGCAGGATCATCCCCCACATCAAGACCTCACAAAGTCTCCACATCATGTGCCACATCCCAGTCTTCTGCTGGATCACTGCTACAGTTCTGGAGGACGTGTTGAAGACCACAGAGGGAGGACAGCTGCCCAAGACCCTGACTGAGATGTACATCCACTTCCTGGTGATTCAGTCCAAAGTGAAGAAGGTCAAGTATGATGGAGGAGCTGAGACAGATCCACACTGGAGTCCAGAGAGCAGGAAGATGACTGAGTCTCTGGGAAAACTGGCTTTTGATCAGCTGCAGAAAGGGAACCTGATCTTCTATGAATCCGACCTGACAGAGTGTGGCATCGATATCAGAGCAGCCTCAGTGTACTCAGGAGTGTTCACACAGATCTTTAGAGAGGAGAGAGGACTGTACCAGGACAAGGTGTTCTGCTTCGTCCATCTGAGTGTTCAGGAGTTTCTGGCTGCTCTTCATGTCCATCTGACCTTCATCAACTCTGGTGTCAACCTGCTGGCAGAAGAACAAACAACCTCCCTGTTGTCTAAAGTATTTAAACAAACAACCTCCCTGTTGTCAAAACCTAAGCCAAGACATCTCTACCAGAGTGCTGTGGAAAAGGCCTTACAGAGTCCTAATGGACACCTGGACTTGTTCCTCCGCTTCCTCCTGGGTCTTTCACTGGAGACCAATCAGACTCTCCTACGAGGTCTGCTGACACAGACAGGAAGTAGCTCACAGACCAATCAGGAAACAGTTGAATACATCAAGGAGAAGATCAATGAGGATGTGTCTCCAGAGAAAAGCATCAATCTGTTCTACTGTCTGAATGAACTGAATGATGGTTCTCTAGTGGAGGAGATCCAACAGTCCCTGAGTTCAGGACGTCTCTCCACAGATGAACTGTCTCCTGCTCAGTGGTCAGCTCTGGTCTTCATCTTACTGTCATCAGGAAAAGATCTGGAGGTGTTTGACCTGAAGAAATACTCTGCTTCAGATGAGGCTCTTCTGAGGCTGCTGCCAGTGGTCAAAGCCTCCAACAATGCTCTGTAAGTACAGAGAGAGTTAGATTCATAGATCATAACTTAAATACGCTGCTATCTTTTCCACGTATTATTGTTTTCTTCCTCCTTGTCTCTTCAGACTGAGTGGCTGTAACCTCTCAGAGAGAAGCTGTGAAGCTCTGTCCTCAGTCCTCAGCTCCCAGTCCTCTAGTCTGAGAGAGCTGGACCTGAGTAACAACAACCTGCAGGATTCAGGAGTGAAGCTGCTGTGTGCTGGACTGGAGAGCCCACACTGGAAACTGGAGATTCTCAGGTCAGATCAAGTTAGTTTGTCTTCAATGATATAAATGTGTCTCTAAACTATCAGGTCCATTTAGTGTGAACAGACTCTCTCTTTCTGAATCTATGAATTTGTTCATCAGGAGGTCAGATTTCATGAACCACTTAGAGCAGGGGTCAGCAACCTTTCCTATCCAAAGAGCCATTTTACCCTTTTTTTCTCCCAAAAAATGTGTCTGATAAAGTTGTATATATAGTCATATTATAAATACAAAAACTATAGTTTGTTGTATTCATGAAATTATAGAACAAGAATGAAGACAATTCTTGAGATTGTATTGCTATTTTACCTGTTTTAACTATCAAACTCTTATGAAGTCGGCTACATTGAGATCAATTATGATGACAACGATGTGGACCTTGAGTCCTATCAATATGTGTGGCTAATGTGGTAGAGCAGGGGTGGCCAACCAGTCAGAGACTAAGAGCCACATGTTTTACTGTGTTACCGAAAAGAGTCACATCATACACATGAACATCACCCCATCCCTTCCTCACACACACACACACACACACACACACACACACACACACACACACACACACACACACACACACACACACACACACACACAGAGACCTCTGCTCAGCCAGATTTAGTGTAAATGTCACACACCAACATGATGATGACAGAAATTGACTCCTACAGTACTAAGACCACAGGCCAGTCATTCTCAACACACACACAAACTCTCAGTTCAACCAAGTCCACAAACAAAAACATAATAATTTACAATAGCGTTTTTCTTTTACTATGCATGTTGCTTAGTGGGACTTCTGGCATTCCTTGCCTTGAACAATCCTCTTCAAATCTGGCTTGTATTCCGTTGTTGCCACTCGAAGCAATTCTTCCACATGGGTGTCAGTCAGAACAGATGGATGCTTTGATTTCACGTGTTTCAGGGTAGAAAACAGACTCGCAGACGTATGTTGACCCAAACATTGACAGTATCTTAAGTAGGGATGGGTATCGTTTGGGTTTTTTCCGATACCGGTGCTAAACCGATACTTTTAAAACGATACCGGTGCCTGAACCGATACTTTTTTATTGCTAAGGCAATTTTTTTTCTTCAAATTGAACAATATTATTAACTGTTTAAAGTATACTATAGATATAAATAAATAAGTACATACAAAACACACTTCAAACTACAGCTTCAAACCTTTTAACTTCAAACTATAAAAATATATATTTAAAAAAGAACAGACACAAGCATCATGGCCTGATGGGACCGTGTGCAACAGAACTCAGACTCTGTTGGATCCTAAAACTGCTGCTTTATGGACTACACGTCACCATTAATATCAACTGGAGAGATTTGTTCCATCAAGCCGAGGACGGACGTTCAAAAGCTCGTGCTCGTGTCTCCAGCGATCTCTGTGTGCGCGCACTGTGTGTGTGAGCGCTGGAAGCCCCGCCCTTCGAGCCCCGCCCCCTCGAGCCCCGCCTCCTCGAGCCCCGCTCTGCATGCAGGCAGACAGAGAGCAGAGCAGCAGTGTGCTCTGATCCGCTATTTTAATAATCGTTTTTAGCGTGCGGGCACCGCGCTACCTTTTTAGTATCTATATACTGTGCAACTTTACAGAGTAGTGTAAAAAAAAAAGTATTTAAATCGGCTCAGGCACCGGAAGGAAGCACCGAAATCTGCGTTGCTTTTCGGTCCGGTAGGTACCGGACGTGTTGGACCCTCGGTACCCAACCCTAATCTTAAGCGCAGCTTAATTCATTTTCCCAAGGGGCCGCATGAGAAATTTGGACCGTTGTGGAGCGCCGAACCAATAGGCTGAACTTAATTCAATTAACTCAATATGAATGTTATAGCTTGATTAAAAAACTGTAAATTATATGATTTTGAGCTGCTAATGGTGAGAATACATGTTACAATAAGGCTATGAAAAAATGTAAAAAATGTAATTACATTTTTTATGATTCTTTTTAAACCTTAGCTTAAATATGTACAGTATGTTAAAGACCAGCAATTTATTAACTTTATACAAAAGCAATCAGTGCTTTTGATGTTTTCCAGTTCAGTTCAGTTGTTCTTTCTCAGTGAGAAAAGTCCAGTCTGTGTTGCTTAAAAAAGTGCACTGAAGTCTGGTTGAATGAGGTGGAGATGAAGGACAGCTGGCAGAGATAGAGGATCTGATCTGTTGACCTTCATCACTAGAATGTTTGTTCTCATGAGTGTTGGTCCTAGAACTGCAAGGTATCAGGTTCAATCCCCACTGGAGGTTTACATTTTAAAACGCATATATTTTGCTTTGTTTCCACTGAGCGTCCTCACTGCGCCGGACTTTTTTACCAGCGGACGCCTCAGTGTCTCATGAGCTGCCACAGAACCAGCAGCAGTGGTGGAGTTTGGAGACGTGATCCACTTCCTGAAAGTAGATCTACTTCACTCAGTTTGCTGCAGCAGTTGAGGAATCGTTCTTCTGCAGCTTGATAGCTTGTTCTGGAAGAGTCTTTCAACAATAAATGTTTTGTTTGCTAATTTCTCGTCACATATCAAACATATCAGCATCGTTGGCAGTGAAAGCAAATTAATACGCCCACGAATTCAACTCTCTTTTTTCTCTGTGACTTTTATGTATTTATTTTTATCCGTTGATAGTTTAACGAGGGCGGGGCTCTGGAAATCACGAGTAGCCAGCTGCAGGGAGATCGGTGTGATCGGTGTGATCGGTGAGATCGGTGAGATCGGTGTGAACATTTTTTTTGAACATTTTTGTTGAACAACCACAACATCGGTGTAAACATTTTTTTATTTCCATTGACCCAATATCACCTCAAACTCCAAGATAAGAGGAGTTCCCTTTGATTTTTCGCTTGGCAAAAAAATAAAATTAAAAAAAAAGTTATTATTATTTTATTCCTTCCCAAAGCCTCCGGAGCTAAAGATCCGCGGGTTACCGACCCCTGACTTAGAGGAACTCGTCTCAGAGACTGAACTAGAGAACCTTGTAGAACAGACACATTTGATCCACAGTGGATTAATAAACGATGGTGACGTGTGAAACATAATTTTCTTTCATAATGAAACATCACAGGGTCGTCTTGTTGTTCCTCTCATATATGCTTTAAGATAATATATATTTGATCGAAGTAATGAATGAGAAGGAGAAATGCAGGAAAAGAGACTGAAAACTTGAATGTGTCTCTACATTTATGTCGATGCTCTGTTTTACTGTTGTTTATATCTTTTATGCTTATCTTTTACCCTGTATTATTTCATTGTATTTGTAAGGTGACCTTGGGTGCCTTGAAAGGCGCCTCCAAATTTAATGCATTATTATTATTATTATTATTATTACAGTGACGATCTGTTGAGAGTTTAATGGTTGTTTATTTCTGATTGAGAACGTAACAAACAGAATATCAAGTTTAATTTCTTGTGTAGCCCCCTCTCTAATTGCTGTTCTAAGCAGGGGCCTCATACCATACCCCTGTTGCACGGGAGGTGCAGTGGAGAGGGTCTACTCCAAATATCGCGATACTGTTAGTGTGAGCTCAAACTCCCATGCATTTATACACATATACCTGTAACCTTGGTTAGTACCCCTTATTTCTTTAAGTAAAAATAACATTAGGTTAACACATGAATGTCGTACACACACATTGAATGCAACACCATCGACATTTAATCTGACCACAAACAACAACCCACGTTGTGTAACAAGAACACCCAAAGAGTATCTAGTAGTCCATGCTAGGGAACCCTATGTTGGTGCGCTTGTTGGAGCTCATGTCAATCCTCCACACTAAGTGGCGGATTGACTCTCAGGTCAGATCAAGTTAATTTGTCTTCAATGATCAAATGTGTCAATAATATAAAGTTATAAATAAAGTTTCATTTCTCTTTCTCGCACTTTGTTTTCTCTCTCTCTCTCTCTCGTCGGGAAAAGAACAGAAAACCCAAACTGTGTTTTTAACTCTAATAATCAACATTAAATATTTACCCCTCATCCTGATATTAATACTTCAGTACTTCCTGTTTCCAGTAGAGAACACTGAACTGAATTATTTTATCTTGTTTAGATTAAAAAAGCAAGAGTTTTATCCACTTTCACTGAACACATCATATTTGTTCTTTCTGATTCTACTTTAGTCCAGACTCATTATCAAAGAGGATTTCATTTTGACATGAATATTATTACACACTGGAGACTGGAGACTCTCAGGTCAGGATGTAAACATGTAAAACTAGTTGACACTCAGATCCTGATTTACATTCATGGATAAACTCGTATCCTCCTCCAGATTGTCTTAAGATGTGACGTGTGTTGTGTTGTGTGTTTGCAGGCTGTCAGGCTGTCTGATCTCAGAGGAAGGCTGTGCTTCTCTGACCTCAGCTCTGAGCTCCAACCCCTCCCATCTGAGAGAGCTGGACCTGAGCTACAATCATCCAGGAGACGCAGGAGTGAAGCTGCTGTCTGCTGGACTGGAGGATCCACTCTGGAGACTGGAGACTCTCAGGTATGAAGAGGCTGCAGCCACAGAGCATCAGTCTGATAGAGGAGGTAGAGCTGGAAACCTGTTCTCTGTCACACTGTCAGCCTGGTTAATATGACCCTGACACACCAAGCTGACCTCAAACTACCAGAGACTCATCTAACTGTTTGTGTCCCACACGATGTTGCACGGTGTATCGATGCTAAAAGGTACCGCGGTACCCGTACGTTAAAAACAATGTGACTTTGCATATCTTTAGTATCGATGCTTCATTAAAATAGTGTGCGATCAGAGCGCACTCACTGCTCTGCTCTCTGTCATGCTGCCTGCATGCATTGACTGCAAGGGGGCGGGGCTTAAGAAGACAGGTCTTAAGGAGGCGGGGCTTAAGGAGGCTTAAGGAGGCTGCCCAGCGCTCTCACAGCGAGTGATCAGGGGAGACATGATGGCCTCAATGCAGGAGCTCTTGCCGACTGTCCTCGGCTTGTTGGAACAAAAGATGAAGAAGTGAAATGTGAAAGTACTTTGGCTCCATTACAGACTGAAGGAAAGCCCACTGACACACAGAGACCCGTCTAACAGACCAAGGGAGGACACGTCAAACATGGCAGAGCTCCTTTCAGACAGACACCAGACAACAGGCTACATAGCCGTGTAGAATCAATGCTGTGATGGCACCATGTAGTGTTCATTAATATCTTGCTGGAGGCTAATACTAATAATATGGCATTTGTTAAGTGTTCAAAAAGCTGATAAAAGCTGGTTAAAAGGGAACCAGACAGATGTTTGATTTATTACTTTTCAGTCTCCAGTGTGTGTTTCCCTTTAGTCCAGACATTACTGTGAAAAGACAAAGAAACAATCTGTTTAAACCTTCTTGATGAATCATCACAATAGGAATGTGTTGCTGTTTAAAGGAGTTCAGCTCCACCTGGTTTTGGTTTGTTTTGCACTGAGAGACAGTTCTCTGGCTGATAGAGTGGACTTGTTGAAGCTACAGGTGACAGTCGGCCACAGACGCTCAGCTGGTGAACATAGTGGAGCATTTAGCAGCTAAAGAGACAGATGTTTCCCTCAGGAGGTGGAGACCAAACACAGAGCTAAGAGAGAGAATAGTGGACTTCCATTCATCAGGTGACACAAACACAAAGAGTCCTGATGAGTCATCATGTTGATGTGGAACTGCTGGATGTGGAAGCAGCTGGTTGATATCATGTCAGACACAACTACTTCATAAGCTGATAATGTGTCAGATGTTGTGTTTACAGCTTGTTTTCACTGAACCACAAACAGACAAAGAATCAACTGATGCAGGTTTAAACATCTGATTTACTGACTGACTGGTAGAGGAAACTGAGTCTGAACTGGAGGATGATTGTCAATACAATACTGATAATAATAAATCATGAATAAGTGAACGTGATGAGCTGTCGTCATCGGCCAATCAGAAGAAGCTCCATGAAGAATATGAGCTGATGAATAATAAGTGGTCCATGTGAACATGAATAACAAAGCTCTGTGATGAGAGTGATGTCATGTTCATGTGTTCATGCTGCTCTGACTCCTCCTCCTTTCAGGGTGGAGCCTGCTGGAGTCCGATGGGTCAGACCAGGTCTGAGGAAGTGTAAGTGTGCTTTGAGTTTGATTCATGAAAACATTCAACCGTCTTCAGACTGTGACATCACTCATTCACATCTCTGATGTCATCATCAAAGTGTCACTAGATGAACAGATGATAGATTCATAACTGCAGCTGTATTGTGTCTTGTTCTCTCCATCAGATTCCTGTGAACTCACACTCGACACAAACACAGTGAACAGGAACCTCAAACTGTCTGACAACAACAGGAAGGTGACATATGTGATGGAGGAGGATCAGTCATATCCTGATCATCCAGACAGGTTTGACTACTGTCCTCAGCTGCTGTGTAGAACTGGTCTGACTGGTCGCTGTTACTGGGAGGTCGAGTGGAGAGGAAGAGTTTCTATATCAGTGAGTTACAGAGGAATCAGAAGGAGAGGATACAGTGAAGACTGTTGGTTTGGAAGGAATGATCAGTCCTGGAGTCTGGAGTGTTATGGTGGTTATTCTGTCTATCACAATAAGACAGAAACACCCATCTCTTCCTCCTCCTCCTCCTCCTCTGGTAGAGTAGCAGTGTATGTGGACTGTCCTGCTGGCTCTCTGTCCTTCTACAGAGTCTCCTCTGACACACTGATCCACCTCCACACCTTCAGCACCACATTCACTGAACCTCTTTATCCTGGGTTAGGGTTCAGGTCTGGGTTCAGGTTCTGGTTCTTGTCTGGTTCCTCAGTGTCTCTGTGTTCTCTGGAGGACTGAGAGTCTCCTCCTGGTAGAGAAACCTTCTCTCTGCTGTCCAGGTAGTTCAGCCTGTACAGGATCACACAGCTGATGTTAGTTAGCAGCAACCTGATCTCTCAGTGGTTGTAAACAGGTGCAGCAGGTGAGGGGTACCTGAGCTGGTCTGGACTCAGGGGGGTTGAGAGCTCTCTGGACTTGTGGTGTTGCAGATGGATGTGTGAGAGCTGAGCGAGGTCCATGTAATGACCTGAAATGATCTGTTTCTGAGAGAAGAAACATGTTTTACTTTGTGTATAAAACTCAACTTTGTTGTCTTGAAACATTTGTTTGTGTGAAGAAAAACCTCTGAATGTCAAACGAGAGTCTTTCTGGATCAGATTCAGCTTCTGTGGGGAAATAATCACAACTTGTAAAGAGTTGTTTTGATTTGAAGAAACTAAATTCATCATCTTTTGTTATTTTTTCATTAATTCTTTTTTTATTGTAAAAATAAAAAGACAATACATAGACATAACATCAAGAGGACGACAAAACCGTGAGATACAAGCCAGCAAAACATTATATATTCAGGGTATAGAAGTACGGTGTGTGTGTGTGTGTGTGTGTGTGTGTGTGTGTGTGTGTGTGTGTGTGTTTTATTATGTCATCTAAAAAAGGCACAAAGTATAGATGAGGGCAGATTCATATGTGTGTGTGTATGCATGTACGTGGGTTTCAATTGGGTTTCAGGCTAAAAATGACAAACAAGTGAATATGAATAGAATGAGTCATGAAACAGTGAAGGATGACCAGGTGGAGTTCTGTTGTATTGTAAATGATGGAGGATGTTAGACTGTCCATTGAACTGTGTGATCATGAGGTTTCTCCAGTGTGTGATGTGTATGTTATTCCTTCATCTCCAGGTCATGAGGATAGTTTTCTTGGTGATAGTTGAGGCCACGAGGTCACCAGCGTTAGTTTGGCTGAGCTTTATTGTAGAAATGTCTCCTAGTAAACACAGGGATGATGGGACCAGGCCATTTTATCTTTTTCTTTTTTCATCTTTTCTTCTCTTCTTGCATTATCCGTTGTCGTAACCTTTAACCTTGTTATTGTCAAAACTAATAAAACTGGTTTGTATGTTGTACATTCCAACCAAAGTCCAGTGTTGCTGGTCTCTGAAGGCGTCTGGTCGTCTCCACACGGTGAGAGAGCTCTTCTCCTGCGATGGGCTGACAGGAGTGAATGATTGGTTCTCCTGAAGGTTCCAACCACACGGGGTTCCTCCTCCAGTGGTGGCCTCTAGAACCTTTAAAAACCACCTATCTTTAGCCCTTTCCTCTAAATGTCATCCCCAAACTAAAAAGGGTGCATCTCTGCCACCACTAGGGCTGTTTGAATAATGTTGGTTATAATAAAAGGTACACATGTGAACATTTAGGTCAGATGTGTAAATATCAGTGGACTTCTTTGAACTTTGTTTTCAAACACATTTTTTTTGTATATTTCAAAATGTTTGCTCTAAATTTCCATTGAAACTATTTATTTAAAGCACATTTGATGAAGACAGATTTAAAATATACCAAATATTTTGTATATTTTAAGTAATATTTTAGTGTAATTAGTAAGTAAACTTATTCGTGCTATTATTTCAATATATTAATATTCTTTTGTATTGTGTTAAAAAGTATTAGTGAAAATGCACCGAAAGCACTTTTTTAAATTATATATTTTGGTATCTTTCCGTTTTAGTATATCTTATTCATGCTTATATTTCAGTACATTATGTGTGCATTTCCTTGAGAAAAATGTAAATTATTGTTATAAATACAAATATTATTTATAAAAAGACATTTAGTCACTGTTTCAACACAAACTAACATTTAACCAACAAACAACACAGAACAATAAATACAGTTGAAACTCTTCTTGTCGTTCAGAGCAGTGGAGGTAACCCTGCATATGGTTCCCCTACATACGTTCTCCTGGTTCTGCAGAACAGAACATGATGTGACAAATGCAGAACGTTTGACTCTCATGGGGCAAGTTTGTTTTGAGAGTGATTAATATTTAAGGAAAGACCTCTGCTGCCCTCTAGTGACCAAAGCTGAGCATATTGTTTAGTGGCCTGTTTGAAAAGCTTTTTCTGAGTATGAACCTGAGTTCTATGAAGAAGTCATGTTGCATGGCGTCGTCCACTCCCACATGAGGCTGGTAAGCAAATTGCACAGGGTCCATCGACGATTTCACCTGCGGTCGGAGGTGAGCCAAGACCAGCCTCTCCAGCACCTTCATCACATGGGAGGTGAGGGCTACCGGTCGGTAGTCGTTGAGGACGGATGGAGTCGACTTCTTCGGGACAGGGACCAGGCACGACGTCTTCCACAGCACCGGGACCTCCTCCTGCCTCAGGCTGAGGTTGTAGAGGTGCTGCAGGACACCAGACAGCTGGGTGGCGCAGGTCTTTAGGACCCTGGGGCTGATGCCATCATAGGGTCGAGAACCAAAGAGATGAGAACTGTCTGCTGAAGAAGATTGTGACTTATGGGTGAAAGCACCAGAACGGCCACTCAAGGGAGCGTGTGATTTTATGAATTATTATGATTATTTTTTCTAGTTACGGCTTTTTAAAGGAAAGAAACCAGATCTCGGACAAATTGAGTCTCATTTACAGTCGAGAATAAACTTGTTTTATGCTTCAGGTGTTCAGTTCGTCAATATGTTTTAAAACGGGTTATATAATAATAATATATATATATTAATATATTAATATATATTAATAATATACATTTATATATATTATATATATATCATAATATATATTATTATTATATATATTATAACATATATTTTAATATATATGTATATATAATATATTATTATATACATATATACATATAACATATATAGATACATATATTATATATAATACTATATATATAGTTATTATATATATTATAACATATATAGATAGATATATTTTATATAATAATATATATAGTTATTATATATATTTTAACATATAGATATTATTATAATATATATATTATAATATATATATATATATATATATATATTATAATATATATTATAACATATATAGATAGATATATTATATATAATAATATAGTTATTATATATATTATAACATATATAGATAGATATATTATATATAATATTATATATAGTTATTATACATATTATAACATATATAGATAGATATATTATATATAATATTATATATAGTTATTATACATATTATAACATATATAGATGTATTATATATAATATTATATATAGTTATTATACATATTATAACATATATAGATAGATATATTATATATAATATTATATATAGTTATTATACATATTATAACATATATAGATAGATATATTATATATAATATTACACATAGTTAATATATATATAATAACATATAGATATTATGATAACATATATATCATAATGTATATAGAAAGTGGTTTGCTGGTGAAAAAGATCTTTCAGAGTCTCTGTTCATGAGGATCCGTTTGTTTTGAGACGCTGAACCTTCAGTCTGGACTCCGTCATGTTTTTGGTTTTTATTTGAGGATGGAACCGTACGCTTCACTTCCTGTTGTTCCAGCTCGGCCGTGACCACAGGACGTTACTCCTTCCTGTTCCTGTTTGTCCTGCGCTCTGATTGGCTGCTGTCGGGACCAGGACGTGTCGTGAACCAATAGGAGAGCAGAGCTGACCAAGACGTTGTTGAAGGAGATCTACGTACGAAGGGTTTGGAGCTGAGAACTTTAGTTCTGGTTCTTTCCCTCAGTCTTTATTATATACAACACACATGTTATATGTATCAAATAATATCATGGCTGGAAATGCTTTATCACCAAAATGAAGATTTAAATAGTTTCCAGTTTTCTTTTGAGCTTAATAATAAAAAATAAACGTGAAATGGACATTTTTTCAAATTGTTTTATCAACCTGAAAATTAAACAAACTGGAGTTCCATTTGAATATTAGTTTAAATAAAATAAAGTAGCTCAACATTGGGATTCTTCCAGGTCTTTTCTCTGAAATTGACAAATATGAAACAGACCATGAAATAAACATCTTTTAATATTTAATATTCATTCGCCATGAAGCTAAAACAAGGATGGAACTAAAGTTGTTTATTTCACTTTAACTTTCTCGCTGAATGTTTTCATTTTCAACCATTACAATTATTTTCCGATTCAACTTCTTTCACTTCTTCAAACATCAAATGCAGAAAAGTACGTTTTTAATTTCAATTTCAATATTGTTCTGCAGACGAATATATTGTACATTATTAAATTAGCTCATAAACACGATGTAATGTTCGTGACCTCACGAGTCGTGAAAATCCGTCGGGAGAAAAACAAATAGATGAAAACGGTTCAGATAAATGGATTTTTAAAATAAACATTTAATATGCGGGAGTTTCAACGCTGAATTAATTACATGGCTGCGTTTCATACCGACGTGATGCGTGAACGCTGCGTGTGATCACGTGACACCCCGAGGTCCAATCAGCGGCTCGCATCCAGAGACATAACAATAATAATACAAAAAACAACAATATAAAACCAATAAGAATAAAAAGCTTATTACAGAGATATGAACAGAAACAACAACATTTCTCCAGGTCAGAGTACCGACTTCCTTAAATCTGGACAGACCAGCTTATGTTAAGAAGATTATTAACATTATTCTCATTATTAATATCTTACAAAAACCAAAATCAAAACAGTGCAAT
This sequence comes from Taurulus bubalis, assembly GCF_910589615.1. Lineage (NCBI taxonomy): Eukaryota > Metazoa > Chordata > Actinopteri > Perciformes > Cottidae > Taurulus > Taurulus bubalis. The sequence continues at coordinate 2,259,362 of NC_136599.1, forward strand.
AAAAAGTTTTTTTGTTTTTAAATCCCTCGCTCGGCAAGATGAGGGGGCGGGGCTTGGCGGCGGGGGGGCGGGGCTTGGCGGCGAGGGAACGAGAGAAGGTAACATCCAAAAATAACAAAGGAAGGAAGGATAGAGGGAACACAGAGGAGGAGGAGGGAGGAAGAGGAGGAGGAGGGAGCAAGAGGAGGGAGGAAGAGGAGGAGGCGGAGCTTCTCAGGATTATATAAAGGTGAAATAAAGGAGGAGTGGATGGATGAACCATGTGGAGGAAGAGAGGAAGAGAGGGAGGATGAAGGCAGGTCTGTGACGTCATGAAGGAGGGACCAGGGGGAGAAGAGGAGCATCATGGGAAAACCCACACAACAGGCTCAGAGCTCCGTATTAACGAGGAAAAGTTGAGCAAACAGACGTTCTGAGGCTGCTGTGTGGATCTGAGAGGACGCTCTGATGACCACTTCCTGTTTGGTCGGCACCACATTTCAAAATAAAAGAAGTTTCTATCCATGAGACCTTTAGTGTGGACTGGTGTTTTTTAGGGAGTTTCTTCTCGTGGGGGAGGGGAGGACCTTTTATTAAATATTTTTAATTATAACTCATCTTGGTACCTCACAGTACTACAAAGTAATACTCACAGTACTACAAAGTAATACTCACAGTACTAGTAACTCCCTCTGTGCTTTTATAAACAATAGAATAAAGAGTATTGCATTCCCTTTCAAGTAAACCAGATCGCTCCATCAGACAAAAAGAAAAGAAAAGTACGATCACTGTTAGAAAAATGAAAATAAAGTTAATCAAAAAATAACTAATATTGAGTTACATCTTATTGTGGAAAACAATTAGCTATGTTCTAACTTTTTTGGAGTCACACAGCTCATCAATAGGCTCGTTGGAGATGATCAGTTCTGATCAGAATCGATCGGCGCGCAATGCATGCTGGGTAGATTTGTGTCCGACTTGCTCTGGTTGACGTGGTCAACGATAATCCCACGAGAGCAAGCCGGCCTTCGATTTTAGAGCCAGGCGCCGCAGTAGCTCTCCCCCGACTGCCTGGCCCAGTGCATGATGGGAAACGCCTGGCTGTCGCCACATCAGAGAGCTGATTGGCTCTTAGATCTGACAGCAAACAGCACGTGTTGGAGAACATTATTATTTTATGTGTAGTAGTAATACTTAACGCTGGATTGTTGACTATTCGTCTCATGTTTGATCTGAAAACACATCTTGTGTGGTTGATAATACAAAATCGTATTTATATAACACACATAAACCAGTAGTAATGTGTTTCACAGGCAGACATAAAAAGAACAAAGGATGCAGCTACGCACACATTTCTACATAAATACATATTTATAAACACATATGAATAAATCCAAACGTGATCTGTAAACTACACGTAGCCAAAAGATCGGAACTAACAGGAAGTCATGTTTTCTGTGACTTCCTGTGTTTACTTTGAAGGCAGCTGAAAACTAAAGCTGTCCGACTTGACCTCAGGTTATTGTGAACTCCTCCTGCTGCGCCGCTGCTCTCTGGATCCCAGGAGGCGGAGCTCTAAGAACGAGCCGTGTCACTGCGGTTGCGCGCGCAGCTCTAAGGAACGAGCCGTGTCACTGCGGTTGCGCGCGCAGCTCCACTCCACAGGCTTTTGCCAAGGCGTTTTTGAAGCGGCTGCACTTTTAAAAGTCAGAGCAGAGAAGTAGACGACCATGTAGAGACATACATGACAAGCTGTCTGCAGATATGATCAATAACATTCGGCCGTTTAGTTTGTTTAATAAAGAACAAGGTGTAGACCAGGGTCCTGTTCCTCGTACCTGGTTACTGAGTTAGTGGATAACTGTCAGGATAAGATGACGCAGGTCAGGCGTTCTCGGTTTCTCAAAGCAAGCTTAGATAAATCACCATAGCAACACATCCAAAAATGTAAACCTGCTCCCGGGCAGGTTAACTGAACTTCACTGGATAAGATGGACACTCCACCGGACAAAAAGGCAGCTCCCTTCCTCATTGATGAAGGAGCGATATTATTATATTAGTTTCATAGGGAGAGAGTTCTTCCAGATCACAGGATCCATCCTTTACATCATCATGACTTCCTGTACGCGGCGATATAGATTAGAAGAATAGAAGAAATAGAAGAAATACTTTATTTAGAGAGCTTCTCGAGCCGCGGACATTGATCACCACAGACGCAGCTGATCGTCTCAGACACAGACTGTCAGCCGCTGCATGCCGCTGTTCTTAAGGTTATTTAGCTCTTAAGAAACTTATGGATGTGTTGAAGCATCATAATTATATGACAGTGTTATTAGTACACCATGCATATCATTATTGTAGAACATGATTAAGGTGATCGTGATGAGAATACAGAGAATCACACACAATGTATTTTCACTGCTTCAATTGATTGAATTTCTGATTATGAATAATACATACATACTGATCCGCCCATACACATATTCAAACTCCTAGTTTTATAGTAATCTACACATGCATGTATATATAGTACATGATGCATACGCGCAGACAGTACATATATCCTCATAAGTATATATTTATTCGTAAATATAATCTGATTGATTTGTGTGATGAAGCACTTCAATGTTGCAAAAACGTTGGAATATTCTCAACACGTTTGCTGTGAATGATGGTTACGGTCTTGACTTCCTCATATGCCTTCATGGTCATCTCCTGCTTCTCAGCAGAGGAATAAAAAGAGGTTCCTCTGAGTTTATTGTCATTGTACTGGTAGAACATGGTGGGGTCAGTGCTCCATTATTATCCTTCTGAAGAGGAGCGGCGCATTTATCAGATGACTGACGTCTGGCTAGAATGAACGAGACGTTTCAGCCGTGAAGAAACCCAGACAGCCTGATGTCAATCATCTCGCTCATTTAAACTGGAGATTAGGACATCTGCTTGACTTTGTTTAGCCAGGTACGAGAAACAGGGCCCAGGTCCGACGTTTCCTAAAAAAATAAACAAACAAAAATTTCAAAGCCTCGTCCGGCTGTTTACTGACGTCATGTTTAATGAAGAGAGAGAGGGAGAGACATACAGGCAGGCTTCTTCTTTGTGTTGTTGTATAAATGCCGTTTAGACAATTTTGAAAGGATGTTGAATTCATGTTCATAAATGTCACGAGAATTCACAGCTAGAAAAAATGTATAAAAATGCGACTAACTTGGCATTCATCCTCTGCATGGAAATCAGCACCAGCATGTGAAGTCACTGCTCTTCATCCAACGCTCTGCAGGAAGAAAGCCTGGACCACAGCCTACAAGCTAATGATGGAGTCATTCACACAACACAAGCATTGAGGTCTGAGGAGAAGTTCAGGAGATATTTCAAGGTGCGTCAGAGAAGCAGAGGCTCAACATTCCTTTACTGTTGTTCCTGGTCAGGAGAGGAAATGGAAAGTGCAGTGTGTTTCCAACACAACTGCATCACAAGTTAACTATGAGAGTGACTCTGTGGAGTCATACTGCAGGAAGAGTGTGTGCTACACATGTATTGATACCTTGACTGCAGAGCTCAACAGGAGATTCCATGGAGCATCACTGGAAGTCCAACTGGCACAACCATACAGTCCTTCCACTCCAACAGTGTGTGCCAACTGGACAAGCACCCAAACCAGAGGAAGAAGTCCATGTTCTGAGACTTCTATGAGGAACATGAGGACCAGCTGAAGACAGAGGTAAAGCTGTTCCACTCCAGCTTTCCTCCAAGAACCGGCAAGACATCCTGTCCATTGAGGAGGAGAACACTGGCCAGCTCATCTTTCCTACATGTGAAGATGGTAAGGATCTATGCAACACTGCAGTGACAACAGATTCAGTGGAAAGATCCTTTTCCAAACTGAAGATAATAAAGAACAGGCTCAGGAGTCTGTGGGGAAGAAAGACTCAGACCGTCTCCTGCTTGCATTGAGCAAGACATTGGAATAAATCACAGTGAAGTAATACAAATCTCCCAAGAGACGCACCAAGGAGGATGCTGGGAAGATCCTTTCATTTATCCACAGCAGAGTTTTGAGAAGTTTTAAGTGAGAATATTTTTGGATTGCATTTGGTTATAAATATGGCCTCTTTTGTCTGTTTTTACCCGTTATCCATTTATTTATTCCATTTGATCATTTGAGTTAGTTTGTTAACTAAAATAAATATGTAAGTTGAAAATATCCTGCTGTGTTTCTAATTCATTATTGTAAATACTTTTGCCGACGGGTGCCCTTTGTTCAGTTTGAGCACCTGCCCCCCAAAACGTCTGTGCACGTGCCTGGTTGAGAGTGAGGGGTTCAGGAACTGCTTCAGGTCCTTGAGCCTTCATATGTTTTGCCAACCAGAAAGGTTTGTATAGAACATGTCTAGAGAAGTAGTTGATGTATCCAATTCATTTAATATTTCATTTAAATATATTGATTTGCTTTTGGTTTAATTTTCAGACTGTCAAAGAAATGGTGGCCAAAAAATATGAGGAGGAACGAGAACGAGTGAAAATGAAAGTACAGCAAGCTGTGGCAGTGAGTAGAACAGCTGGCATGTGGACATCTGTGAACATGGAGGCTTACTTGGCTCTTACCCGTCACTACATTCATGACAATATGCAGTTGTGTACATCTGTGTTGAGAGTGCAATACTTTCCACAAAGTCACACTGCTGACAGTTTGGCCCGAGTCACAAGGGGCATGATGGATGACTGGGCCATGACTAATAAAGTAAAGTGTCTTGTGACCGACGCAGCACCAAACATGGTTTCATCCACAAAAAATCTAAAAATTCGGCATTCGATTTGCATTGCACACACTCTAAATGTATTAGCAAAGAAATCATGAGATCAAATCCCTACACTTACATCCATCAGACACAAATTGTAACAGACTTCAGATCAAGCACCACAGCCAAAGAGAAGCTTGCTCAAGTGCAGCAACAGATGGGACGGCCAAGCCTGAAACTCACCAATGAGGTGCCAACACGCTGGAACAGCGCATATCAGAGGCTGGCAAGGCTACATGGGGAGAAGGAACCAGTGTGGGTTTCCCTCGCCTCACTAAAAACAGACATAACTCCACTTACGGCTGATGAGTTTACATCTCAGGAGAAACACTTCTTGTGCTGGCTCCTTTCCATCAAGCTACAGTGGAGTTGTCAGAAGAGAAGAGAGTTTCAGGGTCAAAGGTCATCCCCATGATGAAAACGCTCCATCATGCACTTGAGCGTAACGCTTCAAATGTGCACACGCAGGCAGCAATACACCTCCACGAACACCTGAGGCGACGAGTCACAGACACTGCTTCCAGTCTGGAGTCATGAAGTGTGTTGACCCCATCAACACTTCTAGAGCCCAGATTTAAATCACCGGGGTTTCGTAGTTCCTCCAAATGCAGTGAAATCTGAATGTGCGGCTGTAATTGGGCGCACACAGCCTGGACCTTCTTCACAACGGCGATCGGCACCCACTTCAGGCATGTTCTTCAGTTTTATCTGTTTTTTTGCTTGCAAATCATGTACTAAAATGCCAATGTGTTGTTTTTTAGATAACCTGTACAAGCACCTGGATGAGGAAGCTGGCAGGCAGACCACCAACGTCACAGCCGATGCAATCATTGAGGTTCAGAAATACCTGGTAGAGGGCAACATTCCAAGGTCCCAGGATCCTCTGAGATATTGGGACAACCAAAAGAACACATCCCCAAACCTCCTCCGGCTGTCCCTACAACTGTTGTGCACACCAGCCTCATCTGTGCCGTGTGAGCGGGTGTTCTCTAAAGATGGAGAACTTGTGTCAAAGAAACGTAATCGCCTGAATGCCACGACATTGGAACAACTTCTTTTTTTGAATAAAAATGTATTAAAAAAAAATCCCCTCCCTGCCTCAAAGACAAGTACATAAGCATCCTCACATTCACATGTTAAAGATATCAAATATATGTTAAACTTACATTAAGATATAGAATAATACAATAACTTAAATGATATTATTGTATATACTAAGTCATTAAATCAGTATGGCAGTTGAGCCTGTCAACTAGGTTGCCTGTAATGGTGTTTAAGATCCAGCAGGTGGCAGTATCGTGCAACACAGTGACACAGTATCGATACAGTTTGGGTAATGTTGTTACGAGATGTGCCGACGCTTCGAAGCGTGTGTCGAGTAATGGAGGGGGCGTTTCCCTGAAGCGGTATCGAGGCTTGCTTCATTTAGGGGAGGAGCCAAAAATGATGACGTCCGAAGCCTCGCTGCCCGGCTGTACCACGTGACTGCTTTGGGAAGTGGTTCAGATTTTGCCGGGAGGTTTGACAGCAATATAAACCCCTCAGGCTCCATTCAAAATGTGGGTTGTTGGTTGAGAGTTTGGATAGTTTGGATAGCGTTTATGTAGTTTGGAGAGAGAGAGAGAGAGAGAGAGAGAGACAGAGAGAGAGAGAGAGAGAGAGAGAGAGAGAGAGATGATAAGATGGAGCCAGCTAGGAAGAGGAGGATTTCCCCTGTGTGGCAACACTTTGATTTGATAAGTCCTAATAAGGTAAGCTAAATCTAACTCTATTTCAGACACATTAGGTTTGCTTATCAAGAACTGTATTTTTCACAGTTTCTTATGTTATCCAAAGGTGAGGTGTTTATTGTGCTATTGGGGTACAATGACAACACCTCGTCCATGCTAAGGAGCTGGATGAGGCCATCGTCTCCATGATAGTGAAGGACACACAGCCCTTCAGTATTGTGGATGATGTTGGATTCAGGGCATTTGTGTCCAAACTGGATCCTAATTATGTTATCCTTACAAGGCAGGTATGTATGGGTGCATGCATGAAACAATTGAGTACTTTATTGTGTCTCACAGTTCAGCACTATATATATATATATATATTCCTTTAGGCTCTGAAGGCCATGGTGGAGGCCAAGTATGAGTCAGCTAAGGAGAAGGCTAAGGCTAAAGTGGTAAAGGTGGCTGCTGTTAGCCTTACGTCTGACATGTGGACATCCATCAATATGGATGGCTGTAACATGCCATTTTGTGGGTGACAAAACCACACTCAGTTCAGTGCTGTTAGGAGTGCAGGCATTCCCCCAATCACACACTGCTGAAAATATAGCTTGTGTGAAAGCCTCCCTGATGGAGGAATGGGGAATTGCTAATAAGGTGACATGTATGGTCACTGATGGTGCTCCCAATATGGTTGCCTGTGTGAGAGAGCTGAAGCTTCGGCACCATATTTGCATTGCACACACACTGAATCTGATAGTGAAGAAGGCACTTGACCAGCAGCCTGTGCTCTCTGGCATCCGGGCCAAAGCACGGAAGCTGGTTGGCTTCTTTAGAAGCAGCACCACTGCTAAGGTATGCTCGTTCCTTTTATTCCAATTTCTAATAACACTCATAGTTTGTCTGTGTTCCTACTGCAGTCATTTAATGGCCTACTTATCTGATCTGTATCTTTAAAGGAGAAGCTCACACAAGTGCAACTTCATCTGGGGATGGCAAACAGGAAGCTGATGCAAGAAGTGGAGACCAGATGGAACAGCACATATTTGATGCTGCAACGTTTGGTGGAGCAAAGGGAGCCAGTAGGAGCAGCGTTAGCAGGGTTACGACATGACGTCCCCTTCCTAACAGCAGAAGAGTTCAACATTGTCGGAGGGTGCCTTTCTTTGCTGTCTCCCTTCTCTGATGCCACTGTAGAGCTGTCGGCAGTGGAAAATGTGTCTGCCTCCAAAGTTGTCCCCCTCGTGAAGATGCTGGAGCACACCCTTCAGGAGGAAATAACAAAGCCGGCACCTGCAGCAGCATTGGAAACAGGAAACCAGCTCATCAGACAACTCCGGGAGAAGCTGTACACTTTGCAGTCGATGAGCATCATGTCTCTTGCTACCCTCCTGGACCCCCGATTTAAAGTAATAGGATTTTTCAGCCAAACAAAAGCCACTGAAGCAATAAAACGACTGACCTCCGAGTGTGCCACCATTATACGGTCAAAACAAAGCAGAGAGGAAATCCCCCAGGCTTCCACCTCTCATGATGTCACAGGAGGTAATCTATTATTTTACATTTTGACAACAGTTATTCCAATGAGAACACTTAGTAACATGATCTTGTTAATGCGTGCTAATTATTGGATGCCTGGTGTCGCCTCCAGAAGAACTCAGTTCAACAACTTCTCTCGTTCTCTATATTTATTTACTAAATGATCACAAGCAAAGTAGTCAGCGCTGCAGTTGCAAAAGCAGTGAGTGGTCCAGCAACACGCAGGTTGGGTCCAGAACCACTGCCCCCCAAACGGAAGTGGGGCCTTTCATACACAGGTTATCGTCACAGGTTCGTCTCGCCTCGTCCTCACATCTGATTGGCTCTATCCTGTCAAGAGGAGGAGAATCCCGTGTTCTCATCTTTTCTCACAAGACTGGACCACAACGACCCGTCTGCTTCACTAATGTCAACATACTGATAAACAGGTGTGAGTGTTGAAGTGCAGGCGTGTGACTGACTTCCCTTGAGAACTGGACCTTTCATAGACACAACCAACTCCAGCTGCATAGCTGTGTTATACTGACCTCGCTGACCTGAACTTTAATAGGCATGAAGAGTAATGGAGAATATCTGCAGAATATAAGGATTTATATTATCAATCTGTGGTTTCCTCTTAGGTAGCAAACTGTGGCATCGTTTAGACACCAGCGTCATGGAGGCACGGAAGACTCAAAATGTAACAGCAGATGCCACTGTGGAGGTCCAGCGCTACCTTTCCGAGCCAAATATAAGCAGGCTGGAAAACCCTCTGGAGTACTGGGAGAGGCAAAAATTCCTCTATCAAAATGTACATAGACTTGCTCTTGCGTTTTTGTGCACGCCAGCATCTTCTGTACCCTGTGAAAGGGTGTTTTCAAAGGAATCGTTTAAAACCAAAAACTGTTGAGAAACTGTTATTTCTGAATACAAATTAATAAAATGTCCCCTGTCCTGTACATCACTGTCCAAGTTACACAAGCATATTCAGTCCCCTCTTCCTAGTTCCACAAGCATTTCACTGTCCTCTGCCTGCTTAAGCCCATGCCATTTTCCTATAGTGACATAATAACATTACACAACCTGCCATATCATATGATACTAGCATTTTGGGAAAACTTACACACAGAATATATTCAAAAAATATGTTATTATGCACATGTGATAATTTATGTACAGAAATTATTTGGTCATACATTTTTGTAACTCATAGTCATTCCCAACAGCCATAACAGACTCAACAATGCAATGCATCACATGATGTGGTTCAGATACAGCTGCCTGTGATTATACACTTGGCCAGTAGGTGGTTTCGTGTGCACATGAAGCTTCGAGAAATGAACCCTTTCTCGAACCAATTGGCTGAAGTGGTTCGATGCCTCATGAGGCTTCATCTCACCATCACTAGCGTTCAGCCTTCCAATGTCCCTGCCCTCACAGTGATGACATCGCTCACTAGCCTCAAGCTGCAGCTCACCACGCCGACCACAACAACCACACATGTCTCTCTGCTCCGTTCCCCTCTTGGCTTTTGTTGACCTCCCAGACCAGGAGATCAGGATCAGGTGAGTCTCGTCCCACACCTGATCTCAATGCCCTCCTGACGAGTGGGCGGAGCCTTCTTGCTGGAATGTAGATGCCATCCACCACACCTCCCCTCAGGCCCCTACAATATATACACACATTATATCTACATGTATATACACACATACACACGTATGGCTAGCATGCAGACGTTTAGCAGCTGTACTGTTGCCTTTGTTTACGTCGTGCCGACTGCAGACTCAACACATTCTTTGGTTGATGGTAAAGTTTGTATTTGTTGTTCCGTTACTTCTGAACTCTGAGCTTAAAGGAAATTGCGCTCTTCGTAAACCTGGGTGTTGTTATTGTGTTTTGGGGATTTTGGGGAATCGGAACCAAATCAATTTAGAGAGCGAGCGACATCACCAGAAGTCAAACTATAATAATAATAACCAGATGTGCAGTAATTTCCATTGAGCTGCAGCTGTGATGAACTCTGCTTCCTGCTGACTCGGGGCTCTATATATTAGACACGTTTGGTGATCAGTTTAACGGAGGGAAAGGTTAGGATTCATAACTTAAGATTTGAATTGAACTTTTACTTTGAACTACAGAGGTGTCTTATTACTTTTGACCGCGTTGATTGCATTTATATGTGTATCTACATATATATATATATATATATATATATATATATATATATATATATATATATATATATGTGTGTATATATATGTATGTGTGTATATATATACACATATATATTTATGAGTTCTCTCTCATTGAGTCTCTTCCATAAAGGTTCATGTCTGAATGAAGCTGTGAGCTCATGTAAAAGTCTCCTCTGTCTGAATGAGTGATGTCATCACTTTAACAAACACATGCAGACAGCAATGGTTCATATTGATGTTTAAATGCAGCAGAACACTGATGGGTCTGACCTCTAGCAGCTGGACCACATGAAACCTTCCTGCTGGCTTCATTCACACCTGTGGAGGTGAAGTCATGTCCTCTGTTCAAGCCCAACACAGTGTGGAGGGTTGATGTTCAGGGAGGAGGAGCTTCATGTTCTCCGCTTGGTTCCAGTGGGTCAGAGGAAGCAGGAAGAAGCTGAGGGTTAATCTTTAACATGATCATAAAGTCATGACACATGATCAGCTCTCTGGACTGAGTGCTGCAGGTTCACACTGGTTCATCACAGTGGTGGAGTGGGACTCACACTGGTTCACCACAGTGGTGGAGTGGGACTCACACTGGTTCATCACAGTGGTGGAGTGGGACTCACACTGGTTCACCACAGTGGTGGAGTGGGACAGCAGCCTGAAGACACGCAGGACTGGTGAAGAAGAAGAGGAAGAGGAGTTAATCCTGGAAACTCTTCTTCCACACAGATCTGGTCCACACAGCAGAGGGTTGAAGTCCAGGAGGAGAAAGTGAGTAAGTGGCCCTTGAATTCCGTTAGAACAATTGTTACTCGACACTAATCAGACATTTATTGTTATCAAAGAAGTTGCAGAGCCAGAGACACAACGTGTTACTTTACTAATTTCATAACCAAGTCTGCTCCCTGAATCCTGAACCTTCCTCCCCTCATCATAGATATGTTTTGAGCCATTTTTCAGCTACACCTTGAATAAGGAAGGTAGCACCTAGTAGCACTTAGATGTCTCTTACTGATAGCACTTTGTAGTTTAACTATTGAAGAAATTGTACTTTCTTGATTCTTGTTGTTCTGACTTTGTCCTCATGGTGAATCACTTATTGTAAGTCTCTCTGGATAAAAGCGTCAGCTACATGACATGTAATGTACTCATGACCAAAGAGCTGCTCTTTGCCTCCCGTCTGTCTGTCTCCATCAGGCTGCAGGTGAACCTGTCTGTCTCCATCAGGCTGCAGGTGAACCTGTCTGTCTCCATCAGGCTGCAGGTGAACCTGTCTGTCTCCATCAGGCTGCAGGTGAACCTGTCTGTCTCCATCAGGCTGCAGGTGAACCTGTCTGTCTCCATCAGGCTGCAGGTGATCACCAACATGAACAGGTATCACTCAACACTTTTTTCCTTCAGCGTATTCACTCTGACTGACTTCATGTTGACTGTTTCTCTGCTCGTTCACTTGAACCTTGACTCTTAATAAACCTATGAATCTATAAAACACATTCAGTCGTTAGATTGAGTTCTGATACTGGACTAAAGTCTGGACTTTGGTACTTCAGGTGTTTTATGAAGCTCATATTTCATGTTTATTGAGGCCTCTGCTGGTCAAAGTGCTCTCAGAGATCAAATATCTGCTCTGTTGATTAATAACTTCATCTATGAAGCAAGAATCAATGTATGCCACGTAGTCTGGGACCAGCTCCACATATCTGGGGACCAGGGGCGTTTCTAGGATTCAAGGAAAGGGGGGGCTTAGCCCCTAGAGAACCGGCATGTAGAACCGCAGCAATTTCTTTTGGGGCCCATTTGGGGCCCCGGATATTCATTGTTTCAGACAGTTCATAGATGGTTCAATCAGAAAGAGAGTGATTTTGCTCTGTAGTTTTGCATTCATTCAGTATATGATAACAGAAGAGACAGAATTTCAGGGTCATAGTGAACACAAATATGAACTTTTCTCAAATAACGAGAGAGAAATACTTTTCCTGCTTGTAGACGGATAAACTAGCTTTCATATCCACGTCACTCCCAAATCCAATGGATGGAGAATGGACCTGACAGCGTTTTACTTTTGAGTTGTTTCCTTGTTTTATTTTGAGCAGAAGGGGATAATATTTTGATCAACATTTACATCTATTTTGTTGTCTGTGTAGTTTTTACAAACCAGTGATATTTTATGCTAATTTGGGCACTATCACTGAGATAAAGATGAACTAGTTCAGTGTCTAATATAACATTCAATAGTAAAAAAAAACACGAATAACAAAAATAAAAAATAAACACATTTCAAGTACATCTTAATTATCGAATGATAAATATTGTATGATGGTACTCCTTGGTGTAGTTTACTATGAGATAAACTCCTTGGTGTAATCCTGCTGCGGTTGATGAGAGACGTTACTTGGGTAGTGAGAAAGCCAGTGCAGCAGCCTCCCCAAGGTCCTAGTGCCCTAAGGTAAAGTATGATGATAGGCTATTGGATTGTAATTTTAAGGGGAGAAAACATACAAACCAGAACACACACACATATGTAGCATGTTAGAGTTATAAATAATTTGTCCATGTGATAAACAATAGTTTAATTTAATGACATCATTTTTTTTATTTTATTAACATTCAGGGCTAATTAAAAAACATCCGGGGCTTTAGCCTAGGGACGCCACTACTGGGGACCAGCTCCACATATCTGGGGACCAGCTCCACATATCTGGGGACCAGCTCCACATATCTGGGGACCAGCTCCACATATCTGGGGACCGGCTCCTGATCAAAACAGTGTATCTGCATTGTGATATGGCATAATCCAGATTGCATAATGAAATACAATACAATGGTGATTGCATAATGTACAGGTGAATCATTACTTTATATACCTGCTGTATCATATTTGATATCTATGTTTTCAAAACGATTGTACTATGAAATAAGGAAGGAAACATGAAGTAATTCTAGGTTGCTTCAATACTGCAGCTACTGAGCTCCCCCTGGTGGTCAGTGAGGGTTACAGCTGGTCTCAGTGTTCCTGTCAGTCAGCAGAGTTCATGTTCAGCTGAGGTTAATTAAGCCTAATTACTTTCTTTAACTGTTTTATTGTATAGCTTCCTTGGTGCAGTGTGAACCTTGTTGATTAAACGTCATCAGTTCAAATCCCTTCTGTCCAAGAAGATGCTACGTGTCACATAATTACAGCTTCTTTAATCATAATATTCAGATCCTCAGCACTCACACACATTTTCAGGAAATCTATGTCAAATATAACGTTTCTGTATTGATCCTTTTCTTGTTGATAGCTGATAGTTTTTACCAACAGCTGCTCTGGCTGAAGATTAAAAACAGAATTCCTCTCCCTGCTGGTCTTCTTCTCTGTTGTAGGACCCATCAGAGACCAAAGTCCCCTGAACCTGGACCTGAACCTGAACCTGAACCAGGACCTGGACCTGGACCTGAACCTGGACCTGGACCTGAACCTGGACCTGGACCTGAACCTGGACCAGGACCTGAACCCAGCTGTGTGTCCATGAAGAGTGATTGGTCTAAAGGTGCTATGATTGAATTCAAAGATGGACGCCGTTCTTATGACCCAGAGTAAGTTCTTAAAACAGATGACTAAATGTTCTGATTCTCAGTCATGAAACACAGAATTGGTCGTGCATCATTTACAGTGTTGTTTTCATGATGATCAATCATGACAGAACTCAATATATTTAACTAACTGCTCAGTAGGTTCTGTATGAATCATAAACAATAAACAGTCTCTGGTGCAAACACAATGTGAGTTTATTCCTCCACAGACCAGGAGAGGTCAGAGTTTCAGAAAGCTGCAGAGTTCTGGGGACTCAGTACAGAATTTCAGGGACTACCTGCTGTGGTTTGTGGAGAAGTTTCAGAAGACTATGGGCACATATAATTGTGTGTTTATAAATATAAATATACATAATTGTATATATGTATTTATATTTACATAAATAATTGCAAATAATTTGGTCAAAAGTAAAAAGACACCGCTGTAGTTCAAGGTTAAAGTTAAATAAAGTATTGAGTTATAAAACATAACCTTTCCCTCAGTCCAACTGATGTAACGTTACCTGTGAACAAATTATAAACTCTGAGAACAAAGACTGAATTATATCTCATGCTTAATCGCTATGGAGACATCGGAGTCAGCGGATCATTTCAAAAAGTCCTGCCGAGATGAGGCTGCTCTCGGTGGGCAGCAGAGCGCTGACTGCCTGGTCCCGTGAGCAGGACCTCAAATCTCCGAAATCGTCTCCGTATATTTTTAAGTAGGCTGAATCTTGACAAACCGACCACAGATTTGATGCTTAAACAACTAACTTCGCACCTGAAAACATCCTAAAATTACATTCTGTGACTCAAAAACACAGCATTCAGAACATTCTCATCCGCCACTGTTCCCTGTCGCTGGTGCGAAATGCATTCTGGGATATTGGCTGTCCCAAGTACGCACAAGTCACCTCTGATGCATCTTGGGTAAAATGAGCAGAGCAAGCCACATCCGGGCGTTTGGTTTGGGGACTAGCTGCAGGGTTCTGGGTCTACATTCAGAGGTCTGGGGACTAGCTGCAGGGTTCTGGGTCTACATTCAGAGGTCTGGGGACTAGCTGCAGGGTTCTGGGTCTACATTCAGAGTTAATAAGCTATGCAGACATGTGTCAGAAGTCTGCAGGCAGAGTGCAGTTTGATGAGGAGTCAGTGGTTTTAAAGAGTTGTCTGTTGGAGGGTTGTCCTGATGAATCCTAGTTGTTTTTGGGAACTAGGCTTTTTTGTTGGGACTTCCTAAGATTTGAACTGTTTAGACACATTCAACCATCGGTGGTTGAACTTTGGGTTTCATATTGTCCTCTGACTGTATAATCACTGGTGAACTTTAAATGACTGTGTTCTTTGTGTTCTTTAATGTCTGCTGGTTATCTTTGGAAGATCCTAAATATAAGTGTCTCCACCGCTCAGAGTCAAATTTCTACAAGATTTGGCTCCAGTAGTTTTAGTTATTGTGTCTCATTGTAGCGAGTTGGTTGAATAAGAAAACAACAAGTCACAATAAATAAGCTGCGTCTTCTTTACCATTAACTACAAGTTTTGATGAAAAATTACATCAATTTTACTGTCCAATAAAACCAGTGGAAGCAGAAAAATGAATCTTGTATGTTCAGAAATCCTTTATGTTCAGTAATTCTCAGTGTTTCTATCAGTTCACAGAGAGAAAAGTCTCCTGAACCCAGCTGTGTGTCCATGAAGAGTGATCGGTCTAAAGGTGGTCTGATTGACTTCAAAGATGGACGCCGTTCTTATGACCCAGAGTGAGTTCTTAAAACAGATGAAACAGATGACTAACTGTCACACAGATGGTCGTCCTTCATCTCCAGTCTTCAGCATCTGGTTTATGAAATGATTAATCATGACAGGACACAACATCTTTAACTTATTGTTGTATTATTGTTTTAATATCATGAACAATAAACAGTCTGTGGAGCAAACACAATGTGAGCTGATTGTTCATGACTCCTCCACAGAGAGGACCAGGAGAGCTCAGAGGTTCCCAGAGGTCCGTCTGCCCAGCAGCATCAAACACACCTGGACTCCATATTTATGGTCTGTACATGTGCAACTACTTTTACATCTATTCTGTTCACATCATCTCCATGCTGCACTCTTTAGACCAGTGGGTTGTCAGTCTGTCCAACATGGATCTGATGTTTGCTTCCATGGTTTTAGTTTGTCATTCATAGAATATTCTGTTCCAGCTGCTGGAGGAGAACATCCTCACTTTTGTGAAGGACGAGCTGAAGAAGATCCAGAAGGTTGTGAGTTCAGATTACCCAGAATTCTTAGAGATTCAGAGTGAGGATGAGGAGGTGTTGGATGGTGATGATGAAGAGCAGAGGAAGAGGAGCAGAGAAGCCTTTCAGAAGATCTCACTGCACTTCCTGAGGAGCATGAAGCAGGAGGAGCTGGCTGACTGTCTGCAGAGCAGTAAGAGGATTTCTCTAAAGATTCAACATGCTGGATAAATGGGACGTTTACTAATGTCTCAAGAGATGGACCAGAATATATTCATAGACTCATTCTTTGAGGAAATGACATGTTGAAATCTATTCTTTGACTCATTGATCCTCTTTGTTGTGTGTTCATTCAGGACTTCTTGCTGCAGTTTGTCAGCGTAAACTCAAATCTAACCTGAAGAAGAAGTTCCAGTGTGTGTTTGAGGGGATCGCTAAAGCAGGAAACCCAACCCTTCTGAACCAGATCTACACAGAGCTCTACATCACAGAGGGAGGGACTGCAGAGGTCAATGATGAACATGAGGTCAGACAGATTGAAACAGCATCCAGGAAACCACACAGACCAGAAACCACCATCAGACAAGAAGACCTCTTTAAAGCCTCACCTGGAGGAGAGGAACCAATCAGAACAGTGATGACAAAGGGAGTGGCTGGCATCGGGAAAACAGTCTTAACGCAGAAGTTCACTCTGGACTGGGCTGAAGACGAAGCCAACTAGGACATCCAGTTCACGTTTCCATTCACGTTCAGAGAGCTGAATGTGCTGAAAGAGAAGAAGTTCAGCTTGGTGGGACTTGTTCATCACTTCTTCACTGAAACCAAAGAAGCAGGAATCTGCAGGTTTGAAGAGTTCCCGGTTGTGTTCATCTTTGACGGTCTGGATGAGTGTCGACTTCCTCTGGACTTCCACAACAATGAGGTCCTGACTGACGTCACAGAGTCCACCTCAGTGGATGTGCTGCTGACAAACCTCATCAGGGGGAAGCTGCTTCCCTCTGCTCGCCTCTGGATAACCACACGACCTGCAGCAGCCAATCAGATCCCTCCTTACTGTGTTGGCTTGGTGACAGAGGTCAGAGGGTTCACTGACCCACAGAAGGAGGAGTACTTCAGGAAGAGGTTCAGAGATGAGAAGCAGGCCAGCAGGATCATCCCCCACATCAAGACCTCACAAAGTCTCCACATCATGTGCCACATCCCAGTCTTCTGCTGGATCACTGCTACAGTTCTGGAGGTCGTGTTGAAGACCACAGAGGGAGGACAGCTGCCCAAGACCCTGACTGAGATGTACATCCACTTCCTGGTGGTTCAGTCCAAAGTGAAGAAGGTCAAGTATGATGGAGGAGCTGAGGCAGATCCACACTGGAGTCCAGAGAGCAGGAAGATGACTGAGTCTCTGGGAAAACTGGCTTTTGATCAGCTGCAGAAAGGGAACCTGATCTTCTATGAATCCGACCTGACAGAGTGTGGCATCGATATCACAGCAGCCTCAGTGTACTCAGGAGTGTTCACACAGATCTTTAGAGAGGAGAGAGGACTGTACCAGGACAAGGTGTTCTGCTTCGTCCATCTGAGTGTTCAGGAGTTTCTGGCTGCTCTTCATGTCCATCTGACCTTCATCAACTCTGGTGTCAACCTGCTGGCAGAAGAACAAACAACCTCCCTGTTGTCTAAAGTATTTAAACAAACAACCTCCCTGTTGTCAAAACCTAAGCCAAGACATCTCTACCAGAGTGCTGTGGAAAAGGCCTTACAGAGTCCTAATGGACACCTGGACTTGTTCCTCCGCTTCCTCCTGGGTCTTTCACTGGAGACCAATCAGACTCTCCTACGAGGTCTGCTGACACAGACAGGAAGTAGCTCACAGACCAATCAGGAAACAGTTGAATACATCAAGGAGAAGATCAATGAGGATGTGTCTCCAGAGAAAAGCATCAATCTGTTCCACTGCCTGAATGAACTGAATGATGGTTCTCTAGTGGAGGAGATCCAACAGTCCCTGAGTTCAGGACGTCTCTCCACAGATGAACTGTCTCCTGCTCAGTGGTCAGCTCTGGTCTTCATCTTGCTGTCATCAGGAAAAGATCTGGAGGTGTTTGACCTGAAGAAATACTCTGCTTCAGAGGAGGCTCTTCTGAGGCTGCTGCCAGTGGTCAAAGCCTCCAACAATGCTCTGTAAGTACAGAGAGAGTTAGATTCATAGATCATAACTTCAACCTCTTTGGCCCAAAATCCCCCCTAGACCTGTGCTACTGATCCTAGGTACCAGTAATCTGTATCAGACTCATTGTTTTCTTATTTCAATTGAACCAGCAAAGCCTTGAAAAAAATAATAAAAAAAGATGTCCCATGTTGATAGACCATAAATAAGGAAAAAAACCATGAGCATGAACAAGATGTCTCCAAAAGGACTCCTAGAGAGCTCCCCAAGATTTTGAAATGTTCAGGACGTTAGCATTAAGCTACAGGCTACTACCATACCTTCCTAAACTCGTATTGATCTACTAAATCGAATTAGACCATAAAAAAACACAATCCGCCAAAGCATTTAACAGTAATCAACCACAATACAGACAAAAATATTTGTTTGCGCGGTTAAAAATGGATTTCAGACCTATTTTATGCTGAGTCGATGTCCACCCGGCTTTCCGTCGTATCTAACTGTTCAGAAGCTTCTCACAATCAATGTCCCCAAAGAAAGTTGGAAACGGGAGTGCGAAAGAAAAAAGTCAAACTTTGACTCTGTTACATTTTCTCA
This sequence comes from Taurulus bubalis, assembly GCF_910589615.1. Lineage (NCBI taxonomy): Eukaryota > Metazoa > Chordata > Actinopteri > Perciformes > Cottidae > Taurulus > Taurulus bubalis. The sequence continues at coordinate 2,278,109 of NC_136599.1, forward strand.
ATTTGTAATGGCTAAAAGGGCTTTGGCATTAGTATGCTGTACACTTCTCCCACAGGCATGTATGATTACAAGGATGTGTTTTAGACTGAAATCCGACTTTGTAAGGAGTAGTTATGATGCCTTTTGTGAAACGTTAGTGTTTGGATGGACACAGATTTCCCATAAGGAAATATTGAATGTTAATGATTTCTGTTTACACACTTACGCATATTCTCACAAGGGTTACTGTATTTTAGGAATTTAAATGATATAAATCGAGATAACCCAGTTTTAGTTTTGAAAACACACCTATTTTTTTCGCAAAAGAGGGAGAAACGCTCTTTATTTTCAAAAGGTTTAATACGATGCTATCTTTTCTACTTATGCTTCTTTTTCTTCCTCCTTGTCTCTCAGACTGAGTGACTGTAACCTCTCAGAGAGAAGCTGTGAAGCTCTGTCCTCGATCCTCAGCTCCCAGTCCTCTAGTCTGAGAGAGCTGGACCTGAGTAACAACAACCTGCATGAGTCAGGAGTGAAGCTGCTGTCTCCTGGACTGGAGAGTCCACACTGTAAACTGGAAACCCTCAGGTCAGGATTCATCAACATGTGAAACATATGGACACTTAAATCCAGATTTACATTCATGGATAAACTCAAATCCTCCTCCAGATTGTCTTAAGATGTGACGTGTGTTGTTTTGTGTGTTTGCAGGCTGTCAGGCTGTCTGATCGCAGAGGAAGGCTGTGCTTCTCTGGCCTCAACTCTGAGCTCCAATCCCTCCCATCTGAGAGAGCTGGACCTGAGCTACAATCATCCAGGAGACACAGGAGTGAAGCTGCTGTCTGCTGGACTGGAGGATCCACTCTGGAGACTGGAGACTCTCAGGTATGAAGAGGCTGCAGCCACAGAGCATCAGTCTGATAGAGGAGGTAGAGCTGGAAACCTGTTCTCTGTCACACTGTCAGCCTGGTTAATATGACCCTGACACACCAAGCTGACCTCAAACTACCAGAGACTCATCTAACTGTTTGTGTCCCACACGATGTTGCACGGTGTATCGATACTAAAAGGTACCGCGGTACCCGTACGTTAAAAACAATATGATTTTGCATATTTTTAGTATCGATACTTCATTAAAATAGTGTGCCATCAAATCACACTCCCTGTTCTGCTGCCTGCATGCATTTACTGTAAGGGGGCAGGGCTTAAGAAGGCGGGGCTGCCAAACGCTCACACAAGCAACAGGCAGCGCTCACTAACAGCTTGTTGGAAAAAAGATGAAGAAGTGAAATGTGAAAGTACTTTGGCTCCATTACAGACTGAAGGAAAGCCCACTGACACACAGAGACCCGTCTAACAGACCAAGGGAGGACACGTCAAACATGGCAGAGCTCCTTTCAGACAGACACCAGACAACAGGCTACATAGCCGTGTAGAATCAATGCTGTGATGGCACCATGTAGTGTTCATTAATATCGTGCTGGAGGCTAATACTAATAATATGGCATTTGTTAAGTGTTCAAAAAGCTGATAAAAGCTGGTTAAAAGGGAACCAGACAGATGTTTGATTTATTACTTTTCAGTCTCCAGTGTGTGTTTCCCTTTAGTCCAGACATTACTGTGAAAAGACAAAGAAACAATCTGTTTAAACCTTCTTGATGAATCATCACAATAGGAATGTGTTGCTGTTTAAAGGAGTTCAGCTCCACCTGGTTTTGGTTTGTTTTGCACTGAGAGACAGTTCTCTGGCTGATAGAGTGGACTTGTTGAAGCTACAGGTGACAGTCGGCCACAGACGCTCAGCTGGTGAACATAGTGGAGCATTTAGCAGCTAAAGAGACAGATGTTTCCCTCAGGAGGTGGAGACCAAACACAGAGCTAAGAGAGAGAATAGTGGACTTCCATTCATCAGGTGACACAAACACAAAGAGTCCTGATGAGTCATCATGTTGATGTGGAACTGCTGGATGTGGAAGCAGCTGGTTGATATCATGTCAGACACAACTACTTCATAAGCTGATAATGTGTCAGATGTTGTGTTTACAGCTTGTTTTCACTGAACCACAAACAGACAAAGAATCAACTGATGCAGGTTTAAACATCTGATTTACTGACTGACTGGTAGAGGAAACTGAGTCTGAACTGGAGGATGATTGTCAATACAATACTGATAATAATAAATCATGAATAAGTGAACGTGATGAGCTGTCGTCATCGCAGGGCTCTCAAGTGTCACGCATTGAGCGTGACTGTCACGCATTTCGGTCTTAAGTCACGCCCTGCCGCCACACATCGTATTTCTCACGCTGAAAAAAACCTCTAGGCTATTTAATGTGCCGCAGCGCGCAAACATGACCTCACCATGGAGGAATCAAGCACGTCTCCCCGAATCCCCTGCCAATCAATAAAAAGAAATGGGCTACACGAATAGCCAATCAGAAAAACGTATCTATTGTATCTGGGTAAAATGTAATCCCGGCCGCGCCTCCGTCCGGGGGGTGGGGGGGGGGGGGAGCGAGAGAGAGAGAGAGATGTCACTCTTACCTGTCTTAAAAACTTGAGAGCCCTGTCATCGGCCAATCAGAAGAAGCTCCATGAAGTACCGTAAAAGTCGGGTTACAAGAAGCTGCTACCTTCGGTCAGTGTCCCCGCTAGCTCCCCGCTGTAGCCAGCTAGCGCTCTGCTAGCTCCCCGCTGTAGCCAGCTAGCGCTCTGCTAGCTCCCCGCTGTAGCCAGCTAGCGCTCTGCTAGCTCCCCGCTGTAGCCAGCTAGCGCTCTGCTAGCTCCCCGCTGTAGCCAGCTAGCGCTCTGCTAGCTCCCCGCTGTAGCCAGCTAGCGCTCCGCTAGCTCCCTGCTAGCTCCCCGACAACCACCGAAGGTAGGGGACCAGCCCCGACTCGGCAGTAGCAGCAGCAGCGGGGACACTGACCAGAGGTAGGAGCGGCTTGTAACCCGACTTTTACGGTAACAGAATATGAGCTGATGAATAATAAGTGGTCCATGTGAACATGGGCGGACTGGGGGAAAAAAGTGGCCCGGGAGTTACTGTCAGACCGGCCCACTCAATACGGCGCGCTGCCACTCAATGCATCGCATGTATGGACCAGTCAGTGGCTTACTTGGAAATATACCCACACTTAACATTATTTTGGACGATTACAAATAAATCACATCATATATGTTTTTTTATAACATTTGGCTCGACCAATTTGCCTGATGGACACATGAAATAAAATGATACAAAGCCTTAGGGTTAGGGTTCTGATCATAATAATTAATGTGTTAGGGTTCTGATCATATTAATTCATGTGTTAGGGTTCTGATCACATTAATTCATGTGTTAGGGTTCTGGTCACATTAATTCAAGTGTTAGGGTTCTGATCATTAATTCATGTGTTAGGGTTCTGATCATATTAATTCATGTGTTAGGGTTCTGATCATTAATTCATGTGTTAGGGTTCTGATCACATTAATTCATGTGTTAGGGTTCTGATCACATTAATTCATGTGTTAGGGTTCTGGTCACATTAATTCATGTGTTAGGGTTCTGATCATTAATTCATGTGTTAGGGTTCTGATCATATTAATTCATGTGTTATGGTTCTGATCATATTAATTCATGTGTTAGGGTTCTGATCATTAATTCATGTGTTAGGGTTCTGATCACATTAATTCATGTGTTAGGTTTCTGATCATAACAGTTCATGTGTTAGGTTTCTGATCATAATAATTCATGTGTTAGGGTTCTGATCACAATAGTTCATGTGTTAGGTTTCTGATCATAATAATTCATGTGTTAGGGTTCTGATCACATTAATTCATGTGTTAGGGTTCTGATCATAATAATTCATGTGTTAGGGTTCTGATCATTAATTCACGTGTTAGGGTTCTGATCACATTAATTCATGTGTTAGGGTTCTGATCATAATAATTCATGTGTTAGGGTTCTGATCATTAATTCATGTGTTAGGGTTCTGATCACATTAATGAATGTGTTAGGGTTCTGATTACATTAATGAATGTGTTAGGGTTCTGATCACATTAATGAATGTGTTAGGGTTCTGATTACATTAATTCATGTGTTAGGGTTCTGATCATAATAATTCATGTGTTAGGGTTCTGATCATAATAATTCATGTGTTAGGGTTCTGATCACATTAATGAATGTGTTAGGGTCCTGATCATAATAATTCATGTGTTAGGGTTCTGATCACATTAATGAATGTGTTAGGGTTCTGATCATAATAATTCATGTGTTAGGGTTCTGATCACATTAATGAATGTGTTAGGGTCCTGATCATATGAATTCATGTGTTAGGGTTCTGATCACATTAATTCATGTGTTAGGGTTCTGATCATATGAATTCATGTGTTAGGGTTCTGATCATATTAATTCATGGTTTAGGGTTCTGATCATATTAATTCATGTTTTAGGGTTCTGATCATATTAATTCATGTTTTAGGGTTCTGATCATAATAATTCATGTGTTAGGGTTCTGATCACATTAATTCATGTGTTAGGGTTCTGATCACATTAATTCATGTGTTAGGGTTCTGATCACATTAATTCATGTGTTAGGGTTCTGATCACATTAATTCATGTGTTAGGGTTCTGATCACATTAATTCATGGTTTAGGGTTCTGATCACAATAATTCATGTGTTAGGGTTCTGATCACATTAATTCATGTGTTAGGGTTCTGATCACATTAATTCATGTGTTAGGGCTGATCATAATAATTCATGTGTTAGGGTTCTGATCATTAATTTATGTGTTAGGGTTCTGATCACATTAATGAATGTGTTAGGGTTCTGATTACATTAATGAATGTGTTAGGGTTCTGATCACATTAATGAATGTGTTAGGGTTCTGATTACATTAATTCATGTGTTAGGGTTCTGATCATAATAATTCATGTGTTAGGGTTCTGATCACATTAATGAATGTGTTAGGGTCCTGATCATAATAATTCATGTGTTAGGGTTCTGATCACATTAATGAATGTGTTAGGGTTCTGATCATAATAATTCATGTGTTAGGGTTCTGATCACATTAATGAATGTGTTAGGGTCCTGATCATATGAATTCATGTGTTAGGGTCCTGATCATAATAATTCATGTGTTAGGGTTCTGATCACATTAATGAATGTGTTAGGGTTCTGATCATAATAATTCATGTGTTAGGGTTCTGATCACATTAATGAATGTGTTAGGGTCCTGATCATATGAATTCATGTGTTAGGGTTCTGATCACATTAATTCATGTGTTAGGGTTCTGATCATATGAATTCATGTGTTAGGGTTCTGATCATATTAATTCATGGTTTAGGGTTCTGATCATATTAATTCATGTTTTAGGGTTCTGATCATATTAATTCATGTTTTAGGGTTCTGATCATAATAATTCATGTGTTAGGGTTCTGATCACATTAATTCATGTGTTAGGGTTCTGATCACATTAATTCATGTGTTAGGGTTCTGATCACATTAATTCATGGTTTAGGGTTCTGATCACATTAATTCATGTGTTAGGGTTCTGATCATATTAATTCATGTGTTAGGGTTCTGATCATATTAATTCATGTGTTAGGGTTCTGATCACATTAATTCATGTGTTAGGGTTCTGATCACATTAATTCATGTGTTAGGGTTCTGATCATATTAATTCATGGTTTAGGGTTCTGATCATAATAATTCATGTGTTAGGGTCCTGATCACATTAATTCATGTGTTAGGGTTCTGATCACATTAATTCATGTGTTAGGGCTGATCATAATAATTCATGTGTTAGGGTCCTGATCATTTGGGCTCTTAGGTTTATTTTCTGTGCCTTAAATTAGAGTCGGTCCATTTGCTCTAAAGTTGTTTGCTTTGTCTCGTGGTGACGCTTCACATCACTGCTTTTAATATCTCTGAACATGAGGCATGCTGCTCTTTAACTGGTTGTGGGAATAATAAACATATAACTGTGTGTCCAGTGAAATAACTGTGTGGGTACAAGACACCAGCACTTTGGCTCGTTTCTGTACTTGAACCAGGAGCAGGAGAGCTGCCGTTTAGTTTGTTTAACAAAGAACAAGGTCTGGACCACAACAAAGGGTGATGGTAGCTCTTTGACTTTAAGGGCTGGACTTGTTAGAGTCTTTGGGACTGGCACTGATAAGAGATAAGGATCGTGATACAGGTTCAACAGGATGAGACAGAACATCATCAAGTGTGTTTTATCTGATTTACAAAGTATTTGGAAGAATAACAATTCTCTGGAACTCCTTCAGGTAATGATTGCACAATGACCTGCTGGAAGGATGATGGCGACAGGTACGAGGCCTGAAGTGATCAAAGAAACAACGATAGCACTTTACACACGCACACACACACACACACACACACACACACACACACACACACACACACACACACACACACACACACACACACACACACACACAGTTGTATGCAGTAATGTAGCACCAGAATTAGCCTGCAGCAGTTATTATATATATATATATATATATATATATATATATATATATATATGCATTTAGGCTATATATATAAATACTGGAAATCCTCGGTAGCCTGACGGGGTTGGGCTGGTCAAGTGGCCACTTTACATATTTAGATTATTAAAACAAAATATACTCAACCGTGATGATGTATTGTTGAATATTAAACTACCACCTGCATATAAAGTTATTAAATGAGTGACAAACACATGAATGATTCAATAATATGCAAAAATGTCATAAAAATGACATTCTGTTTCATACTAGTGGTACTTTAAGTATATGTGGATTCTAATACTTCAGAACGCAGGACTTTTACTTGTAACAAAGTACTTCTACACTGTGGTATTAGTACTTTAAAGTAAAAGATCTAAAGTACTTCCTTCACTGCTGGAAATCAGCTTCAAATAATACATGAACACTGAATAAAACAAAGTGTCAAAAAGAAGAAATCATGTTTATTTCTTTATTAATCTTATATACAAACATTTACAGCAGTATTTGCTAAAGTTATTGCAGACGTTACTTCCTGTTGTCTAAGCCGTGTCACAGAGACATGAGCGTTATGAGAAGCTGTGTCAGGGCAGCAGATATATATGTGGTGAGGAAGAGGAGGAGGAGGAAGCAGGGTCATCAGCAACAACAAAGACTTTCAGCTGCTGTCACTAAACACTGAAGATGAGATGAACCTGTATCTGTGTGAGGTACATCCAGGAGTATACTGTATTTATCCCCGAGGGGAAATGTGTCTGTCACAGTAGCACAACTTACATATGAGGCACACAACATGAAATTAAAAGAAAAAATATCAGAACATTTAGAAAGGAAATATCACAAAATATCACAAAAAATATCAGATATGTCAAATACTCAATACTCAATATATACAACGCTTCTGTTGTATATATTGAGTATTGAGTATTTGACATTTCTGATATTTTATGATCAAATAATATATGACCAAATAACATAAAAAAAGCAAGAAAAAAAAGCAACAGAAGATTGCAGATATTTTGCATTTCTGATATTTTTTGTGATATTTTTATTTTTATAAATTTTCTTCTGATATTTTTTATTTTATTATTTAAATTTTATTTTTCTGTTCGCTTTGCGTCAGACGTCAGAGCTGCGTCTCGTTTCAATGTCAAACATTCCGTCTGTAATTAAACACATTAGTGCAGCGGTCCTCAAACTTTTTGTCACGCCTCACTTTGGAGGAAGAAAAATGTTCACGCCGCACACGTCAAGAATCTTGTTCAGGCATTTCTTCATGCATCCATCAATGACCTTTTATGTCTGTGTACTTTGTACTTGTTGTAATAATATCGGCATCCCCCCCGCGCCCCACCTGTAATACCTCCACGCCCCACTAGAGGGTCGCGCCCCACATTAGCCTGGATGCTAACTGCCCACAACGATTATGTTCAGGCCACAGTGTTTCCCCCTGCCGCCAGTCTTTATGCTAAGCTAGGCTAACCACGTCTTGCCTCCCGGCTCTGTAGCACACAGACGTGAGTCTGCAGGTGGATGAGCATCGGTGGCTGAGAGGCTGCTGTCAGAGCGTTTTACCTCCATTTGTCTCTGTTCGCGGTCTATAAATCCTGTGAAAGCGTCTCCTTCCTGTGTCAACAACATGTTTAGCTCTGCTAACTCACTCTGCTAACTCACTCTGCTAACTCACTCTGCTAACTCACTCTGCTAACTCACTCTGCTAGCTCCACGCATGTGGAAGCTGGTTATGCGACACGTTATTGGACCCGGATGGAGATGCAGATGTCGGGAACAAGGCAGCAGTTTTCTGATGAATGTGAATTGAACATCCAGCATGATATGAGCAAGACTCCCCAAAAATGCCTCCTTCAGCGGTCCCCATGTTTTTCAAACTGTTTGTTCAGGGCCTTAACAACAACCCACATACAAACAATAATCACAATCCAAAAAGCATTGGCATGTTAGGAAGGAGTTTCAGTCAAACAACTGTGTCGTTCGGTTCAAAAATGGAAAAATTACTTATTTTATGCCAAAACATTGTGTGATTTAGGCATGCTGGGTGTTGACATGTTCAGGAGCTTCTGCATGTATGACGCTGTTTTAGAAATGTGGGCTTCAGGACTCATAGATGTGCACCGGGAAAAAGAAAGATACTTCGGCTGTTTTGTGACTTTACAGGTTACTTTAAGCACTAATGTAAACCACAGGTCTCTTCTCAAAGGGTTACGGTGTTGGAGCAACTCATGAAGTTAAACAATGATATGAGATAATGAAGGAAACGCTTTTAAATACAAGATTATTTTTGCGAAAATGAGGCGCTGGGTTTACTTCTGTGTTTTGACCATGGGCGCGTTAACGTTAAGGTAATGTGTCCTCCTTCTCCTCCTCTTCCTCCTCTTCTTCCTCCTCCTCCTCTTCCTCCTCCTCCTCCTCCTCCTCCTCCTCCTCCTCCTCACAGCCTCAGAGTCAGGATCCCGGTCAGGCCGGCTATCAGGAGTAGAAGGGAAGATGCTGAACCGGCGGCGCTAGCTCCAGAGTTAGCGGTGCAAATGAAGCGTGTTACGTCTTTCTCTTTCCCCGCCGGCTTCTCCCAAGGTTCCTTTCTCTTCTCGTCCTCCATCTTCTCTTCCTCCCCCTCCTCCTCCTCCTCTCCCTGTGGAGCTGAGGGGGCTTCGGGGGGCCGGGGGCCCGGAGCGGGGGCAGCTGTTGGTCGGGACCAGAGGACCAGGACTAGACTGAGGTCTATAGAGGACCAGGACTAGACTGAGGTCTATAGAGGACCAGGACTACACTGAGGTCTACAGAGGACCAGGACTACACTGAGGTCTATAGAGGACCAGGACTACACTGACGTCTATAGAGGACCAGGACTACACTGAGGTCTATAGAGGACCAGGACTAGACTGAGGTCTATGGAGGACGAGGACTACACTGAGGTCTATAGAGGACCAGGACTAGACTGAGGTCTATAGAGGACCAGGACTACACTGAGGTCTATAGAGGACCAGGACTAGACTGAGGTCTATAGAGGACCAGGACTAGACTGAGGTCTATGGAGGACGAGGACTAGACTGAGGTCTATGGAGGACGAGGACTACACTGAGGTCTATAGAGGACCAGGACTAGACTGAGGTCTATAGAGGACCAGGACTAGACTGAGGTCTATAGAGGACCAGGACTAGACTGAGGTCTATAGAGGACCAGGACTAGACTGAGGTCTATGGAGGACGAGGACTAGACTGAGGTCTATGGAGGACGAGGACTACACTGAGGTCTATAGAGGACCAGGACTAGACTGAGGTCTATAGAGGACCAGGACTACACTGAGGTCTATAGAGGACCAGGACTAGACTGAGGTCTATAGAGGACCAGGACTAGACTGAGGTCTATGGAGGACGAGGACTAGACTGAGGTCTATGGAGGACGAGGACTACACTGAGGTCTATAGAGGACCAGGACTAGACTGAGGTCTATAGAGGACCAGGACTAGACTGAGGTCTATAGAGGACCAGGACTAGACTGAGGTCTATGGAGGACGAGGACTAGACTGAGGTCTATGGAGGACGAGGACTACACTGAGGTCTATAGAGGACCAGGACTAGACTGAGGTCTATAGAGGACCAGGACTAGACTGAGGTCTATAGAGGACCAGGACTACACTGAGGTCTATAGAGGACCAGGACTAGACTGAGGTCTATAGAGGACCAGGACTACACTGAGGTCTATAGAGGACCAGGACTAGACTGACGTCTATAGAGGACCAGGACTAGACTGAGGTCTATAGAGGACCAGGACTAGACTGAGACTATAGAGGACCAGGACTACACTGAGGTCTATAGGGACCAGGACTACACTAAGACCGGATCAGGACTAGACTGAGGTAGTACAGTTGTATCAGTAGTAGTAGTACAGTAGTAGTAGTAGTAGTGTCAGTATTAGTAGTACAGTAGTAGTAGTAGTAGTGTCAGTATTAGTAGTACAGTAGTAGTATCAGTTGTAGTATTATCAGTAGTAGTAGTATCAGTAGTAGTAGTAGTAGTATCAGTAGTAGTAGTAGTAGTAGTAGTACAGTAGTATCAGTAGTAGTATCAGTAGTAGTATCAGTAATAGTAGTAGTAGTAGTACAGTAGTATCAGTAGTAGTATCAGTAGTTGTAGTAGTAGTAGTAGTACAGTAGTATCAGTAGTAGTATCAGTAGTAGTAGTAGTAGTAGTAGTAGTACAGTAGTAGTAGTAGTAGTAGTACAGTAGTATCAGTAGTAGTATCAGTAGTAGTAGTAGTAGTAGTACAGTAGTATCAGTAGTAGTATCAGTAGTAGTAGTAGTAGTAGTAGTAGTCGTAGTAGTAGTAGTATCAGTCGTAGTACTAGTAGTAGTAGTAGTAGTAGCAGTAGTAGTAGCAGTAGTACAGTAGTATCAGTAGTAGTAGCAGTAGTACAGTAGTATCAGTAGTAGTAGTAGTAGTAGTACAGTAGTATCAGTAGTAGTATCAGTAGTAGTATCAGTAGTATCAGTAGTAGTAGTAGTAGTACAGTAGTATCAGTAGTAGTATCAGTAGTAGTAGTAGTAGTAATACAGTAGTATCAGTAATAGTAGTAGTAGTAGTACAGTAGTATCAGTAGTAGTATCAGTAGTATTAGTAGTAGTAGTACAGTAGTATCAGTAGTAGTATCAGTAGTAGTATCAGTAATAGTAGTAGTAGTAGTACAGTAGTATCAGTAGTAGTATCAGTAGTAGTAGTAGTAGTAGTACAGTAGTATCAGTAGTAGTATCAGTAGTAGTATCAGTAATAGTAGTAGTACAGTAGTATCAGTAATAGTAGTAGTAGTAGTACAGTAGTATCAGTAGTAGTATCAGTAATAGTAGTAGTAGTAGTACAGTAGTATCAGTAATAGTAGTAGTAGTAGTACAGTAGTATCAGTAGTAGTATCAGTAGTAGTAGTAGTACAGTAGTATCAGTAGTAGTATCAGTAGTAGTATCAGTAATAGTAGTAGTAGTAGTACAGTAGTATCAGTAGTAGTATCAGTAGTAGTAGTAGTAGTAGTACAGTAGTATCAGTAGTAGTATCAGTAGTAGTAGTAGTAGTAGTACAGTAGTATCAGTAGTAGTATCAGTAGTAGTATCAGTAGTAGTAGTAGTAGTAGTACAGTAGTATCAGTAGTAGTAATAGTAGTAGTAGTAGTACAGTAGTATCAGTAGTAGTATCAGTAGTAGTAGTAGTAGTAGTACAGTAGTATCAGTAGTAGTATCAGTAGTAATAGTAGTAGTAGTACAGTAGTATCAGTAGTAGTATCAGTAGTAGTAGTAGTAGTAGTACAGTAGTATCAGTAGTAGTATCAGTAGTAGTATCAGTAGTAGTAGTAGTAGTACAGTAGTATCAGTAGTAGTATCAGTAGTAGTAGTAGTAGTACAGTAGTATCAGTAGTAGTATCAGTAGTAGTAGTAGTAGTAGTAGTACAGTAGTATCAGTAGTAGTATCAGTAGTAGTAGTAGTAGTAGTACAGTAGTATCAGTAGTAGTATCAGTAGTAGTAGTAGTAGTAGTACAGTAGTATCAGTAGTAGTATCAGTAGTAGTAGCTGCTCGGCGAGGCGGTCCACATATCTTTCTTTCTTCTTGCTGGATGGAGATTCATGAGCTGACATTTAATCAACAACGCCGGTGTTTTATTTGTCTTTTTGTTCAGAGACCAAAGAAAACAGACAGAAGACAAACTGGTTGGCCACTGACTGCGTGGCCCAGTGCATGCTGGGAAACGCCTGGCTGTCCGACATCAGAGAGCTGATTGGCTCTTAGATTTGACAGCAAACACCAGGTGTTGTAGAAAATCCTTATTTTATGTGTAGTTGTAATACTTAACGCTCGATTGTTTAATCTAAAAACACATCTTGTGCGGTTACTAATAATAAAGCTTATTTATTATTTACACAACACATATCTAAACCAGTAGTAGTGTATTTCACAGGCAGACATAAAAAGAACAAAGGATGCAGCTACACACACATTTATACATAAATACATATTTACAAACACATGAATAAATCCAAACGTGATCTGTGAACTACAAGAAGCCTACAGATCGTAACTAACAGGAAGTTTACTTTGTAGTGAGCTGAAAACTGTCCGACTTGATCACAGTTTATTGTGAACGCCTAATATTATTTATTCCAGAGGTTTATTTTGTATTAGTAATCTGAATCTGCAAAATAACTAAAGCTGTCAGATAAAAATAGAGCAGTAAAAAAGTACAATGTTTCCTTCTGGGACGCAAAATGGCGCAGTAACGGCCTGCGTCCAGAAGGTGGCAGCACTGCAGCACAGCCACAGAAGTGGAAGACGTAGAAGAAGAAGAGGAGGTGGGATGCATGCTGGGATACCTGTCATGGCGGGCTGGTTTGAAGAGAGGAGGCCACCGCGAGCAGGGAGATGCAGAGGCCGGTGTCCAGCTTGTCTCTCAGTCCCAGTGTGAAGATCAAACTGGTCGCTGCTGGTTTCCAGTTCACCGCCGACCTGCTGCCGCTGAAACCACTGCAGCTCAGCAAAGGTACCGATTATGTTATATTATATATTATGTATTATACGATACATTTACCTCCGAAATAACGACGATGTTACAGTTCAAAACAAAGAGCAGGTTTAACAAACTCTATACCGAACCCTGAGTTAACTAACCCTGAACTTTACAGTTAACTAACCCTGAACTATACAGTTAACTAACCCTGAACTTTACAGTTAACTAACCCTGAACTTTACAGTTAACTAACCCTGAACTTTACAGTTAACTAACCATGAACCTTACAGTTAACTAACCCTGAACCTTACAGTTAACTAACCCTGAACTATACAGTTAACTAACCCTGAACCTTACAGTTAACTAACCCTGAACTATACAGTTAACTAACCCTGAACCTTACAGTTAACTAACCCTGAACTTTACAAGTGAAATAACCCTGAACTATATAGTAAGAAGAAGAAGAAGAAGAAGAAGAAGAAAGTAACTAACCCTGAACTATAGAGTTAACTAACCCTGCTCTTTAGAGTTAACTAACCCTGAACTTTAGAGTTAAATAACCCTGAACCTTACAGTTAACTAACCCTGAACCTTACAGTTAACTAACCCTGAACTATACAGTTAACTAACCCTGAACCTTACAGTTAACTAACCCTGAACTTTACAAGTGAAATAACCCTGAACTATATAGTAAGAAGAAGAAGAAGAAGAAGAAAGTAACTAACCCTGAACTATATAGTTAACTAACCCTGAACTATATAGTTAACTAACCCTGAACTTTAGAGTTAACTAACCCTGCTCTTTAGAGTTAACTAACTCTGAACTTTAGAGTTAAATAACCCTGAACTTTAGAGTTAACTAACCCTGCTCTTTAGAGTTAACTAACCCTGAACTTTACAGTTAACTAACCCTGAACTATACAGTTAACTAACCCTGAACCTTACAGTTAACTAACCCTGAACTTTACAAGTGAAATAACCCTGAACTATATAGTAAGAAGAAGAAGAAGAAGAAGAAGAAAGTAACTAACCCTGAACTTTAGAGTTAACTAACCCTGAACTATATAGTTAAATAACCCTGAACCTTAGAGTTAACTAACCCTGAACTTTAGAGTTAACTAACCCTGAACTTTAGAGTTAACTAACCCTGAACCTTAGAGTTAACTAACCCTGAACCTTAGAGTTAACTAACCCTGAACTTTAGAGTTAACTAACCCTGCTCTTTAGAGTTAACTAACCCTGCTCTTTAGAGTTAACTAACCCTGAGCCTTACAGTTAACTAGCCCTGAGCCTTACAGTTAACTAGCCCTGCTCTTTAGAGCTAACTAACCCTGAACTTTAGAGTTCATTGGCTGTAATGTGATGCTTTACGTTCTGTTGCAGAGGCCAGTCTGTCCCAGCAAGAGGCGCTAGAGGTGCTGCAGGCTGTGAGGAGAGAGGAAGGAGGAGATGAGGAAGCAGCAGGAGGAGGAGGAGGAGGAGGAGGAGGAGGAGGAGGAGGAGGGCCAGCCTCTCTGACGGCTCTGGAGCTCCTGCAGAAGGAGGAGGAGTTGAGGAGCATCGTGACGTTCTCCTCTCAGCTGGACGCTGCTCTCGGAGGAGGACTTCCTGTCGGGAAAACAACGGAAATCTGTGGAGCTCCGGGAGTCGGGAAAACACAACTTTGGTCAGAAGCTTACGCTCTTTAGCACGCTGTAGCACATTGTAGCACGCTGTAGCACATTGTAGCACGCTGTAGCACATTGTAGCACGCTGTAACACATTGTAGCACGCTGTAACACATTGTAGCACGCTGTAACACATTGTAGCACGCTGTAACACATTGTAGCACGCTGTAGCACAAACTCGGCTTCAGAGTCTCCTCGTCCGTCTGACTGACGTCTCGTCCTTGTCGCCCTCAGCCTGCAGCTGGCGGTGGACGTCCAGGTGCCTCAGTGCTTCGGGGGCGTCGGAGGTCAGGCGGTCTACATCGACACCGAGGGCAGCTTCCTGCTCCAGAGAGTCGTGGACATCGCCGCCGCCGCCGTCCAACACTGCTCCTTACAGGTCGAGGACGATGAGCAACGAGTCGCCATGACGACCTTTACTGTGGAAACCATCCTGGCCAACATGTTCCTGGTAATAATGACATGCCGTCATGGTAAAAAAAAAACAAACATCATAATCATAATTCATCTTTAATATATATTTTATTTTCATGTGAAAACATCTGGATTTATTCTAGTTCATCACCAACACTACATTTTACTAGATTACACCTGAACGCATCATGAGAACGTATCATCTACCTTCAGCCAGTACTCATGTTCACTGAGCAGAGCCTGAACGCATCATCATTTGAATTGCACATCTGAGTGACTATTGGAGTCTTCAGTAAAGCTTTATTTACACCATTATTGTTGACGTCACGCGTCAGCAGGTGGCGATGATTCTGATTGGCCGCCTGTCTCGTCCCGCTCAGGTGCGTTGCCATGACTACGTGGAGCTGCTCGCAGAGCTCCACCTGCTGCCGGCCTTCCTGTCCGACCACCCGAGGGTCCGCCTCCTGGTGATTGACAGCGTGGCGTTCCCGTTCCGGCAGCACTTCGACGATCTCTCTCGGAGGACACGCCTCCTCAACGGCCTCGCCCAGCAGCTCATCGCCATGGCAACCGGTCACAACATGGCCGTGCTGATGACCAACCAGATGACCACCCGGCTGCGGGGCGGCCAATCGCAGCAGGTCCCCGCCCTCGGGGAGACCTGGGGCCACGCCCCCACGATCAGGGTCCTCTTGCATTGGGCGGGGTCGCGGCGGCTGGCGGCCATCTTTAAATCCCCAGATCACATGGGGTCCACCGTCCAATACCAGATCACCTCCGAGGGATTCAGAGACGTCGACCAATCGGAGCGGCCGCCGAGCAAACGACCCCGGACCCACGCCGACCAATCGGCGGAGAGCCGGGAAGACGCCAGCCTCTGATTGGCCGGAGACCAAAGCACGAGTCACTCTGATGAACACGACGAGAACAGAAGCGACTCTGTGTTCTGTAATATATGTGAATGTAAATAAAGTAAACAAACATGAGTAAACAAACGGGTTTTAAATCAAAGCTTTAAATAAAGAATTAAATTTAAAGGTTTAATTAAAAAAGAGGTTTTAATAAAAATGTAAATTAAAGTTTTAAATAAAGGTTTAAATAATAGCTTTACATTCAAGTTTAAATAAAGGTTTAATTAACTTTAAAATCGTATGTTTTAATAAAAAATGTAATCTTAGGTTTAAATAAAGATTTAAAGAGAGGTTTTAAATCAGAGGTTTAAATTAAAAGTTTAAATAATAGTTTTTAATCATACTTTTTAATACAAATGTAAGGTTCAGTTTTAAATCAATGGTTTTCATTAAAAAATAAATCCTAGGTTTTAATAAAGCTTTAAATAAAGATTTAAATTAACGGTTTAATTAAAAGTTTTAAATCATAGGTTTTAATAAAAATGTAAATTAAAGGTTTAAATTAAGATTGAAATCTTAGGCTAAAATACAGGTTTTAATACAGATCTATTAGTTATTTCTGAGGTCAGAAAGTATTCGGCAAATAACAGTTTGATTGCTAGTTTATTTAATAAATGTTTCTTTATTGCGTTTTAACTACTAAACAGATTTAATCGATTAATCAACTCGCGCGTGCGTTCACTACCCTTGCGTGCTCTGACGTCACTCACGCTGCTGCGAGCGTCCACGTCACGACGCACCGAGCGGACCGGAGCGTGCTCTGACGTCACTCACGGTGCCGTGAGCGTCTCCCGTCAGGACGCACCGGAGGAACCGGAGCGGCAACATGGCTGCAGACTACTGGGAGCCGGAGAGACCCGAGAATCCGTCGGACTGAACCGAGCCAGAACCGACCCGGGACGGACTGGGACGGACCGGGACGAGCCGCCCTCCCCCCCGGTGAGTAACGCGCGCCGTGTGTCACCGGGAACCGGTTCTCCAACCGGACGGAGCCGCTGAACTCGCTCCGCCTCCGCGGCTATTTATACCCCACTGATCGCGGTGACTCCAGCACGTAGACGGGTCCCGTCCTCGTCCAGGGAGAGGACACGCAGGACATAGACGGCCCCGCCGTGAGACAGGTGATAGGCCGGTGATCTCGCTCATGATGCCGGGAGAGGTGTTGAGTCTGAGAGGCTTTACGCGGAGGGACGTGAAGGAGGCCGGGAGACAATAATACATGATAGTACATCATAATACATGATATTAATACACCGTAGTACATCATAATACATGATGTATCATAATAATACATGATAGTACATCATAATACATGATATTAATACACCGTAGTACATCATAATACATGATGTATCATAATAATACATGATAGTACATAATAATACATGATATCAATACACCATAGTACATCATAATACATGATATTAATACACCATAGTACATGATGCATCATAATAATACATGATCCTAATACATCATAGTACACCATAATACATGATATTAATACACCGTAGTACGTGATGCATCATACTAATACATCATCATAGTACATAATAATACATCATAATAATACACCATAGTACATGATGAATCATAATGATACATGATAGTACATCATAATACATAATATTAATACACCATAGTGCATGATGTATCATAATAATACATCATAGTACATGATAATTCATGATAATTCATAATAATACATCATAATAATACATTATAGTACATGATAATTCATGATGCATCATAATAATACATCATAGTACATCATAATACATGATATTAGTACACCATAGTACATGATGCATCATAATAATACATGATATTAATACATCATAGTACATCATAATAATACATCATACAGAAGAGGCTTTCATCATCTGAAAATGAATGATAATAATGTGTGTCTGAATGTGTATATATTTATATACATATATATATGTATATAAATATATATATTTATATACATATGTATATATGTATATACATATATACACACATATTCTCTCATACAGGTTTTCTGTGACCTCGCAGTTCACGTCTTCATCAGCAGCGCGTCCTGAAACATAAATCTTCCCGTCTGTGTTTACCTGCCCAGGTGTGGTGGTCTCAGGTGTGGTCTCAGGTGTGGTCTCCAGGCTGGAGGCTCCGCCCCCTTCAGCGTCACGCCCCCCCCGCCCCCCCCTCATGGAGAGGATGAGAAAGATCAGACGGGAGCTGTCATTCACCCTGGGGAGGGGAGGGGCCAGGGGGCGGGACCGGACACTGAGTGACAGCGTCAACCAGGAAGTGAAATCACACAGTGACTCAGGTAACACACACACACACACAGACGGACACACGCACACACACACACGCACATACACAGAGACGCACAAACACGCAGACAGACGCACATAAACACACACACACGCAGACACACACAGACACACACACAAAGACACAGACACACACACAGACACACAGACACACACAGACATACACACACAGACACACACAGACATACACACACAGACACAGACAGACATACACACACAGACACACACAGACATACACACACAGACACACACAGACATACACACACAGACACACACAGACAGACACACGCGCACACAGACAGACACACACACAGACATACAGAGACACACAGACACACACACACAGACATACAGAGACACACAGACACACACACGCAGACACACACAGACATACAGAGACACACAGACACACACACGCAGACACACACAGACACACGCACACACACGCAGACATATACACACACATACACACACATTCATATACACACACACACACACACACACGCACACAAATGGTCTTGTTGTCCAGAAGACAGTCATTGACACCTGGCTGGTCACAGTGATGTCACAGTGATGTCACAGTGATGTCACAGGGTCACTATGAGTCGATCAGTCAATCTGCTGCTGTGATGACGCATTCATTTATTGTGTTTTTCTTCTTTTTTTTCTTCACAAAATCAACCTCCTCCTCCTCATCGTCAGAGGTGGTGTCTCTTCGTGGTTCTTCTGGAAGTTTGAAGGTTCGAGCTTCGTCTTCATCAGTTCAGTCTCTTCTTCAGTCGTACAGCAGCTCTCTGAGGAAACCCGGAGGCCTCGGCCGGAGCCTGAGCTCCTACCTGAACCACACGGCTCGACTGGGTACTAGTACTACGAATACCTGTACAAATACTGCTGTACCTGAACTGTGTTCATGTTCTGTGTGTGTGTGTGTGTGTGTGTGTGTACATGTTTGTGTACTTTCAGAGATCGTCCATGAGGACGTGAAGATGAGTTCAGACGGAGAAACTGATCCGGCTTCTTCTTTAGATAACGTTCAGAGTCCAGTCAGAGTGAGACTGAGGAACAAGAAGATCTCCACTGAGGTACACGCACATGCACACGCACATGCACACGCACACACACACACACACATGGACACACACATGCACACGCACACACACACACATGGACACGCACACGCACTATATCTGCTGCTGCCTCAGACGTCCCTCCAAGATAACTCTTTGCTTTTTAGAATTTTGTCTGAGTAACAAGTTCTGCCTTTAGTCTGCCTTTAGTCCTGCCTTTAGTCTTCCTTTAGTCTGCCTTTAGTCCTGCCTTTAGTCTTCCTTTAGTCTGCCTTTAGTCTGCCTTTAGTCTTCCTTTAGTCTGCCTTTAGTCCTGCCTTTAGTCTTCCTTTAGTCTGCCTTTAGTCCTGCCTTTAGTCTTCCTTTAGTCCTGCCTTTAGTCTTCCTTTAGTCTGCCTTTAGTCCTGCCTTTAGTCTTCCTTTAGTCTGCCTTTAGTCCTGCCTTTAGTCTTCCTTTAGTCTGCCTTTAGTCCTGCCTTTAGTCTGCCTTTAGTCCTGCCTTTAGTCTGCCTTTAGTCCTGCCTTTAGTCTTCCTTTAGTCTGCCTTTAGTCTGCCTTTAGTCCTGCCTTTAGTCTTCCTTTAGTCCTGCCTTTAGTCTTCCTTTAGTCTGCCTTTAGTCCTGCCTTTAGTCTTCCTTTAGTCCTGCCTTTAGTCCTGCCTTTAGTCTGCCTTTAGTCTGCCTTTTGTCCTGCCTTTAGTCTGCCTTTAGTCCTGCCTTTAGTCTTCCTTTAGTCTGCCTTTAGTCCTGCCTTTAGTCTTCCTTTAGTCTTCCTTTAGTCTGCCTTTAGTCCTGCCTTTAGTCTTCCTTTAGTCTTCCTTTAGTCCTGCCTTTAGTCTTCCTTTAGTCTGCCTTTAGTCCTGCCTTTAGTCTTCCTTTAGTCTTCCTTTAGTCTGCCTTTAGTCCTGCCTTTAGTCTTCCTTTAGTCCTGCCTTTAGTCTTCCTTTAGTCTGCCTTTAGTCCTGCCTTTAGTCTTCCTTTAGTCTTCCTTTAGTCCTGCCTTTAGTCTTCCTTTAGTCCTGCCTTTAGACCTGCCTTTAGTCTTCCTTTAGTCCTGCCTTCAGTCTTCCTTTAGTCTTCCTTTAGTCCTGCCTTTAGTCTTCCTTTAGTCCTGCCTTTAGTCTTCCTTTAGTCTGCCTTTAGTCCTGCCTTTAGTCTGCCTTTAGTCCTGCCTTTAGTCTTCCTTTAGTCCTGCCTTCAGTCTTCCTTTAGTCTTCCTTTAGTCTTCCTTTAGTCTTCCTTTAGTCCTGCCTTTAGTCTTCCTTTAGTCTGCCTTTAGTCTGCCTTTAGTCTGCCTTTAGACCTGCCTTTAGTCTTCCTTTAGTCCTGCCTTCAGTCTTCCTTTAGTCTTCCTTTAGTCCTGCCTTTAGTCTTCCTTTAGTCCTGCCTTTGTCCTGCCTTTAGTCCTGCCTTTAGTCTGCCTTTAGTCCTGCCTTTAGTCCTGCCTTTAGTCTTCCTTTAGTCTTCCTTTAGTCTTCCTTTAGTCTTCCTTTAGTCCTGCCTTTAGACCTGCCTTTAGTCTTCCTTTAGTCTTCCTTTAGTCCTGCCTTTAGACCTGCCTTTAGTCTTCCTTTAGTCCTGCCTTCAGTCTTCCTTTAGTCTTCCTTTAGTCCTGCCTTTAGTCCTGCCTTTAGTCTGCCTTTAGTCCTGCCTTTAGTCTGCCTTTAGACCTGCCTTTAGTCTGCCTTTAGTCCGGCCTTTAGTCTTCCTTTAGTCTTCCTTTAGTCCTGCCTTCAGACCTGCCTTTAGTCTGCCTTTAGTCCTGCCTTTAGTCTTCCTTTAGTCTGCCTTTAGTCCTGCCTTTAGTCTTCCTTTAGTCCTGCCTTCAGTCTTCCTTTAGTCTGCCTTTAGACCTGCCTTTAATCTGCCTTTAGTCCTGCCTTTAGTCTTCCTTTAGTCTTCCTTTAGTCCTGCCTTTAGACCTGCCTTTAGTCTGCCTTTAGTCCTGCCTTTAGTCTTCCTTTAGTCTTCCTTTAGTCCTGCCTTTAGACCTGCCTTTAGTCTTCCTTTAGTCCTGCCTTCAGTCTTACTTTAGTCTTCCTTTAGTCCTGCCTTTAGTCTTCCTTTAGTCTTCCTTTAGACCTGCCTTTAGACCTGCCTTTAGTCCTGCCTTTAGTCCTGCCTTTAGTCCTGCCTTTAGTCTTCCTTTAGTCCTGCCTTTAGCCTGCCTTTAGTCTGCCTTTAGTCCTGCCTTTAGTCCTGCCTTTAGTCTGCCTTTAGTCTTCCTTTAGTCCTGCCTTCAGTCTTCCTTTAGTCTTCCTTTAGTCCTGCCTTTAGTCTGCCTTTAGTCCTGCCTTTCAGAGTCTTCTTAGACTCTGAACTCTGTCTCTAGACTCTGAGCTCTGTCTTTAGACTCTGAATTCTGTCTTTTGACTCTGAACTCTGTCTTCAGACTCTGAGCTCTGTCTTTAGACTCTGAACTCTGTCTTTAGACTCTGAACTCTGACTTTAGACTCTGAGCTCTGTCTTTAGACTCTGAACTCTGACTTTAGACTCTGAACACTGTCTTTAGACTCTATCTTTAGACTCTGAACTCTGACTTTAGACTCTGAACACTGTCTTTAGACTCTGAGCTCTGTCTTTAGACTCTGAACTCTGACTTTAGACTCTGAACACTGTCTTTAGACTCTATCTTTAGACTCTGAACTCTGTCTTTTGACTCTATCTTTAGACTCTGAACTCTGTCTTTAGACTCTATCTTTAGACTCTGAACTCTGTCTTTAGACTCTATCTTTAGACTCTGAACTCTGTCTTTTGACTCTATCTTTAGACTCTGAACTCTGTCTTTAGACTCTATCTTTAGACTCTGAACTCTGTCTTTAGACTCTGAGCTCTGTCCTTAGACTCTGAACTCTGTCCTTATACTCTAAACTCTATATTTAAACTTTGTCTTTAGACTCTGAACTCTGTCTTTAGACTATCTTTAGACTCTGAACTCTGTCTTTAGACTCTATCTTTAGACTCTGAACTCTGTCTTTAGACTCTATCTTTAGACTCTGAACTCTATCTTTAGACTCTATCTTTAGACTCTGAACTCTGTCTTTAGACTCTATCTTTAGACTCTGAACTCTGTCTTTAGACTCTATCTTTAGACTCTGAACTCTGTCTTTAGACTCTGAGCTCTGTCTCTAGACTCTGTTGTCATGACTCCATTAACGTGCTGCTCTTTGTGTTTCAGGACATTAACAAACGTCTCTCATTACCGGCCGACATTCGCCTTCCGGACGATTATCTGGAGAAGTTTAATCTGATTGGTCCAGCTCTGTTTGAGCAGCCAATCAGCAGACGGCTGCGTAGAGTGTCTCTGGTACGCTTACCTGCTTTTACTCGGCCGGTTTCCATTGTATTCCATTATTAGTACTTGGTGTCTTCATACAGATCATTATTCACGATCTCCTGTCTCTCTCTCTCTGTGTCTGCAGTCTGAGATCGGTTTTGGGAAACTGGAGACGTACATCAAACTGGACAAACTGGGAGAGGTGAGGACTAATGACTGCCTGTCTGTCTTACCTGTCTCTTTCTACCTGCCTGTCTCTTTCTACCTGTCTGTCTCACCTGTCCCTTTCTACCTGTCTGTCTCACCTGTCCCTTTCTACCTGTCTATCTCAACTGTCCCTTTCTACCTGTCTGTCTCACCTGTCCCTTTTAGCTGTCTGTCTCACCTGTCCCTTTCTACCTGTCTGTCTCACCTGTCTCTTTCTACCTGTCTGTCTCACCTGTCCCTTTTAACTGTCTGTCTCACCTGTCTCTTTCTACATGTCTGTCTCACCTGTCTCTTTCTACCTGCCCTTATCTACCTGTCTCACCTGTCTCTTTCTACATGTCTGTCTCACCTGTCCCTTTCTACCTGTCTGTCTCACCTGTCCCTTTCTACCTGTCTGTCTCACCTGTCCCTTTCTACCTGCCCTTATCTACCTGTCTCACCTGTCTCTTTGTGCCTGTCTCACCAGTCCCTTTGTACCTGTCTGTCTCTTTACACCTGCCCTTATCTACCTGTCTTTTTCTACCTGTTCTTATCTACCTGTCTCACCTGTCTCTTTGTACCTGTCTGTCTCACCTGTCTCTTTGTACTTGTCTGTCTCACTTGTCTCTTTGTACCTGTCTCTTTCTACCTGTCTCCACTGTATCTTTGTACCTGTCTGTCTCACCTGTCCCTTTCTACCTGTCTGTCTCGCCTGTCCCTTTCTACCTGTCTGTCTCACCTGTCTGTCTCACCTGTCTCTTTCTACCTGTCTGTCTCACCTGTCTCTTTCTACCTGTCTGTCTCACCTGTCCCTTTCTACCTGTCTGTCTCACCTGTCTCTTTCTACCTGTCTGTCTCACCTGTCCCATTTAGCTGTCTGTCTCACCTGTCTCTTTCTACATGTCTGTCTCACCTGTCTCTTTCTACCTGCCCTCATCTACCTGTCTCACCTGTCTCTTTGTACCTGTCTGTCTCACCTGTCTCTTTGTACCTGTCTGTCTCACCTGTCCCTTTCTACCTGTCTGTCTCACCTGTCTCTTTCTACATGTCTGTCTCACCTGTCTCTTTCTACCTGCCCTTATCTACCTGTCTCACCTGTCTCTTTGTACCTGTCTGTCTCACCTGTCCCTTTGTACCTGTCTGTCTCACCTGTCTCTTTACACCTGCCCTTATCTACCTGTCTTTTTCTACCTGTTCTTATCTACCTGTCTCACCTGTCTCTTTGTACCTGTCTGTCTCACTTGTCTCTTTGTACCTGTCTGTCTCACCTGTCTCTTTCTACCTGCCCTTATCTACCTGTCTCCACTGTATCTTTGTACCTGTCTGCCTCACCTGTCTCTTTGTACCTGCCCTTATCTACCTGTCTCTTCCTACCTGTCCTTCTCACCTGTCTCACTCTCTCCCTGTCTTTCTGCAGGGGACTTACGCTACAGTGTATAAAGGTCGCAGTAAACTGACCGAGAACCTCGTGGCCTTGAAGGAGATTCGATTGGAACATGAAGAAGGAGCTCCATGTACTGCTATCAGAGAAGGTAGTACTTATGTATACTACTAAAGTAATACTACAATACTCTACTGCAATGCTAGTAGTACAGTTAAGCCTCCTACCAGTCTGATCCGGCCCAAATCACAACATGGCGTCTCACAAGCAAGCGGCCATATCCTGTAGAGCAATATGTATCGTATTGTAGCGATGGGCGCTTGCTAATACCCAGCGCCCGTATTAATGTGTGTATTAATGTGTTTGTTCTCCCTCAGTGTCTCTGTTAAAGGATCTGAAACACGCCAACATCGTCACGCTTCATGACATCATCCACACACAGAAGTCCCTCACACTGGTGTTTGAGTATCTGGTGAGACACACACACACACACACACACACACACACACACACACATACACACACACACACTCACGTATTTGCCTTTAATCGCGTTTCTTGTGTGTTTCAGGACAAAGATCTGAAACAATATCTGGACGATTGTGGAAACGTCATCAATGTTCACAACGTCAAAGTGAGAAAACTTTTAAAGTACCCGTCAGTACGACTAATACTGCTGTTTGTATATATTTATATATGTAGTTTACAAATGAAATAATACTGACTGGCATGGCATCAATGACGTGGAGTTTTAATCTGGTTTGGATCTGGTAGAAGCAGGTTTGGTTATTAACAAATATTAAAGATAATTATAGTTATGAATAGTCATAATAATAATACTAGTTGTAGGAAGACAGCAGGCATTTTGCTTGTGTAACACAACTTAAGTCAGACTTTTTCATTTGCGTTTGTGTATCCATGTCATGCAGGTTTACCAGTAACTACCAGTACTCTCCGCTCAGCGTACTGGTTTTGTCTCCTCAGCTCTTCCTCTTCCAGCTGCTAAGAGGTTTGTCGTACTGCCATCGGAGGAAAGTTCTCCACAGAGACCTGAAACCCCAGAACCTGCTGATCAACGAGCGAGGAGAGCTGAAGCTGGCCGACTTTGGTGAGGTCACTGCTTCTGCTTCTGGTGTTAGCATCCATGCTAACATGGACACTGAGTGTGGAACTGACCTCCTGCTCCATAGCTACTGACCTCCTGACCTATACCTACTGACCTGTACCTACTGACCTATACCTACTGACCTACTGACATATACCTACTGACCCACCCTACCTACATACACACACTCTACCTACAGACAGACACTCTACCTACAGACACACACTCTACCGACATAAACACTCTACCTACAGACACACTCTCTACTGACATAAACACCGTACCAACAGACACACACTCTACTGACATAAACACTCTACCTACAGACACACACACCCTACCTACAGACACAGTCCCTACCAACATAAACACTCTACCTACAGACACACTCTCTACTGACATAAACACCATACCTACAGACACACTCTACCTACAGACACACACTCTACCGACATAAACACCCTACCTACAGACACACATACTCTACCTACAGACACACTCTCCACTGACATAAACACCGTACCTACAGACACACACACACCCTACCTACAGACACACTCTCTACCGACATAAACACCCTACCTACAGACACACTCTACCTACAGACACACACTCTACCTACAGACAGACACACTCTCTGCCGACATAAACACCCTACCTACAGACACACTCTCTACTGACATAAACACTCTACCTACAGAGACACACACTCTACCTACAGACACACTCTCCACTGACTTAAACACCGTACCTACAGACACACACACCCTACCTACAGACACACTCTCTACCGACATAAACACCCTACCTACAGACACACACTCTACCTACTGACACACACACCCTACCTACAGACACACACACCCTACCGACAGACACACACTCCGTATTTACAGACACACACTCTACCTACAGGCACATACTCTACCTACTAACACACACCCTACCTACAGACACACTCTCTACTGACATAAACACCATACCTACAGACACACTCTACCTACAGACACACACTCTACCGACATAAACACCCTACCTACAGACACACTCTCTACTGACATAAACACCATACCTACAGACACACTCTACCTACAGACACACACTCTACCGACATAAACACCCTACCTACAGACACACATACTCTACCTACAGACACACTCTCCACTGACATAAACACCGTACCTACAGACACACACACACCCTACCTACAGACACACTCTCTACCGACATAAACACCCTACCTACAGACACACACTCTACCTACAGACAGACACACTCTCTGCCGACATAAACACCCTACCTACAGACACACTCTCTACTGACATAAACACTCTACCTACAGAGACACACACTCTACCTACAGACACACTCTCCACTGACTTAAACACCGTACCTACAGACACACACACCCTACCTACAGACACACTCTCTACCGACATAAACACCCTACCTACAGACACACACTCTACCTACTGACACACACACCCTACCTACAGACACACACACCCTACCGACAGACACACACTCCGTATTTACAGACACACACTCTACCTACAGGCACATACTCTACCTACTAACACACACCCTACCTACAGACACACTCTCTACTGACATAAACACCATACCTACAGACACACTCTACCTACAGACACACACTCTACCGACATAAACACCCTACCTACAGACACACATACTCTACCTACAGACACACTCTCCACTGACATAAACACCGTACCTACAGACACACACACACCCTACCTACAGACACACTCTCTACCGACATAAACACCCTACCTACAGACACACTCTACCTACAGACACACACTCTACCGACATAAACACCCTACCTACAGACACACACTCTACCTACAGACAGACACACTCTCTGCCGACATAAACACCCTACCTACAGACACACACTCTACCTACTGACACACACACCCTACCTACAGACACACACACCCTACCGACAGACACACACTCCGTATTTACAGACACACACTCTACCTACAGGCACATACTCTACCTACTAACACACACCCTACCTACAGGCACACACACACCCTACTTACAGACACACACTCTACCTACAGACACACACACCCTACCTACAGACACAGTCCATACCAACATAAACACTCTATCTACAGACACACTCTCTACCGACATAAACACCCTACCTACAGACACACACTCTACCTACAGACAGACACACTCTCTACCGACATAAACACCCTATCTACAGACACACTCTCTACTGACATAAACACTCTACCTACAGACACACACACTCTACCTACAGACACACTCTCCACTGACATAAACACCGTACCTACAGACACACACACCCTACCTACAGACACACTCTCTACCGACATAAACACCTTACCTACAGACACACACTCTACCTACAGACACACACTCTACCTACAGACACACACACCATACCTACAGACACACACACCCTACCGACAGACACACACTCTACCTACAGGCACACACTCTACCTACTGACACACACCCTACTTACAGACACACACTCTACCTACAGACACACACACCCTACCTACAGACACACACACCCTACTTACAGACACACACTCTACCTACAGACACACACTCTACCTACAGACACACACACTCTACCTACAGACACACACCCTACTTACAGACACACACTCTACCGACATAAACACCCTACCTACAGACACACACTATACCTACAGACAGACACACTCTCTACCGACATGAACACCCTACCTACAGACACACACACCCTACTTACAGACACACAATCTACCTACAGACACACACACTCTACCTACAGACACACACACTCTACCTACAGACACACACCCTACCTACAGACACACACACCCTACTTACAGACACACACACTCTACCTACAGACACACACTCTACCTACAGACACACACACTCTACCTACAGACACACACCCTACCTACAGACACACTCTCTACTGACATAAACACCCTACCTACAGACACACACTATACCTACAGACAGACACACTCTCTACCGACATGAACACCCTACCTACAGACACACTCTCTACTGACATAAACACTCTACCTACAGACACACACCCTACTTACAGACACACACACTCTACCTACAGACATACCTACAGATCACATCTACTTTAGCTCCAGTTGGCGATGAATGACCTTATGGTAAATTACTTTGGACTAAAGAGCCAACTGAGTGTTATTTCATGTTGTGATTTTGCGTTAGCGTTGTAAACACAGTGATGATGACACAGGGCTTTGTGTGTGTTTTAGGTCTCGCTCGAGCAAAATCTATCCCAACAAAGACGTACTCTAATGAGGTGGTGACGCTGTGGTACCGGCCGCCTGACATCCTGCTGGGCAGCACTAACTACTCCACTCACATCGACATGTGGTCAGTTCTGTCGTTCCATATTCGTTTGTTTGATTGTTTATTGAGATCCACATGAACTTTTACATCGCAGTAGCTTGTCTCTGTCTGCCTGCCTTGCTCTTCACCTGTCTGTCTCTCTCTCTAGGGGTGTTGGGTGTATCTTCTATGAGATGACGACAGGTCGACCTCTGTTTCCTGGTTCCACAGTGGAGGAGGAGCTTCACTTCATCTTCAAACTCCTGGGTGAGGATCATTCAGCTTCTGTTATTGTCACGTACAGAAAGCTGTGTTTACTTTATGCATTTTGTGTGTTTGAGTATATTGTGTATATTTCTTGTGCAGGTACTCCCACAGAGCAGAGCTGGTCTGGGATCAGTTGTAATGACGAATTTGTGGCGCACAACTATCCTCTCTACCGAGCAGAGAGACTGAGTAACCACACTCCCAGGTACACAACTGTACTACACACACATACACAACTGTACTACACATGGGTACACAACTGTACTACACATAGGTACACAACTGTACTACACACACATACACAACTGTACTACACACACATACACAACTGTACTACACATGGGTACACAACTGTACTACACACACATACACAACTGTACTACACACAGGTACACAACTGTACTACACACACATACACAACTGTACTACACACAGGTACACAACTGTACTACACGTAGGTACACAACTGTACTACACATAGGTACACAACTGTACTACACATGGGTACACAACTGTACTACACACACATACACAACTGTACTACACATAGGTACACAACTGTACTACACATGGGTAAACAACTGTACTACACATGGGTACACAACTGTACTACACATAGGTACACAACTGTACTACACATAGGTACACAACTGTACTACACATGGGTACACAACTGTACTACACATGGGTACACAACTGTACTACACGTGGGTACACAACTGTACTACACACACGTACACAACTGTACTACACACACGTACACAACTGTACTACACATGGGTACACAACTGTACTACACACACGTACACAACTGTACTACACATGGGTACACAACTGTACTACACACACATACACAACTGTACTACACATGGGTACACAACTGTACTACACATGGGTACACAACTGTACTACACATGGGTACACAACTGTACTACACATGGGTACACAACTGTACTACACACACATACACAACTGTACTACACATGGGTACACAACTGTACTACACATGGGTACACAACTGTACTACACACACGTACACAACTGTACTACACATGGGTACACAACTGTACTACACATAGGTACACAACTGTACTACACATGGGTACACAACTGTACTACACATGGGTACACAACTGTACTACACACACGTACACAACTGTACTACACATGGGTACACAACTGTACTACACATAGGTAAACAACTGTACTACACATAAGTACACAACTGTACTACACATGGGTACACAACTGTACTACACATGGGTACACAACTGTACTACACATGGGTACACAACTGTACTACACACACGTACACAACTGTACTACACATGGGTACACAACTGTACTACACATGGGTACACAACTGTACTACACACACATACACAACTGTACTACACACACATACACAACTGTACTACACATGGGTACACAACTGTACTACACATGGGTACACAACTGTACTACACACACATACACAACTGTACTACACATGGGTACACAACTGTACTACACATGGGTACACAACTGTACTACACACACGTACACAACTGTACTACACGTGGGTACACAACTGTACTACACATAGGTACACAACTGTACTACACATAGGTACACAACTGTACTACACATGGGTACACAACTGTACTACACATGGGTACACAACTGTACTACACATGGGTACACAACTGTACTACACACACGTACACAACTGTACTACACGTGGGTACACAACTGTACTACACATAGGTACACAACTGTACTACACACACGTACACAACTGTACTACACATGGGTACACAACTGTACTACACATGGGTACACAACTGTACTACACACACGTACACAACTGTACTACACGTGGGTACACAACTGTACTACACATAGGTACACAACTGTACTACACACACGTACACAACTGTACTACACATAGGTACACAACTGTACTACACATAGGTACACAACTGTACTACACACACGTACACAACTGTACTACACATAGGTACACAACTGTACTACACATAAGTACACAACTACTACACATGGGTACACAACTGTACTACACATGGGTACACAACTGTACTACACACGGGTACACAACTGTACTACACATGGCTTAACCATAGCCAGTTAACCATAACCCTGGTTCAGGTTGAACCATAACCAGTTAACCATAACCCTGGTTAAGGGTGAACCATAACCAGTTAACCATAACCCTGGTTAAGGGTGAACCATAACCAGTTAACCATAACCCTGGTTCAGGTTGAACCATAACCAGTTAACCATAACCCTGGTTCAGGTTGAACCATAACCAGTTAACCATAACCCTGGTTTAGGGTGAACCATAACCAGTTAACCATAACCCTGGTTAAGGGTGAACCATAACCAGTTAACCATAACCCTGGTTAAGGGTGAACCATAACCAGTTAACCATAACCCTGGTTAAGGGTGAACCATAACCAGTTAACCATAACCCTGGTTTAGGGTGAACCTTAACCCTGTTGGTCTGTGTTGTGTTCAGGCTCAGCACTGAAGGAGTGGAGCTGCTTTCAAAGTTCCTGCAGGTCAGTAAACGTGTTTTTAATTTTTTTTGATATACTGACGGATATATTACACTACAATACATTATAATGCTAATTATTATAATACTGCTACTAGTACTATTAATAATAAGCAACACAGTCATTTTTAATATAAACATAATTCATGTATATATATATATATATATATATATATATATATATATATATATATATATATATATCCGCAAACTGTGATTCCATGATTTGACAGATTGTGACGGGCTAGTGGAAGGTAAGGCAACAGCGCCACCATGTGGCCTAAAGGAATTCCAGTTAATAATATTAATAAAAACTATATGAAAACTAGCACTTGGTGATATAGGCACAGTATAAGAGGACAGACGAGCACAATTGAAAACAGGTTATAGAATATTTACGACCGACAAGGTTCATTGTTGTTGATTTAATTTACTTATAGAGATGAAAGAGATTTTTGACGTCCAAACAATAAAGTATCTTTTTGGTCCACACTAATAATGACGTATCTAAACTGTGATGAGATGAAGGTGTTGTAATTTATTGTCTATTGTTCACTGAATGCGTCTTTACGGTAGACCCGTGTGTCCCAATGCTTAACCGACTTCCTGTTCACCTGTGACATCACCTGACCGGCGTCTTAGACGAGTTCATGCTACAATACGTACGGTGTGATGTGTGAGGAGCTTGTTAAACATATACAATATATACATGTGTATATATATACATGTGTATATATATACATGTATATGGCGGTTATAAATGACAGGATGTGACCTCACGAGGGCTGAAGGGTGAACAGGAGCGTAACGTTGTTGTTTCAACTTTAGTTTGAGGGGAAGAAGCGGATTTCAGCAGCCGAGTCGATGAGTCATCCTTATTTCAGTAACCTTGGAAACAGAGTGATGACGCTTCTCGACAGTAAGTTTAAATACAACTTTTAACGGCTGTTTTTAATCTGTGATGTCACGGTGTGATGTCATCACTAAGTCACTCTCAATGCGGTTTCAGCAATGTCCATCTTCAGTCTGCCAGAAATCCAGCTGGAAAAAGAAGCAGTCAAACCATCGCTCACCTCTGATCCAGGTAACACACACACACACACACACACACACACACACACACACACACACACACACACACACACACACACAATCTGCAGCTCCATGACAACTGAGGAAGATCATGTGATATGACTGAAAGCTCCAGAACACGTCGCCCTACGGTGAGACGCTTCTGTTGTTTCTGAGAAGTGAAGCTGGAATTTGTACACAAAGACCAGAAAAAGGCATTAAATACACCTGTCTTCTGTCCAGTGAACAGTCCGACCAAGAGGCGTGGCCTGCTACTCTGACATCATCATGGAGGTGTGGCCTGCTACTCTGACATCCTCATGGAGGCGTGGCCTGATCTTCTGACATCATGGAGGTGTGGCCTGCTACTCTGACATCATGGAGGCGTGGCCTGCTACTCTTACATCATAATGGAGGCGTGGCCTGCTACTCTGACATCATAATGGAGGCGTGGCCTGCTACTCTGACATCATAATGGAGGCGTGACCTGCTACTCTGACATCATCATGGAGGCGTGGCCTGCTACTCTGACATCATCATGGAGGTGTGGCCTGCTACTCTTACATCATAATGGAGGCGTGGTCTGCTACTCTGACATCAGATTGGAGGTGTGGTCTGATCTTCTGACATCATGGAGGCGGGGTCTGATCTTCTGACATCCTCATGGAGGCGGGGTCTGATCTTCTGACATCCTCATGGAGGCGGGGTCTGATCTTCTGACGTCTTCATGGAGGATGTTTCAGGAACAAAAACAACTCAAAGCAACAGAGGTGCTGATGATTTTCTTTTCTCTGAAGGAGTAAAACAAGAACAGGGTTTAAAACAAAAGAAGAAGAAATGGTTGTTAAGAAGGGAAGAAGAGAAGAAATGGCAGCTTGCTGTTGATTAATGCAATAATGGATCACGACAGCCATCTGACCAATCAGCATCAGATTCACTGATGAGTTCCAGGTGTTTGAACAGAACAGATGTTGGAAATCTGTCTTCCATTTTCAGATTCAACACAAATAGCTGTTGAATACCTGAGTACAGGTATCCCCTGTGTGAACACCTGCAATGTGCGCAGCTCTGTTAGAGTACATTAATACTATATTTGTTTTATTTTAAAAGCAGAACTAAACCATCAACGTTTAGCATCAGTTCAGACAGGAAGTGCTTCCCACCTGTTTGGTCTTCTGAATATATACTGAATGTGACTAAAGTAGCAGGAAAGAATTGTTGAAGAATATTTCATTTAAAGTCCTAATAATTGGTTTGGAGCTGCTGTTCGTGTTCATGCCACAGTACAGTACAACATTTACAGTACAGTATTATATTTACAATACAGTATTTATAGTACAGTATTGTATTTATAGTACTAAATTTAAAGTACAGTACGGCATTTACACTGTAATGTTATTTCTTATAAAACAGGCTGAAAGTCTTGTTTCGAACTGAGATCTACAGAGAAGAGTTTTACTATGTTTTATTATCAAAGTGTGAAACTGGTTTCTGCATGTGTGTCGTATACTCAGACTGTATACTGTAATAATGGTAATATACGTAGTAATACTGTACTTGTATATACAGTTCTACTTTAAGTCTGCAGTGAACAGCTGTGAGCGGTTTTCTCCATACGCATAATGTTTGTTTTCATTCAGGAATCTGAAGAAGTCAGCAGAGCCTCAGTGACATCCACTTATCTGAGACGGGGCGGGGCTTACATGAGAGGGGCGGGGCTTATATGATATGGGCGTGGTTTACATGATATGGGGTGGGGTTTACATGGGGGAGGTGGGGCTTAATTGAGAGGGGCGGGGCTTCAGCGTGGTTCATATGGTGCGTGTTTGTCCGCGCACCTTTGACATTTTATAACTTGACAATCACGTTACTGTCTCAAATATTCACTGATAAAACACTATTTACATGTCTGAAGATTAAATATAAGCAGGTCAGTTAGTTTTTAGATGCTTTAGAAACAAGAAGTGTTAAAATATTTGTAGTCAAATCAACTAGTTTACAGGATATTGAACCTACGTTTCTATACAATTCGTGTAATGCTTGAGGCTCGCACTACGCCGTTGAGCCGGGGAAAAGCTTTCTCTGAAACGGGGGCGGAGCTTATCTTACACTGGGGGTGGGGCTTTGCTCGCAGTTTGAAGTAGTTTTTCTTTTTAAGCATTTTTGAGTAGTTTCTTAGTATTGTTTGTTGTCTTGTCAGGTTTTGGAGCACGAAGATATTTAAAACAAACTGTTTGTTGTTGCTGATGTGAATTAAAACGTTTTTAGCGGAAGAGAGATATTCGCAATAGAGAAATATTGATCGTAAGGCAATAGTGATTGATCAGTTAATAATCTGCTGTAAAAGTGACAAATGTTTGTATGTGAAAGGTTGGAAATAGAAATCATATTGATTGATAGCGGATTCGTTTGTTGTACGTCGGTTGGTACAGCAGCTAGTAGAACACCAATTAGAAAGTTCATCACAGATATATTAAATCAACACAATTCATCTGACTTTGATTTGTGATTTCCACGTATGCATCATTCTTTAGTACAAAGATTACTTAAGTATATGTATATATAGTTTATATATAACTTTGACATGTTAAAAGTATAATAAATGGGAGGCACAGAGTGTCATAGAAAAGTATGAACTTATTAATTTGCACAGTGATTTCCTGTAATAATGTTCTTCAAAATAACGAGCAGTTCCTCACGAGTGACGTAGGCGGCACACGATTGGTCCGTTGAGAGCGAGAGGACGGCAAACGCCTCCTTTTATGCGAATGAGCCGAGCTGAGACCCCCTGTGGTGCTGCTCCACGTCTCTGAGGTCTGTCCAGCCTTCTTCATGGTGGTCTGGTTTGAGATCGTCAGTAAACCTGCAGGGACGCTTCAACCAGCATCATGAGACAAATGTCCCCACCAGACACATTAAGGCAACCCAACTGTAAACTGGCAGCCGTGATGAAATCATGAGCTACTACTGATTGTCCATGAAAAGAAAGTTCAAAGAGCATCGAGTCGAATCCTGAAACAGGAAGTGAGTCCATGAGAACCCCGATGGTCGTTCATGTGGAGACGTTGGTGTAGATTTGATGACAGAGTCTCTAAATGTGTGACCAGAGAAGAAGAAGCAAACCGTTCCTCGTCATCTTCATCCTCCGTTGCATTACAGACCCATGAAGAAATAATGAAAGCTAAAAGAATCCTTTGTTGTGTCAAAGGTTAGTTTACTCGCGTATTTTTATTGTTTAGAATAAAGCAGACTTCATTGAGCTCTGGGGAACTGGTTGGTTTGTAGTCCACATGGATCAATATGCTGTTTCCTCTGTTTGGGTTCTGGTTTGTAGTCCACATGGATCCTGATGCTGTTTCCTCTGTTTGGGTTCTGGTTTGTAGTCCACATGGATCCTGATGCTGTTTCCTCTGTTTGGGTTCTGGTTTGTAGTCCACATGGATCCTGATGCTGTTTCCTCTGTTTGGGTTGACACACACACCAAAGTTCTCTGCAATATACTGCATGATGGGATTCTTCCAGATAACTTCTTTGAATATTCTTCCATCTGCAATTAAAGCACTGCGATGTATCTGATGCTATAACTGATCTGCATACTTGAAATATCAATGCAAGTATGGAAAATTAATTATATCCTTTTATGATGTACAATTATGTTGACAACCTGTATTCTGAATATGTTTACAATCTATAAATATACATTAAAGGTATTTATTTATTATCAGTCTTGTTTGTTTATTTTGATTTGTACATGAGACTCTGACCTTTTGACTGCTGACTGCCACTGAGCATGTGCAGAGTGTGTGTCTTCACTCTAGCTTGTTTCTGATTGGAAGTACGTGTTGCAATCTTCCCCGGTCTCCCCTGCTAATGGACTTGAGTTTGTTTAAACCATTCCAGCCATTATCTTCCTTTTATTCGGGGGCAGCAGGATATTCCAGATGTCTCTCTCCCCAGCAGCGCTTTCCAGCTCTTCCTGAGGAACCCAGAGGTTTTTCTAGACCCTCCATTGTGTTCTGGGCAGGCGGTAGCTTCCGGTTCTGTAAACTTGCATACTCTCTAACGACGACCAGGGGGCGACTCCTCTGGTTGTATAGAAGTCTATGCTTCATGTGTTAAAGCTGCATTCTCTCTCCTGACCACTTGGGGGCGACTCCTCTGGTTGTATAGAAGTCTATGCTTCATGTGTTAAAGCTGCATTCTCTCTCCTGACCACTTGGGGGCGACTCCTCTGGTTGTATAGAAGTCTATGCTTCATGTGTTAAAGCTGCATTCTCTCTCCTGACCACTTGGGGGCGACTCCTCTGGTTGTATAGAAGTCTATGCTTCATGTGTTAAAGCTGCATTCTCTCTCCTGACCACTTGGGGGCGACTCCTCTGGTTGTATAGAAGTCTATGCTTCATGTGTTAAAGCTGCATTCTCTCTCCTGACCACTTGGGGGCGACTCCTCTGGTTGTATAGAAGTCTATGCTTCATGTGTTAAAGCTGCATTCTCTCTTCTGGCCATCAGGGGGCGACTCCTCTGGTTGTATAGAAGTCTATGCTTCATGTGTTAAAGCTGCATTCTCTCTCCTGACCACCAGGGGGCGACTCCTCTGGTTGTATAGAAGTCTATATAAATGACTCTACTTCTCTTGATGTATTCCCTCAGTAAACATTGTAAACATGAGTTTATGTCTCAATCTCTAGTTTCAAGTCTTCTTCAATACAGCATGATGTTCATTTAGTAAATTATGGTCATTTAGAGTCAAACAGACCATAAAGCAGGGGACGCTTTAGGGGCGGGGCTACAAGGTGATTGACAGGACTCTACCACACACATGTTATGTTAACTATGTGTGTGTGGGTTAACTTGTTTTGCAAATGGTTGTGCGTATTGGGAACTGTTGTGGCTGGGGAAGCCTCTAACTGAATGAGACTTTGCCAACCTAATTCCCTTCACACACTAACAGCCTCTATCAATTGTTTATACACTGCAGGGTCGCTCTGCTCTCGTCTGTGCATGAAGGAGGATCGGCCTTTCAGCTGAAATCCTTAACTTTGCTAAATACTCTTTATAAGAAGTAATCAAGTTCCTCTTATTCTCGCGAAGAGAGTGTATCCTGTTGTAGTCCAAATTAGTGTGTGTTAAACTGTGATAAATAATGATGTCATTGAGCAGCTGCTAGGAAGATGAGAGGGATGTTGGAAGATAAAAAGAGAAAACTCAAAGCATCGAGTTTGGGATTTCTGCTTCGGACATTGCCGGACACTCAGCTGAGGGCATCATCCAGCATGAGCACGGGAGGACTCCCTCTCCGAGGATACCGATTCTGTTCTCTGTGACTTTGTACGGAGTCTGGAGGATCGCAGACGGTACTTCTATTCCTGGCGGGAGGAGTTGGGAGTAGTATATAGAGGGTGCACGCGTAAATGTGTACCCTCTATATACTACTCTATATACAGTGCATGTGTACACTATACTACTGTTGGGTATCCGGCGAGCCAGGAAGAAGTGTAGCAGAGGTGCCATCACCATATGGATAAACCGAATGACAGGAATTCAATTCAGTTCATTTTGTATAGCCCAAAATCACAAATGCAAATTTGCCTCGGAGGGCTTTACAATCTGTACAATATGTACACATAAGACAGGTCCCTGTCCCGGGAACTCACATTGGATCAGTAAAAACTGAAATAATAAAGATAGTAAAAACCCTTTCACAGGGAAAAAAGGGAAGGAACCTACGGGAGAGCAACAGAGGAGGATCCCTCTCCCCGAATGGACAGAAGCAATAGATGTCATGTGACCAGAATGAATAACGTAACGGAGTTACAGCACATTCAATGAATATGACAGAAATGATTCATATAATGAGTAGTAGGCATGGACCACGAATCCGATAACCACGATCCATGTCAGCAGAAGGCGGTAGAGAGGAAGGACATCAGCAGGTTCAGTAGGTTCTAAGTTTTTCCAAAACGGTGTGCTAATCCTGTATAGCGGCATGCTATCAATATGAAAATTGATATTTTCAAAACTCAGGGTGCTCTCTCAAGTCACTTACGAGTCCCTTCGATTCATATTTATGGTTTATGTTAATTTGTATTGGTGAATGGTGTCATAAACATGAACAATGGACTTATATTGACTTGTGAGGCCAAGAAGTGCCATTTTTTGCTGTATCACACCAGAGGCTAAGCTATGGACTGATGGGCCTTAGGAGGTCGATGAAGACTCCTGAGGACGGGTCCCAGAGCGCTTCATTTCAACAATCTCACCTATAGGACTTTTATAGTACTGTCACCCTCGGGATTTTTAGTACTTCCACCTATAGGAATTTGACAACCTGGAGGACTTTCTCTCTCTCCACCTGTCCAAGCTGGTTAGGACTTTCACTCACACACAGACACACAGCTTCATGACAGTCAACCAATCTATTACTGCTACAATTTAGGGGATTTATTTAAATTAGATCTTAGTCCAATTAGAAACAATATGCCAGTTTTTTGTAAACAGTTATGTCACAGTCCAATACTAGTGGGTATGTGTAACAGAGTTAGAAATACACTTTGTAATTTATTATTTTCAATGTATTTTATTTTATTTTTGTTTATTATTCAACGATCCTGTTGAGTGTTTGTGATTTTTTTTATGAGTTATTTTTATATAGCGTTATTTCTAAAATCTGTTTATTGCGGAAATTGTGTTTCATCTCTTCTGAGCCTCCTAGGCTTCCGTAGTCCCGTCTTTCCCTCACAGTAGTTCTATATTTCTGAGGGAAGCTGAGAGAGAGAGACCAGAAGGCAATGTGTGTTTTATTGTCTTCTGCAGGAGCAAATACATGCTGGAAAAACCATCTGAGTCGACTTCCTCCATGCCCTAAACACATCTGTTACATATGGATTCCTGTCTTATGGACTCCGGGAGTCCCACCGTCACGGCCGTCCCTTCCTCCTCACAGACCGAAGCCTCCAGTGCAGAACATTCTGAAAAAAGGTTCCTCTGCTTCCCTTTATGTTGACGTCGCGATGCATTCAGTCTGTGAGAGAGCAAAGGTCGTCCCGTTCAGGCCCGGTCCCCCCGGAGCCCTCCTGGCTGGCTCGCCAATTGTTGTGGCTGATTCGACTTATCGCTGGCTCGACGATGATCGACTTCTCTAATTTCTTACTACCATACACTTAAGTATTTAGCGGCTATCTGACGACTGATGAGACATCACATCTCATCCGACTTTAAATAGCTGACGAAGACATTTCGGAGCCAGGCCACATCCTTCATACCTCTAAGCGTTTGTTTTGCGCTACAGGGGTCAGCTTTAGGACACTTACGCCTCGAGGGCCTCGGTTTGCATTTAGATAATTAGTTATAGGTGAGATATACAACTAGTTACAAAAGATTTAACCCGCATATAAATATATATTGTGGATACATACTGTAGATTGTTGTGGAATATATATATATATATATATATATATATATATATATATATATATATATATATATATATATATACACACACACATAAAACATT
This sequence comes from Taurulus bubalis, assembly GCF_910589615.1. Classification (NCBI taxonomy): domain Eukaryota; kingdom Metazoa; phylum Chordata; class Actinopteri; order Perciformes; family Cottidae; genus Taurulus; species Taurulus bubalis. Next base: position 2,318,210 of record NC_136599.1, read on the forward strand.
TTCCTTCGACATAACACAATCCATTGTTGAAATATTTAGATGTATCGTCGGCAGTAATCCTACATGTGTATGATTACTGGTGCAGGACGAGTTAAGCTGCTCGAGGACACACAAGAAAGAGAAAAATAGTTTTATTTCAAATAGAGCAGACAATCTGTTTTCAACTATCAAAATAGAATTACAGCAGAAAGGTTCTAATATCCTTTAAGGTTTCCCATTACAGCCCATTTCATGATAATAATTATAATACAATACATTTTCACACTAAGAGCAAAACACAACAATACCCAAAGTAGACACATGATTACATTAAAGAAGGCCAGTTGAGTGAGAAACATCAATATATAATCATAATCATAATAGCAATATTAACCATAACTCCTATGTCATATTGAGAGATTAAATACAAAGTTTCAAAAGATAGAATCGTTCAAATCGTTGTTACTAATAAAAGAGACATTTAAAAATGAATAAGTCACAATAGATTCAGTAGGTGAGGAAAGATATGCAGAATAATAAGTACGGTGGAACCACAACAAACACCATAAAACAACCTCTAATCAAACATCACTCAAAGTCTAAATAATATCAGATTACCTCATCAACTCACACGATTAACATGAAAACGAAAAAACCTAAATATTTAAAACCCCTATACCACAAATTAAATGGTCACTTTGTTGGCGTGACCGCTGGCTGAATGATGATTGATTTGTTAATGTGACTTAATAACCAGCTGCAGATGGAGAAGGGAGTCTAAATAACAAAGTCAAACATGATTAAACCAAAACAAAAGGTTTGTCTATAATATTCAATAATGATCCTCGTTACTTTTAAATCATTTGTTTTTGGAGAGAAATGGCGTCCTCAAGATTTCGGCTGTGCTCTTTAACACGCTCACCTTGTGGAGTGTCTTCATAATAATAATCAACCAGAATGAGGATCAGGGAGGGATGGCTTTCCTTTTTTTGTTAGTTTTAATCTTCATTTTCCAAAACTGCTTCATCCATTGTTTTGGATGTTTTCCTCATCGGTGGTCTCCGGGCTTACCGTGTCTCCTACTGGCTGTAAATAAAGACAAAAGTACATCAGTATCAGTAATGAGAGCAGTGCAGAGTGACGGATCCTATTCAACATTACTGAAGCGGAGACTTCCTGAAATTAATTGACCAATAATTAGTCAAACAATGGTTATCAGCGGACCTGGACAGCAGTAACTCTAGATCCAAGACTTTGGAACGTAACATATAATACACAGAAGCCTCCATGGTACTTTGAATACATCCTTCTATATTTATCAGCCTAAATCTAAATATTACCTCAGCTTGTGGCATTTCTTCCCTGGCTCACAACAACTGGCTCACGCACTTCTGAACCTCACTCAGACCGGTTTTATCAATCTTCTGAGTGGTTTCATCAATCTTCTTCCAGTAAACCCGGATCAGCTGCTCAGAGAAGCATGTTGGCTTAAACATGGACGCCTGACAAGAATGAAAGCAGAAAACATGAAAATGATTACATAAATATATAAATACACACAAGCTAATGCCAGGGAAAGATTAACATTGAAACTGTTGTGGTCATTGCTTTAGTTCTGACCTGGTCTTCGGTGAGCGTTACTGCTGTTTCTGGGTCGCTCTTTGAGTAGAACCCCATCTTCATGATGGGATCCTTGTCTCCCATCCCATAGTCCATTTTAACAAACTAAAAGAGACAGAAGACAGACACATTTTTTTAAGCCATTAAAGGAAGGCAACATCTCACCAATTAAAAAAAAATGATATCCAAGATATTTAAAGACAAAGGGAAATTATAACATTAAATAATTATGTTAAAGGTTGGACTGTCAAGGAATAATGAAAGCTTTATTATTATGTTTCATGCTCGAGGATGAAAAACTCCCCATAGAAAAGAATAGTGGACATTTGACAGGAACAAAATATAATGTTGTTAGTTGTTCTGGTGGGTCTGTAAAGTGTTGCAGCTCGCTGAAAAGAGAGCAGACGAATGGCTGGCTCGTTAGCTAGTTGACTAGTAAGCTAGTTGGCTAGTTAGCTTGTCCATTTCCGGAGCTGTTAACCCAGCTGGCAACCGGCCCACTGTTCCGCTCATTTTCTGTAACCGGTGTAGCATTAAAGCATGGTGGAATAATCAAGCGAACTAACTAGCCAGCTGTCCGTTAGTTAGCTAGCTAGCTTGCTAATTCCACCATGCTTTAATGCTACACTGATTACAGAAAATGAGCCGAACAACATTGTCACTCTTCTGTTGATAGCAGTGAACTTTCACACGCTACATCAGAAGAGTGAGATTGAAGCATTAAGCTGGTATGTTTTACTCATAAAGTCTGGATCTCTATGCTTCGTAATGTTTCTACTGCTCGGTGGGTCGTGAGGAGAATTGAGTGCTGCTTAATTTTCTGTAAAGCACAATGTTTTTCAGTATTTACCTACTGGTGCGGTAATCACAAGAAAGGTTAATTTTGTATATAAGAATCCTTTTGAATATTTTGAATTTGTGGAAAAGCTGCTCCTCAAGACAGCGACTTGTTCCATAGTAAAGTGTTTGTCATAGATTCAGTGAGTGTGTGTTCTCAGTTACAGTTAGGTCATTTCAGTCTTTTTGAAACTACTTCTTAGTTGTTGGACTTTTTTGTTTGTGCATGAAAGCTGTTGAGTCTGTTTAAAAATGGCTGCAAATTCTGAATTGTTATGTATGTTGTAATACCTCGTGTCCTCAAGATGCACTTTTTGTTTTTTAATTAAAATGCAGCTAATTGAGTGTAAAAGGGAATAGTTCCCTCTCTAGCATCAACACCAGCTGCTCGTTTTGGTTTATCATCAAACTTGCTAGGTCAGGTCAAAACTGGACCATATTTTCATTAAATTAATTTGAGAAGTCGAGAATGTTCCTCGATTTGGGTCGCGGCTTGTCATTCAGGGGAGATGGTGGGTCCTGCAGCCAGACCAGTTGAGAACCACTGGTTTAGACGTTACTATCATCCAGTGGTTCTCAAACCTTTTCTGTCACACCCCACTTTGGAGGAAGAAAAAGGTCCATGCCCCTGGTCCATGCTGAATTTTATTAAAATAACTTTTTGTGACTCCTCCATCTGTGCTTTTTCAAATAATAGAATAAAGAAAATTGCAATCACTTTTAAGTAAACAAGATTGTTGCATCAGACAAATACAAATAGAATGTGCAATACCTTTGTTAGAAAAATGCAAATAATGCTCTATCTGTGCAAAAAAAAACTAATAGTTGGCAAAAGAATAGCTTATTGTGACTTAAAGTAACCTGTTTTGCACTGAATATCATTTATCGTAAACATTTACACGAAAGTACAGGCATTTCGGCATGTATTGATTAATTACTTAGTTTTATGTCTGTGTACTTTTGTAATATGTGAAATAAAGTTATCAAAAATCTGCATTTCTCTCTGCGCCCCACCTGTAATACCACCGCGCCCCAGGAGAGGGCCCCAACAGTTTGAGAAATACTCCTATAAACCCTCGACTCGCCGTAAGTCGGTTTAGTTTATTCTGAACTCAGCATCCTACAACGGTCACAATGGAAAGAAACCTTCACCACTAAATGGGAATGTCCTTTCTGCTCTTATTGCCTCTCTCTGGTTCTCACCCTGACTGAGTAAACCTTGTGGGAGCAGTGACACACGAGCAGACAGATCAGCAAAAAGAGGAAATCCAAAAAAGTGATGTTTTTAAATGGGAAGCCAATCAGATAATTTTACACTATCTTCTATAACAATCATGATCCAGCGACAGGCATAAGCAAAGTAAAGATGGAGTGATCGCTGCTCAATACCTGGACATTATATGTGACTGTTGAAGGCGATTGCTTTCCGTGTAATGATCCTCGAGAATCAACCCTTCACAGACATCTAAGTTTTAACTACAAAGTTTCCACCACATGAAGTAAAAGTAATTGGGCTAAAAACTCACGTGAACATCAAAGTCGTCGTTGTTTGTTGTCAGTCCGGCACCGTGACAGGCTTCAACCAATTCATTTTTCCGACGTTTCAAGGCCTTGGGGAGAAAATGTGATTAGTGGGAGAGATTTTAAATGAATTCCAACTCAACAATCAGTGGACGTACTCTAATCCACAATAAATAAAACCTCCCAAGTAAATGTATAAAGGCGTAAATCTTAATATAAATATTTTAGTGTGTATGAGGAAAACGGAGCTTTAGCAAAACTAATGGTAATGGTGAACGCCTGCCCAGTTATTGTGAAGGGGCAGTAAAGAACAAGTTAAGACAAAGTTTCTGAACCTGGTTGAATTCAGGTGTTACAGCGGCACAAAGACAAAAGAATTATAATAATATGTGATGTGGTAAAGTAGTTAAAATAACATGTACACTACATGTTAACATGTCAATAGACAAAGTACACAGTGGACATAAGACAGGAGGAGCCGGGGATTGAACCACCAACTCTTCCTCCTCCACAGCTGTTATAGTATTCATGAGCCCTGATTCAAAATATAACATATTTGTTCCATTGACGACAGGAACTGCTGTTGCTCTCACTGAAGTTTCTTCTCATTCATATCTCACACATCATATCTTAAAGGATGAAGAAAAGTTCAAGTAACTAGAGTAAATAAACTCACCTCTACACCGTCGACTGACTTCATCTCAGTGATCATGGCCTTAGGGAGGAAGGGAGGGAGAAAAGGTGAGAGACGGGAGGGACAAAAAGTTAAATGTAAAAATGCAACTTCCTCTCTGGGTTTTCACTCTGTCCACAACAACACAGCAGTCATCATAAACTCCAGGCGCCTGTTGCATGAAACTCTTTGTGGAGTCACAGATAAAACCGGGTGTGCAAACAAAGACAGAAATATGCTGACGATTTTTTTCATCAGATTCATGATCCACACGTGTGCCTTCTTACTCTGAATCATCGTGCCTCATTTCCTCAGTTCTCTATAAATAAATGCAGAAACGCCCTCAAACATACGTTTGCATATTAATGTGTTTCTGCTTCACCGGTCATTAGACCTGTCAGGGAGAAGAGCGGGGAGATGATGTGTTTAAAAGGAAATAAAAAGGAAATGAAAGAGCTGAAATTCACTCACAATTCATTACTGAAAAAATAATAACACAATCAGAAAAATTGTCAAGCACCCTAAAAACAATGTTTCTCCTTTATACTCGATGCCTCCTGCTCATCTCACCTCCAGCTATCTGAAACCGTGTGTTTGAATGGTCTAAGTATTCCTAAGGTGAGCACATTCTCCCTTTATAAATATCAGTTCATGTGTGGGAAAAGACGTTTGCAAGGATTTAAAAACTTTATAACCTAAACTTTATTTAAATGGTCTTATACATACATGAAATCTGAGCTGCGGAATCGAACAGGCAACCTTCTGGCCAAAAAATTCCCTCCAGACGTTCCTAGATACACAAGACTGGGGCCGATGAGAGCTCAGTGACCCTGACCTTTGACCTCTAATTCTAATCAATGACAATTTTGAAGAGATTCCCTCCAGGCGTTCCTGAGATATCGTGTTAATGGGAATAGGCCGGACGTACAGACGTCCATCAGGACCGACAACCCCAAAACATCCACGGCTGCTGTCGGCGTGGAGGCATCACAATTAAATCATCCTGAACCTTGAAGTGAGATTCAATATTTCTGTGAATTTGCTGCCCTGCCATTTGTCCTTAAAAAAATATTAGAAAAGGTCAAGTGGCTGCGCCCTTAAGAGGGCAACAGTCCAGGCCTGACTGTAGTACAGACACACAATGACTCTAGTGTGTACCTCGGTGGCCTTTGTTTCACCCAGAAACCTGGAGTGCTGTCGGGAGACGATCCTCTCTAGAATCTTCTTAGCCTCAACCAACTGCGGGTTGGGAGAGTGGAGTATTTGTTCATAAACATGATCTACAAGAGAGTTAGAACAAACCAAAGAAAGGGTCATAAATAAATAATTGGCATCATAATGTGAGAGGCATAACTCAAATAAATAAGCAATATCAATGTGATGCCAAACTCAAGTATCCAATAATACCGAAGCAACCGAAACAGAGAATGTCCAGTTTGGGATCTCTCTCCTGTGCAGAGGGCTTTAAGAAGAGCGTCTGGAGTTTAAAGGGTTGTGTCTTTGTTGAGTCTTTACGAGTGCAAAAGTGTTAGTGGATTAAATGCTGTGTTTATCTGCTCTAGTGTGTCTGCAGTCATTGGCTGTTCAGCACACTGGCTAACTACCTATAGCACTGGTCGTATTCCCCAAATTTGTGGAAATATTACTCTGACCCACAATGCCCTGCAGCAGATATATGTTCCAGATGGTCAAAGTTCAAGGTGTAATCTTATGATGAAGTATTAATGTACTTTGTAAGAGCAGCTGCAGTATGTGTGATTTGGAAATCAGTGTTTGTGTTTGTTAACGTGGCACAGATGGTGGTTCACTCCTCCCCGTGTCTTCATGGTAAAACACGAGCTCACAGCTCACAGCTCAGTGGTTTCTACAGACCGTTCAGCTTGGTGTAGGCCTCCATGTCCTCTATGGCTGTGGAAAGCTTGAACTTCTTCCCTCCTGAGCCTTCAATCTGGATGTGCTGGTCTGCTTTTACAAAGGCCTCCAAGATCCTGAAATATCACATCATCACTTTATGAAACATTTTGCTGTGAAACATGCAAGAGAGAGAATAATGAAGCAAATGAAAATAAGCATTAACAGAAAAAGGTAAAGGTAGCTACTCACATAGACTCTATGCCATTTTTCACTTTGTGCTGGCAGGCTCTTTGGTGGAGAAGGTATCTTAAGTGGAACAAGTCGTACAGATTGTTCACCTCCTGTGGAGAACATCGCTTATAGTTTAGTCACAACTGATAAGAAATGACTGCGTTTTAAAATCCGATTTTTAACAAAGCAGGGCCCATGGGTCAATATTTGAGCTTGGGAAATTTGAATCAATACTCATTAATTTAAGTTTGCGAAGCTCTATGAGTCACGGTTTCAATGGCTCCCTGATTCCTTCATCGTTGCCTCATTTACCCCGTGTGTGTGTGTGTGTGGGTTTGTTTTGTGTGTGAGAGTCGTGCCACTCGGTTGAGAAGAATAGCTGTATGTTGTATGTGTAAGGTTTGAGGGAGCCGACATGTCAGCCTTATATCCATCAAGAAAGTGTATATAATATGACCAGGGAAATGTGTGAAGCGCGGATTATAACAGTTTAACCATCATGGTGTGAAAATAACCATTTTTACAATCCATCCATCCATTATCAGCCGCTTATCCGGGGTCGGGTCGCGGTGGCAGCAGGTCCAGCAGGCCGACCCAGGCTTCCCTCTCACCCGCAACACTTTCCAGCTCATTCTGGGGGATCCCGAGGCGTTCCAAGGCCAGCCGGGAGATATAATCCCTCCAGCGTGTCCTTGGTCTTCCCCGGGGTCTCCTACCAGTTGGACGTGCCTGGAAAACCTCTAATGGGAGGCGTCCAGGAGGCATCCTGACTAGATGCCCGAACCACTTCAGCTGACTCCTTTCGACACGAAGGAGCAGCGGCTCGACTCCAAGCTCCCTCCTGATGTCCGAGCTCCTTACCCTATCTCTAAGGGTGAGCCCGGCCACCCTGCGGAGGAAGCTCATTTCGGCCGCTTGTATCCGAGATCTTGTTCTTTCGGTCACGACCCAGAGTTCGTGACCATAGGTGAGGGTTGGAACGTAGACCGACCAGTAAATGGAGAGCTTCGCCTTCCGGCTCAGCTCCCTCTTCACCAGGACGGACCGGTACAGCGCCTGTTTTATTGCTGCAGCCGCACCGATCCGCCTGTCGATCTCCCGCTCCATCCTACCCTCACTCGTGAACAAGACCCCGAGATACTTGAACTCCTTCGCTTGGGGTAGGCAGTTTGTCCCCACCTGGAGGGAGCAATCCACCGGTTTCCCGTCAGAGCACCTTGGCCTCAGATTTGGAGGTGCTAACTCTCATCCCTGCCGCTTCACACTCGGCTGCAAAACGCCCCAGTGAATGCTGGAGGTCAACGTCCGAGGAGGCAAACAGGACCACATCATCCGCGAACAGCAGAGAGGCGATCCCGAGACTCCCGAACCGGATCCTCTCCGCCCCCTGGCTGCACCTAGACATCCTGTCCATGAAGGTCACGAACAGGACCGGTGATAAAGGGCAGCCCTGGCGGAGGCCAACACCCACCGGGAACGTGTCTGACTTACTACCGAGGATACGAACACAGCTCCTACTGCAGGCGTACAGAGACCGGATGGCCCGTGCCAACGGGTCCGGCACCCCATACTCCCGCAGCACCCCCCACAAAAACCCCCGAGGGACCCGGTCGAAAGCCTTCTCCATGTCCACAAAGCACATGTAGACTGATTGGGCAAACTCCCAGGACCACTCCAGTAGTCTTGCAAGGGTAAAGAGCTGGTCCACTGTTCCACGACCGGGACGGAATCCGCACTGTTCGTCTTGAATCTGAGGTTCGACAAGCGGTCGGAGCCTCCTTTCCAGCACCCTGGCATAAGCTTTTCCCGGGAGGCTGAGCAGTGTGATGCCACGATAGTTTGAGCACACTCTCCGGTCCCCCTTCTTGAAGATGGGAACCACCACCCCGGTCTGCCAGTCCATGGGCACTGTTCCCGACCCCCATGCGACACTGCAAAGGCGTGTCAACCAAGACAGCCCAACAATGTCCAGCGATTTCAGCATCTCAGGGTGGATCTCATCTACCCCTGGTGCCTTGCCACCAAGGAGTTTTTTGACAACCTTAGTGACCTCTGCCAGGGATATGGGAGAAACCACCCCAAAGTCTTCCGGCGCTGCCCCCTCTCCGTGGGATATGTTGGCCGGGTTTAGGAGTTCCTCAAAGTGCTCTTTCCACCGCCCGACGATGTCCCCAGTCCGGGTCAGCAGTTCCCCCCCCCCCCCCCCCCCCCCCCCCCTTGCTGAGAACAGCCTCGGGTAGCCCCTGCTTTCCCTTCTTGAGCCGTCGGATGGTTTGCCAGAACGTCCTTGAGGCCAACCGAAAGTCCTTCTCCATGGCCTCCCCGAAATCCTCCCATGCCCGAGTTTTAGCATCCGCGACCATCGTAGCTGCAGCCCTTCTGGCCTGCCGGTACCCGTCAGCTGCTTCAGGAGACCCCTGGGCCAGCCAGGCTCGAAAGGCCTCCTTCTTCAGTTTGACGGCTTCCCTCACCCCCGGTGTCCACCACCGGGTTCTCGGGTTGCCGCCACGACAGGCACCGATGACCTTCCGGCCACAGCTCCGAGCAGCCGCGTCCACAATAGAGGCTTTGAACATGGTCCACTCGGGTTCCATGTCCCCAGCCTCCCTCGGGATTTGTGAGAAGTTCTTCCCGAGGTGGGAGTTGAAGACCTCCCGGACAGGATCCTCCGCCAGACATTCCCAGTTCACCCTCACTGCACGTTTGGGCTTGCCAGGTCTTTCTAGCCGACTCCCCCGCCATCTGATCCAACTCACCACCAGGTGGTGATCAGTTGACAGCTCTGCTCCTCTCTTCACCCGAGATCAGATGATACGACTACAAAGTCGATCATTGATCTCCGGCCTCTCACCCTGGGCAACTCTAGAAAAGGACAAAGTCCAAACCTTCTCCAGGAGCTTGGTTCCAGAGTCCATGCTGTGCGTGGAGGCGAGCCCAACTAAATCTAGCTGGTACCGCTCCACCTCCTGCACCAGCTCCGGCTCTTTCCCCGCTAGCGAGGTGACGTTCCACGTCCCTAGAGCTAGTCTATGCTGCCGGCGATCGGCTTGCCCAGGTCTCCTGCCTAGCCCGCCGCCCGGTCTGCATAGCACCCGACCCCGATAATTCTCCCCGCGGGTGGTGGGTCCACGGGGTGACTACTGCTCCATGTTGTTTCTTCGGGCTGAGCCCGACCGGGCCCCATGGGCGAAAGCCCGGCCACCAGATGCTCGACGACGAGCTCCCCTCCTGGGTCTGGCTCCGGGAGGGTGGCCCGGTTTCCCTTGTCCGGACGAGGTAGCTTTAGACCGTGGGCTGCTATTCATCAGGGTTTTTTTAACCGCTCTTAGTCTGGGCTCTCCCCCGAGACCTGTTTGCCTTGGGAGACCCTACCAGGGGCTGACGCCCCGGACAACATAGCTCCTCCACCACGTTAAGGTGGCGATTCATTGGAGGAGCATTTTTATCATTTTTATAATAAAAAATCTATTTTCCCCAACAATTGTGATATAAACACGTAATATAGTGACATCCCTCGTAGTAACGTAGCTCATCGGGCAATCCTTATTGTTGGATCCTGAAATGGTTTCAAAAAAGAAGAAACTGCAAAGTCGTCACCTTGTCTCTTGTGCAGATTTGCTGAATCCCGTCCACTTTACAAACCCTGGCAAAGTGTATGAAGCGGAGATGGTCAAAGTTGGTCTTGATGCCCAGGTGGTGGGCGTCCCTGAGAAGAGACAGAGAGGAAATATGAAAAGAAGAAGCTTCTTACGTTAAACTAATCAAAGCACTCTGGTGAATGCTGCATATTGTTAGAATAATGAGAACATTGTAATAATTTGGGGTAAATAATACATTGTAGTTCATCCCTCTGCTCTACAGTCGCTGTTCAACAAGGCCCACCTGGCGAGGTAGTCAAACTTGTCCACATCAATGCCATTTCTTTTGTTGGCCACGATATCGTAGAGGAAGAGCTTGTCTGGACGGCCTACAGGTAGAGGGTCTTCAGGTGACTGTGGAGATGACAGCACACCAGTGGCATTAGAATGGCTGCTGCAGCAAACATGACGATACTGATGGATTTCACTCAGATACGAACCCGTCCTTTAATCATCTCTTTGATGAACGTCACATCAATGGGCAGCTTCAGGCCATGTTTCTTCATTATCTCCTCCAGGTCATTGCTTTCCACCATGTGGTCAAACATCTCAAGAGAAGCTTCCTCATGCTGCAAGATACAGATTTGTGAACATATATACACAAGAATTCAAAATAAATGAGCCCATCTCCATAGGATACACAGACATGAATGCTTCTCTAATTTATTACATTTGATGCAAAAATCTACACAAACTCTGGTAAAAAATCATGTGGTACAAGGTTTTGTTCATGTTCATTGCACTATGGTTTGTTATTTAAATGATATTGCTTACAGTTATAATAATGCAATAATAATGTAATGATATCATAATGTTTCATGTCATTGTACAGCATACATATTTATGTTTTGGGAAAACCATTTAATAAACATGATGTCCCAACGCAGATGAGGAAGTCAAGAGCATGATCATGGCAAAGTCTAAATAATAATAATAATAATAATAATAATAATAATAATTTCAATTTATATAGCGCTTTTCAAGATACTCAAAGACGCTTTACATTATGGACAAGAGACAAAGACAAACAGAACAGAACAAAAATGAAAGAAAGCAAACAAAAAACAAACAAACAGGATATTTTGTGACAAAGAAAGAAAAGGAAAGAAAACTGGAAAAGCTGAGGGTCATAGTGGAGGATGGGTGCAGGGTTTAGCAGGTGAAAGAGAGTTGAAAGAGGTGTGTTTTGAGGGCTTGTTTGAATGATGGAAGGGTCAAAAGCTGCGTTCACACCAAAAGCGTTGCAAAAACGTTTTTGCAACGCTTTTGGTGTGAACGCAGCTTAACACCACCACCGCTGTGAAGGCAAAATATGGCAAAAATATCAGACAAGTTAAATACGTAAGTGTTGGGAAAATGTATCGGCTAATTTTAAGTGTGTGATCACCCCAATCAATCAGATTTACATTTATTTAAATGTTCCTGCTGGCAGTAGGCTTTCAGAATAAGTAGATAAAAACAAGCCCAAAGAGTATCTAATTGATACAAATTAATATATACTTATGAGAATATATATACTGTATGTGCGTATGTATCATGTACTATATATGTGTATATTCATGCAAGTGTAGATTACCACATAACTAGGAGTTTGAATATGTTTATGGGCGGATCAGTATGTATGTATTATTCATAATCAGAAATTCAATCAATTGAAGCAGTGAAAATAAATTGTGTGTGATTCTCTGTATTCTTATCACGATCACCTTAATCATGTTCTACAATAATGATATGTATGGTGTACTAATAACACTGTCAAATAATTATGAGTGCTTTCAACACATCCATAAGTTTCTTATGCGCTAAATAAACTTAAGAACAGCGGCATGCAGCGGCTTTCCCGATATTCTCTGCATCGCCGAGACTGTAGAGAAATGTACCGCTCGCAAAGAAGCGCACGGCTGTGATCCAGTCTATGCATACAGGCTGTGATCCAGTCTATGCATACAGGCTGTGATCCAGTCTATGCATACAGGCTGTGATCCAGTCTATGCATACAGGCTGTGATCCAGTCTATGCATACAGGCTGTGATCCAGTCTATGCATACAGGCTGTGATCCAGTCTATGCATACAGGCTGTGATCCAGTCTATGCTCGGCTGCGCCGTGTGGTGATCAATGTACGGCTCGAGAAGCTCTTGTAAATAAATGATTCCTTGTCGGCAGAATCGATAGCGCTCGTACAGGAAGTCATGAAGATGTGAGAACGGATCTTTGCAATCTCGAAGAACTTTCTCCCTATAAAACTAATATTGCTCCTTCATCAATGAGGAAGGGAGCTGCCTTTTTTGTCCGATGGGAGTGGCCAGCTTGTCCAGTGAATTATAGTTAGCCTGCGCTGGAGCAGGTAAAGCAGGGGTCTCAGAGACGCGGCCCGCGGGCCAATTGCGGCCCTCGAGATGATATTTTGCGGCCCCCACCTTAATATGAAAGTATAATGTTAGTGCGGCCCGCGAGTTTTATATGAATGGCGCTTGACAGCGTTGTGTGCGGAGCTGAACGAACCTACCAATCACGGTGTGGTATATGGCTCTCGGGGGCCGGACATTGACCGTCACTTGCGTGATGCAAGCAGAGAAACGTTTATCAATGAGTGAAAGCGACAGAAACGTTGCCATGGAGACGAGAGTTTTCTTCCGTGCCTGGCTGCAGTCACACCGCGACACCTGTCCGTCAGTAATAACAGTCCCCGATAACCCGGACCAATTCACACCGTTATTTGGGGGTTATTATTGTTTTATTTGCATTTCCTCACACGATGAACACTACATATATTTCTATATGATGTATATTATACAGTTATCGGGGACTGTTATTACTGACGGACCGTCTGACGGACAATCAGTAATTACAGCGGAACGACACACATTGCGGAAATAACATTATTCTCCGTGCGTCGGCTAAACACAAATATATTCCACAACCCCAAACATGTCTTTTTCAAAGCCTGCAGTGAAGAGAAAGGTTAATGATGAGCACCGGGTTGCAAATCTTAAAACCAGTTTACTGAGGCAACAAGATTTCTTCAAGAAAGCAACCAAAACGAACGATGCAGCAGTCAAAGCTAGCTACATGGTGAGTGAGATGGTTGCTAGGGCGGGAAAGCCATTCACAGAAGGTGAATTCATTAAAAAGTGCATGTTACAGGCTGCAAGTATAGTTTGTCCGGAAAAGAAAGATCAGTTTAGCAACATCAGCCTTTCTGCCAACACCGTGGCAGAGCGCATTTCTGACCTGTCAACTAACATTTATGATCAACTGTGCGAGAAAGCCAAATATTTCAGTTTATACTCGGTCGCTTTTGATGAGACCACAGACATCACAGACACTGCCCAGCTTGCAATATATGTCCGTGGTATTGATGACAATTTTGAAGTGATAGAGGAGTTGCTCACAGTAGTTTCAATGCATGGCCAGACCACCGCTCAGGAGATATTTCACCAGCTGTGTGATGCCATTGAGAATGCCGGTTTGCCATGGAAGAGGTTAGTTGGAATAACAACCGATGGAGCGCCATCAATGACAGGGAGGAAAAATGGACTAGTGACACTTGTTCAAAAAAAACTGAAAGAGGAGGGTGCAGAGGAGGCCATTGCTTTGCACTGCATTATCCATCAGCAGGCCCTTTGCAGCAAATGCCTGAAGTTTGACCATGTGATGTCTGTTGTTGTCAAATGCATCAACCAAATCAGATCCAGGGGATTAAAGCACCGAAGTTTCCGTGCTTTTTTAGAGGAAATGGAGTCTGAATATGGGGATGTGCTCTACTTCACTGAGGTACGTTGGCTCAGCAGGGGAAACGCGTTGAAGAGATTTTTTGAGTTGAGAGCAGAGGTGAAAGCCTTCATGGAGAAGGTTGGGGTGGCTGTTCCTGTGCTAAGTGATCCCAAATGGCTCATGGACTTAGCTTTTCTTGTTGACATCACACATGAGCTTAATGTACTGAACAAGAAGTTACAAGGCCAGGGGCAACTCGTCAGTGCTGCCTATGACAACGTGAGAGCGTTCTCCACAAAATGTCAGTTATGGAAAGCCCAGCTCTCTCAGACAAACCTTTGCCATTTCCCAGCATGCAAGGCACTCGTGGATGCAGGCACACCATTCAGTGCTGAGATGTATGTTGATGCCATTTTGAAGCTTCGGGAGGAATTTGATCACAGATTTGCAGACTTCAAGACACACAGAGCCACATTTCAAATTTTTGCAGACCCCTTCTCCATTGATGTGCAAGATGCCCCTCCTGTGCTTCAAATGGAGCTCATTGACCTGCAGTGCAACTCTGACCTCAAAGCCAAGTTCAGGGAGGTGAGTGGAAAAGCAGACAAACTTGGGCAATTTTTGAGAGAATTGCCTCCCAGCTTCCCTGAGCTTTCCCAAATGTTCAAGCGGACCATGTGCCTTTTTGGGAGCACATACTTGTGCGAAAAGCTCTTCTCCACCTTGAACTTCAATAAGTCCAAGTACAGGTCCAGACTTACTGATGATCATCTTCAAGCCATACTGAGGGTCTCAACTGCTTCCTCTCTCCAGCCAAACGTAGCTCAGCTATGCGAGAGGAAGCGCTGCCAGGTGTCTAGCAGCAAGAAGTAGGCAAGAGAAGCCATGTTCAAGCCATGTTCAGGTTCAAGGATTTATTTATTGTTACTTCTCACATAGTAAGTATGTGTATATAAGTATATAAGAGCAAAATTCTTTGGTTTAGAGCTCAACAACGTATCAGGAGAAACAGAAGACTGAAGAAACCACACATAGTTGCTGACTAGAGAAATCAAATTATTATTATTGTAATTATTTATGACTGATTTATTTACTTAATTCTCAATTTGTTTATTCATTTTTTGATCTTATTTTGTGTTAAAAATAAAAATAAAGACATTTTAAAAAATTGGAATTTTTTTAAGAAATCTTTTCTTGCGGCCCAGCCTCACCCAGACTCTGCATTCAGTGGCCCCCACGTAAATTGAGTTTGAGACCCCTGAGGTAAAGGGATTCCGATGTGTTGCTATGGTGACTTTTCCAAACTTGTTTCGTGGAACTGAAAAGCCTGACCTACGTCATGAAAATGATCCGGCTAACTCAGTAAACCAGGTACGAGGAATGCGACCCTGGGGGTGACAGGGTTAGTCAGTGAGGGACCCCCAATAACAATATAGCCAACAGCAAGTAGGAAACCTTTCAGCAGGCAGTAGTTATACTTATTATTCTTTAATCGCTGAGGATTGAGGAACACCGACACTGAACCATCTCCCACAGAGACCCATACGACTCCTTTGGCTCGATATCACATGTGCTGCCATTTCAACGGTTATTTTAAGGTTTCTTACCTTCCATTTTGAATCTGAACGGGCTTTGTGGATGAACTCCTCAAACTGATGGGAAAAAGGCCCATGTCCTAGATATGGATAAATAAACAAGAGTTTTTAAATTAAAAAACCCATCAAACTGGTGTTGGGTTATTCATTTTAAGATGTGTTAACTGGTAGCTGGAGAGGTGCTAGTTCATCTCCTGGGGACGGCCAAAGTGTGTGTGTGTGTGTGTGTGTGTGTGTGTGTGTGTGTGTGTGTGTGTGTGTGTGTGTGTGTGTGTGTGTGTGTGTGTGTTTAAGGGGAAACAAATCCCCTCAATGGTTGATAAAGTAATTCTTCTTTTTTCTAATCTGCTCCCATTTTCCGTTATTATTGTTTACTATTAATTTCGCAGCATTACTTTCATTAAAGTAACAACATGCTTCAGTCTGTTTGATTCCTTAAAATAAAAGTTCCATACAAATGCAAATTTCAAAAGAATTTCCATAAATATTTGACTTCCCCTGTTAGTGATGACTCAAAGAGACAATGACAAATAACATCTCAGATATTTACTGCTCTCTGTCTGAAATTGTGAGCCCTTTTTGTATAGTTATGTAATAATCACTAGTGATGGCGAGATGAAGCTCCCTGAAGCATTGAAGCTTTTCATCCAATTGGTTCGCTAATGGGCCGAAGCTTCACGGAGCTTCATTTGCTCTACTGCGCCACCAAGTGGACAATAGATGTAAAACAGGCAGAGTGATCATAACGACACCATGGCTTTTGTGTGTGAAGCTTTACATTGAATAAATGATGTTTGTGACGCCAATACATCAATTATTAACGTATTAATATTGTGTCTATCTTTATGATGTAATGGCGGGGTCAAAATCAAAACTCGAAACAAATTGGGCGAGGGTTGTGATGTGACTGGGTCAGTGGTTAGAATATCCGACTTTCAGTCAGAGGATCGGTGTTTCGAGCCTCGGCTCCGCTAGTCCATGTTGATGTGTCCAATTTTTTAAGTAAAAATAAGAACTTTTCCACAGTGCTGGGCTTTTTGAGACTATTTCGCCTGCTTTATAAAATACCCTTTCACAGGCACAGATGAAACTGGGTACAGAGAGGAAGGGGAAATCCATTGAGTTTCTCTGCCTCTTATATTTCAAATCGCACAGCAAACCCACCAACATGTCCTGAATCAGTCACGTGGTGCGGCCGGCTCAGAGGCTTCCAACGTCACCGCATACGTCATCGACACAAGCCTCGATGCGCGCTTCACCAAAATCTACCTGGTTACTGGACACGCGCATCGAAGCCTCGACACAAAAGGGCACATCACTAATAATCACACTTAAAGCATTAAACCTGGATGATCTGCTACTGTTGTTCTAATTAGCTGTAGCTCAACAAAATGCACATGTGGATGTCTTTATATCGTCTGCCTTCATGCATGAGATGTAATAGTGAGGCGGTGTGTGTCACTCACCCAGGTCATGGCAAAGACCAGCAATCTGCACACAAAGGACGTCTTTGTCAGTGATGTCGAGGTTCGTCTGCCTTGTTTGTAGAGCTTTTACGAGTTCTCCTGCCAAGTGTGCCACCCTTTACCCGGATACAACACAACAAAAACTAAAGTATCCTGCTGCAAAGTATGGACAGCTGTATATATATATATATATATATATATATATATATATATATATAAATGTGGTGTGCAATGTGTTTACTTTTGTTTTATTGATTGTTATTAGGTCCTTTACTGCAAACCAGTCTTTGCTCAATTTGAAGTGACTACCTGAAGACTTAAAACTGTCTGATGAGAGCAGACATACCCAATGGAGTGTTCAAAGCGGTTGTGGGATGCTCCTGGGTAAACAAAGTAGACCGCTCCAAGCTGCTTCATGTATCGCAGTCTCTGGAATTGAGGTGTGTCAATCATTCTGACCAGAAGAGGGTGTAACGGCACCGTGCCGTGGATGGGATCATTAAACACCTGGCAGAACACACAGAACAAAAACCAGTTCAGTTATCATCCAAGAGAGTACCAGTGAAACCAGACCCAGTTCTCCTGATCATTGAGCAACTAGTAGGACAAAGTAGAACAAATATTGGACGGATCTACTCTCTTTAAATTTCCCCACTGCGGGACCAATAAAGGATTATTATTATTACTTTTGACCCTGAAGAGCACCAGTAATAACTTATTTGTCTACTTGTAACATGTAAACATACATGATCTTGGTTTATTCACTGACTCTGACATCTTACACACTCTTTGCTGTTTTTTCTAAGGGCTCTTCAGCTTTGTGGATAAGCACATGATATATTACCTTGTCTGTCATCATGATCGCTATAGAAAATGGGGAAAAAAGAAAATACAGAACAACATGTGAGGGAACGAGCTGGAGAGAGAAAGGTGAGTTGTGAAACCTCAATAAAATCCAGTGAGGTGGATGTTGTTGAACCAAATTAGTGCTCAAATTCAGAGATTTTAGTTTTGTACAAACTAGACATTGAAATCTTGCTTAACAAAGGAAGACACTCACCTTTGTCCGTTTCCATCGACGATGTCTTCTTTAGCGTTTTGGAGCTTTTTGCGGTTGTATCTGCAGCTAACCAAAGTCTGGATAGTCACAAGCTACGCTGTATCGCTTGTTATATAGCTGATGACAGCGGACCTGCTCTAAACACAGGTTTTAACAACACGCCTCCGGCTTATGTCTCCACCACACCCATCAGATTGATCACTGCCCTCATAGGGAAATATGTAATATGTAAATATATAAGACCAAAACAGGTTTGTGAATAAAACGCAGAACAGGTCGCCTTATGCTGACGTTTAGGGACATTGATGGTGGCCATGATACATCTCTGAAAATGTGTACA
This sequence comes from Taurulus bubalis, assembly GCF_910589615.1. Taxonomy (NCBI): domain Eukaryota; kingdom Metazoa; phylum Chordata; class Actinopteri; order Perciformes; family Cottidae; genus Taurulus; species Taurulus bubalis. The sequence continues at coordinate 2,336,740 of NC_136599.1, forward strand.
GGATGAATTGAGAAGTTTGTGCAATTAAGAGGGTTTAATAAATCAAACTTGGATCACTTGCAGGAACAAACCTCACAACAGAAGGTGAGATTTAGGATAAGAACGGATTGTTGTTCTTGCATAGAGGCCCAATGAGGACAAGCAGGAAGACAAAGCTACACAGGAATGGCTTGAAAACACGCCAATGGAATCATTAAGCACCTGATAAAACATAAACTGGTCACACCATGTCCTTTTATGATCCAAGAGTACCAGTAAAAACACACCCAGTGCATAACGAGTGAACAAGTTTTTCTTCTTCATAAGATCAACACAGGCCTGTGATTGACAGGTCGTGGATAGTTTCACTTTCATTTTCCTCACACACCTGGTAGGACAAAGGAGAACAACTACTGGACACACCTCGTCTATTTTTGACTCAAAGAGTGCCACTAAAAAACACTCCCTGTTCTTCTGAGTGATTAGTCAACTGGTTTGTCTTCATTTCGTACTGGAATCTCCCTCTAATTGACCTTTTGTGTTTTTTGCTGAACAATAGACAGTAAACACACACAACGTTGCTTTGTGGTTGTGGAGGTTCGTTCCCTGACGCCTTACACACTCCCTTGCTTTTTATTCAGAAGCACATTTTTAATCGCTTGTTTAGCGCTCTCAGTTGTAAATGGTAACCGCAGTGAAAGTGTTAGCTCATCACTTTCGGTAGTCATTATGAACACCTGACCCTGACCCTTATTAACACCTGACCCTGACCCTTATTAACACCTGACCCTGACCCTTATTAACACCTGACCCTGACCCTAATAGTTACAGGTATTACTACTATACGCTGTCCTTTCCCTTTCATGAGCACACGAGCAGCTAAGTTTACCGACGGCCCAAGTAACAAAGGAACAAAGGAGCGCGCTGAGAGTGCTCCAGACAAACCTTTAAGCACACACATCCAATACAAATCTGCACATGCAAATATAGGCTACGATGAAAACCAACCTCCAGACCAGTTTTTACTGTTTAGTTCACCCAAACGCCCGTGTGAAAGCAGACAACTACACCTTCCCAGTCTTACTAATCCACCACACAAACGGGAAAAAGGCTGGACGAGCCCCCAATTTGTCATGACCCGGCTCTTAGGCCCTGACAACAGTTGAGGGTAACGTAAGATGTTTATTCGGACTACATTACGAAATAGTTACCCTTACGGAGTGTGGCAGTCAGTAACATCAGTCATGTCAAGGTGTGTGTGTGTGTGTGTGTGTGTGTGTGTGTGTAATGGAGTGTAGGTGTTGTCAGCAAAAGCCAAAGCAAAGTGGCCATTTTCCCATATGCAGATCTTTGACATATGTCAAGTTAATTTAAGCTTCAAATTAAACATCTGAAAGTTTAGAAGAAAAACCTACGTCGGGTTCTGATAGTTTTTCTGAAATAGTTGTAAAAGTACTTTGTGTACCTCTTGTACACAGCACATGGGTACTTTTGGCCAACTGCACCAAATGGCCTCAAGATGGCGCTGTTGCTCAGTTCTTAAAAGGACAGTTTGCTTGACACCAAGTCATCCAGTAAAACAAGGACTCGAACTCACAGCGTTCTCTTTATTTTGGGTTGAACCTGGATGGGAATGAAACTGAGAGAAGAACACCAACAGAGGACACATGAGGACAATCATGTCAAGTGTCTTCTTTGATGACACCGTCTCACCTTTTTAGTGAGAAGCAGAAGCAGTTTGTATCCCAGCAAAAGGAGCGTCTCCACTAATGGACATTCATCCAGTAACTATTTCTCTGAAGATAAAAGACAGAGATGAGTCTCTATGAGAGACGTGTGATATTCTCCTCTAGTCCCAAAACAAAATAGAAACAACAAGAAATCAGCTCCAACTTTGTCTTGCAGGAACACATTCTCTGGTTTGGAGGTCATGGACGGTGGTTTTAAGATGCTTCTGGGTCAGAAAACACTTTGTTACACTCAGAAATGCTCTCTGACTGGGCTGAGCGGCTGCTTGTCTTAGCGCCATCCACATGATATCACCTTATTTCTGGGCAGAGGTCCAGCTGGTGACAGTGAGGATCCAAATGCAGATAATTGAGCAGATAGATAAGAAACATAAGCTGAGCAAAGCGTGAGATGGGCACGCGTCAAACCAGGAAGTCAGTTCAAACAGGCAAACGAATCCAGCGTCCTAAAAAAACCCGTAACTTCAACCTTTAGTCCAGTCTACTCCGTATCCGTTGGGTTTCAGTTGAAAACAAAAAGGTTTAGGGCTTTAGTTACTTTTTTTATGGCTTGAGTCCATTTTCCAGCAAATACTTGCTTCATCCAACTCAACCAAACCAAAAAAGCAATTTAAGGGTTCACGGCCACAGCATGTGTGGGTAATGAAGGATGTCTCCATCACAATGCTCCTGTTCGCTTGCTGCTTGAGCAAATGGAGCACTGACTTCTATACAACCAGAGGAGTCGCCCCCTGGTGGTCAGGGAGAGAGAATGCAGCTTCAACACATGAAGCATATACTTCTATACAACCAGAGGAGTTGCCCCCTGGTGGTCAGGAGAGAGGATGCAGCTTCAACACATGAAGCATATACTTCTATACAACCAGAGGAGTTGCCCCCTGGTGGTCAGGAGAGAGAATGCAGCTTTAACACATGAAGCATACACTTCTATACAACCAGAGGAGTTGCCCCCTGGTGGTCAGGAGAGAGAATGCAGCTTCAACACATGAAGCATATACTTCTATACAACCAGAGGAGTTGCCCCCTGGTGGTCAGGAGAGAGAATGCAGCTTTAACACATGAAGCATACACTTCTATACAACCAGAGGAGTTGCCCCCTGGTGGTCAGGAGAGAGAATGCAGCTTCAACACATGAAGCATATACTTCTATACAACCAGAGGAGTCGCCCCCTGGTGGTCAGGAGAGAGAATGCAGCTTCAACACATGAAGCATAGACTTCTATACAACCAGAGGAGTTGCCCCCTGGTGGTCAGGAGAGAGAATGCAGCTTTAACACATGAAGCATATACTTCTATACAACCAGAGGAGTTGCCCCCTGGTGGTCAGGAGAGAGAATGCAGCTTCAACACATGAAGCATATACTTCTATACAACCAGAGGAGTTGCCCCCTGGTGGTCAGGAGAGAGAATGCAGCTTTAACACATGAAGCATACACTTCTATACAACCAGAGGAGTTGCCCCCTGGTGGTCAGGAGAGAGAATGCAGCTTCAACACATGAAGCATATACTTCTATACAACCAGAGGAGTCGCCCCCTGGTGGTCAGGAGAGAGAATGCAGCTTTAACACATGAAGCATAGACTTCTATACAACCAGAGGAGTCGCCCCCTGGTGGTCAGGGAGAGAGAATGCAGCTTCAACACATGAAGCATATACTTCACTTTTCAGAACTGGAGGTTGCCGTCTGTTTGGACCAATTACAGCAATGTTAATGTTAATCCCACCTGGATCACATTTTAAAAAAATGTTCCACCGGCTGTCATGTCACTGTCCAATATCAACATCTCATATTTCATATGCGCAATAATGTGAACCCAACCATTCAGTCCGATTCCATCCTATTTTAGTTTTTCTAGATTTTAACGTTTTACGTATTTATGACACTTGATGTATTGTTTTTTTGACCCTTGTGGTCTCACCTCCCACTTTGCTGCTGTGCTAACAGAACAGGCCCTGATGTGTTGAGCCGCACCATCACACCTCTGCTCTGGACTTCCTCCACTCTCCGATGAACAAAGTGCTTCGCTGCATCAATCAGCCGTTAGCATTAAAGTCTTTGAACCACGTATTGGCTCTATGTTTACACTACGATGAGTTAAAACCATGCAAGCGGGTGGTGTGAAGTAAGCCCTTCGTATACATCGGCCTTACCGGACTCCTCCACATCCAAACAAGACCTGCCGGAGAGTTTTTTAACGCTTTGAAAACTTCACAGAAAGCAGCTTCACAGGAAATAAGGAACAGGTGGAGTTTTGACAACATCTCATAACGTCTGAAGGGGTTCATGAGCCGGAGGGGTTGGAAAATGGTGTCAATCTATTGCGGAAAATGTAATCCTGAATATGTTTTAAAGCGTGACAGCCTTATATGAGCAAAACACACAGTCTTTGTTTAGAATAGTAAAAGCCAATAAAGGAAACAAAGGAAAGAGCATATGATGCCTCACAGTTTATGTATTAATCCTTGTCTTTACACAACATGATCAAATAGAACGTAAACACACTTGAAGTGAAGCGACGTTTCTAGATTTCTAAAACATTTATTCCCAAATTAGTTCAGTAATGTAAATACTGCATTCGACCTCCTCTGCTCGTGTTCTCGTCTCTCCAATGCAGTTTTAGTTCGGCACGGGAACCATGATGAAAACAGGGCAGCAGAGCTCTGTGTTTATGGAGACACGGGACTCAAAATGATAGCTTTTGGTATTTCATAAACAACGTTCCTTGAATTCTCTGTAATGTGTCCGCACTCGGGGACAAGAGGAGAAAAGAGTTCCTGGACTTCAGAAATAACATTTGGAACATTTGGCGGAATTCGTCTTAAAATAGCCCTTTTTTGTCCGTGCTTATATATATATATATATATATATATATATATATATATATATATATGTGTATATAAATCAATATATATATAAATGAATAAACATATTATTATATAATACATGTATATATATATATATATTTATATATATATATATTTTTTTTTATTATTGTGTATTTTGGGGCTTCCCTGGATAATAAAAAATGATATTCCACTAATATTCCCGGTTACTTTCTAGAACGCTACGTTCTGATTAACGTGATGTCCCTTTGACGCTTATCGAAGTGAGAATGTGTAATTCAGAAGAACCAGTGGAACGTATTCAGGTTCACTTAATTTATTCACCGCAACCCCCCAAAAAAAGTATGAAATGCTTGAACAAAATAAACAAAATTAAACTTCTTTTCTCACATTAACGAAAATGACAGATTCCACAAACTGTATACATCGACTGCATTCATTTAAATTCACTGGTGGCGTCACAATAAAAAGCAATGGGATCCTCCTGCTGTCCCCACTGTGTCTGTGCACAGTACATGACTGTATAGCATTATATAATATATAATATTATATAAATATATTACAGGTAACACTTTAACTCCCCCTATTGAGCTTTTAAAGACAGTATTTAAAACATTGATGAATGGTTTACGACACACATTTATGTAACTGTAAGCATTTATTTGCGTGTGTCAGCAATGAAACCCGACTGGTGTAGAAACCGTTAACGCAGTAAAACAGTTGTATTCATATAAAATGTGTCGTTATAGGAGACGTTATAGTTGTTGACAAACACTGCAAATGACCATGAAAGGAGGTGGACGGAAGCACACTTCATATTTCTCGTTGGTTTATTTAATATGATGCATGGATATAAATACCCAACATGGCACTTGGTTATTATACTTTAAGGCCCCGAGTCCGCGGGGTGCCGGGTGGCGCTTCGTCTCTGCGTTTCACCCGAAAAAGCGTTGATTCTTTGCATTTTATAATCAAATTGGGCTTCTGCCGCTTTGTTTTCCATAGGTTTTTTCACCGTGAGCACCAGCCTTAGGATGCTTAAAACTCGCAGGATCATTCGTGGTTATCCGCTTCATTCATTTCATTCGTGCTCGATGCGTCGGAGGAGGGGGAGGGGCTTATCTCCCTGGAACCACAGAAGAAAAAACCACAAGCGTCCATCTTGTCTGGGTTTCACAACATCACCCGGAGGCGATCGGTAGATTCCACGGAGCCGCATTCACTGCATCGAGCGAGCCACGCGTCGGCTGCACGAACCCAAAGTCAACACTTTAGCTGCAATCAACAGACAAAAAAGTGATGCCGAAGTAACCACATAATGATGCAGACTTGTAAAAAGTCTGAATTCATGTTTCGTCAGTGATGACAGGAGGAGAATCTCAGCGGCGATTTCGCGGCTTTTCGCGACACAGCGGCTCTAGGATATCTCGCCCGAGTTGAAAAATGTAGGCAATTGAGTTAAGTTCACGTATCCGTGCATCCGTGTCGTGAATTTCGGGTTTCCTCACGTATATTCCCGTATACGGGTTTGGTGTGAACTCTTTTAAAAGACTTCGTACAGACGAGCTCGTCACATCTCAATCGACCTTCTCCTTGATCTTCTACAGTGACGTCAGCAGCGGGTTTTTCTTCTGAAAAGTTCAGAGATTTTCAACTTGAACTGTCTTTCTCTGCAGACGGCCTCACTGGGAACACTAACTTTACAGACGGCAGCGTCCAGCCTCAGACGTTCGAGGCTCATCTGAGTGAGGTTCCATTCAAGGTTCAATACAGATACAAATACGCCAAGAACACAGAGCTTTGCATCGACGGTACAAACGCGGTCGAGTCCTCGTTCTCCGGATGCAAGAAGAGAGTTCACGAAAGTCTTCATGAAAGGCTCTTCATATCTCTATGTGAGCATGTCCTTCTGTCCGTCTCCGCCCGCCTCGGCCCTCAGCGGCTCCAGGTCGTCCTCGGAGCTGCAGGCGCTGTGCCGCCTCGCCCGGGAGAAGAACCTGCGCCGCGGTTGGTGGGCGCTGAGGTCCAGCAGGTCGAAGGAATCGGAGGAGAAGAGGCTGTCCTCGCTCACCACGCTGGAGGGGCGGCTGCGGCGGCCCTCGGCGCCCCGGAGGAGCTGCTGCAGGGCCTCGGGGAACGTCGCCGCGGGGGCCGAGCGGAGCTCGTCGGGGAGATCCAGACTGCGGGAGAACTTGCCGTTGCGCTTCAGAATCCCCTTCCGCCTCCTCACCGCCTCGGCGCGCACGGCGGGGCTGTCGTCTGCCGCCGGGAGACAAGGGCGCTGTGCGTCCGCCGCACCGCCTTTCACCTCGGCGGAGGTTGAGCCGCGACCCGACTCCCCTCCGCACAAGTTCTTCAGTATCCCCTTCTTGGGCATCTTGGATGAGGGCTGACTGAAGGCGGAGGCAGGCGGCGGGCCGGCGGACAGCACATCGGCACGCATGTGGGAGAGTGTATGCGTTCGGTAAGGCCGGGGCGCAGCGTGGCCAGAAGGTGAGGGGTTTTCTACAGGAGCGCTGGGAAAGACCGAGTCGAAGCTCCTCTGGGGTTTCAGGATACTTTTGGGTTTCTTTCTCTCAGTGGTGGAAGTGGAGGAAATCGCACCGGAGGAGGCAGCTGCGGCACAAACGCCGCCACAAGCTCCCAGTGCAGTCTGGGGGATTGTATTCTCCTTGCGTGACTTCCTCAGGCTCGACATTCCCCCTCGGAACCTTCCTCCTCCTCCTCCTCCTCCTCCTCGGTCGCTCTTCAGAGGAAAGCTGAAGCAAAAGGGGTGTGGCGAGAGCTGAGGCGGACAGGAGGCGTCTGAGGACAGGCACGCCGGGTCGACGGCCATGTCGCTGGTCGCCGCGACCCGACTCTGCCAGTCGATGTAGCGGGCCAGCAGTGGGGAGGGGCACTCCTGGTGTGGGGGCGAAGGGCAGTCACACACGCTCTCTTCAAAACCCCAGTTCACCCACCAGTGGTTGGCCACGTCCTCTATCGTGGCCCGCTCGTCCACGGCCACCGCCAACAGCCAGTCGATGAGAGCGCAGGCGTCTGGAGGGAGCAGAGTCCACGTTATTTACAGGACGGGGTGGATAGGAAACACAGTGTCGACGGCGGCGCCGTGCAGGGCTACCTGAGGGCGGGTCGGGTCTGCGGTAGCGACCCTGGCTGATCTGCTCCGTGAGCGCGGCGTGGCTGGCCCCGTCGAACGGCATGCTGCTGTACACCAACGCGTAGAGCAACACGCCCAGCGCCCAGCAGTCCACCTGCAGCACACACACAACACGTCATGCACGAGAAAACCCACAAAAATAAATGCATTCAGGCTTCGATTTAACACAATGAGGTGGTGCTTTGTTTGGTATCATTTTAAGTGTGCCAAAAAGGACATTTTATAAAAATCTTCCAGACCCTGCAGGGAGTCCCTGAACCAGGAAATGAGTCGGCTTCTTTGTACTTCCTGTTCCCTCGTCTCTAAGTGAATGTGTTGTTTTTGGCTACGTGTGTAAACAGGTCTGTGTTTGACACAAGCTGAAGAGATTTTAATGTTTTGTTCTCTGATATTTAAAACGGGTCAGTGAACCCATCTGGTGAATCTCAACGAGTCTAAAGGAGACGACGAAGCGTCCTCACTAGGACACTAGTCCTTCTTCAGCTTAGTGGAGGAGACATGAAGTCATGTGACCGTGATGGAGTTCCTCTACAAACCAACGTTAGCTTCTTACTTTACACTTCCAACATCATTAGAGTTAATTAGTGAAGATTATCTTGATCAACTAAAAGGTTCATAATAATGTTTGTTTGCCATAAAGCTAATTTTTCTGGAACAAAATCCCGGTGGACGTTTGTTGCGCCAACCACTGCAAAGCTAGGCTAAGCTAAGCTAACCTTCTGCGTTGGCCTACGAAGAATATGCCATGCCTGCAGCATTTAGTGAATATGTGTTTATTAAAGAGAAGATCGTAGTGGCGACCCACGGAGAATCATCTCTCGACTCACGACCGACCACTTTATGGTTTAGGTTGGTTCTGGTTGGTTGTGGTTGGTTTTGGTTGGTTCTGGTTGGTTGTGGTTGGTTCTGGTTGGTTGTGGTTGGTTCTGGTTGGTTCTGGTTGGTTTTGGTGCATTGTTCCAGTGGGGCATCCTTGCAGCATTTAGTGAATATGTGTTTATTAAAGAGAAGATCAAATCACAGGGAACACTATGTTGGTGTTGCTTGTAGTGGCGATCCCACGGAGAATCATCTCTCAGCCGACCACTTCATGGTTTGGGTTGGTTTTGGTTGGTTGTAGTTGGTTTTGGTTGATTCTGTATGGTTTTGTGGTTGTTTTTGTTTGGTTTTGGTTGGTTCTGTTTGGTTTTGGTTGGTTGTGGTTGGTTTTGGTTGGTTCTGTTTGTTTTTTGGTTGGCCCTTGTGTGCTGACTCACCTCTGGCCCCTGGTAGGGAAGTCCTTTCACTATCTCTGGGGCAGCATAGAGCGGACTTCCACAGTACGTCTGTAACAGAATGCCCCGATGGAAGTGATTGGAAAGACCAAAGTCAGCCAGCTGCAGAGAAAGAGAGAACATCAAACAGTGTGCTTGTAAGTACGTTGGGCTCTTCATTACTGCAGCTGCTGTGGCAACTACACAAACAACTAGTATATATTCCAAAAGGACATTATAGTGTAGCTCAGTACCTCCCGGAGGATATAACAACAAAACCGTGTGTCTAAAATACAACCCAAAACTACAGTACGATGTTTGGTTACATCTTTGCACTATTGTTTTCTTAGTTAACTTAATTTAATTTTTTTTATGACATTTTTTAAATATATTGTGCATTTTTATATTTAATATTGCTCTATTTGTACGTATAAATGCTGCTGGAGCGAAACAATTTCCCCTTGCAGGATTAATAAAGTATCCAACGTGTGGACACACAAACAAAAGGGTCACAGATGATTTAACTAGACAACATTCTGGACTAATCAGTCAACACTGAACCCTTCATAGATTCGCTCCCTCACAATATCCGGATTCCTTTTCGGTGAGCGAGCTGCAAACTCTCAGCCGTGTGGCAAAAGGCAACAACAACTGAACACAACTCCTTTTAGAGGAGCCACAGATAGGCGTGAGGAAAGAGGAGCCGGGCCAAAAACATCCGGGCTGCTTTCGCTCACGTGACGGAAGAATCACTCACTCGAGGCGCCGCTCTATCTGGAGAGAGCGTTAACGCTATCAGCCCCTCTGGTGTCAGAGATACTCAGCGTGACAGCTTTATTTCCGTGGAACGCAGACCTCACAGGCGGGAGATGACATCGTGTCTACGAGCTGTTGATGTTCTACGTGCGGCAGTGTGTGTGTGTGTGTGTGTGTGTGTGTGTGTGTGTGTGTCCTGCAGGATAAATGTAATAAAAATAGAACAGTAGAACAGACATTCCCGTTCAAGTTGTCATTGTTATGTGTGCCGCTGTCATGTGGTACAACTACACTGACTTACTGCAAATAAAGTGAGTAAAACTTAACGAACTTAAAGCTTCATCCTCACACTCTCTCTCGTCACCGAGTAGGAAAACACACTGCAGTCAACAGATGAGCGACAACTCGGTTCGGCTTATTTTATGCAACTCCACCGTGCTTTGATGCTGCACTGGAAAACATTAAAGCGTGTAAACAAGCTCTGATAGAAATCCCAAAAGACAAGTATGGACCAGGAAATGAACAGAATGTGTGACTTTTAATTACAGATCAGATCAATTTAATAACAAGCATATTTCTGGGTAGAACTAAAACCGGAGTGGAGCAGACATTCCCGTTCAAATCAACGCAGCAGGACGGTCCGAGCGGCGGCCATTTTTTTGTGCACCGCGGCTAACGTCTGTATAATGTAAGCTGACAGATGGCAAATCGACTCACTGAGGTTTTGCATTAACGACTAAAACGAGCAGCAAATAAGCAAATAAATGTGCTTCATCTACACTGCTATCGCCAAATAAACGACAACTTCGTTTGGCTCATTTTCTGTAACCGATGTAGCATAAAAGCACGGTGCAATCAAACAAACTAGCTAAGTAGCTAGCGGACAGCTGGCTAGTTAGCTAGCTTGCTAACTCCACCATGCTTTAATGCTACCGCACAGAAAATGAGCCGCACAGCGGGCTGGACGAGGACGAGCTACCTCGCTAACTATCCAGCTATCCGTCCCCGGAGCTGCTCTGTTTCTGGAGAGCTGCGACGTCACTTTACGGCATATTTTTTTTCGGCATAGCAACTAACAATAGAGAGATGCACGTTTGCTAAACCACAACTTTGTTTAATGCATGTGTTATTGAAAACATATACACATGTTAAAATACTTTATGAATTGGACCAAATAAATAAATTCAGGCCGAGTTAACAGGCTCTGGTTGGTTTCAAACTAGCCACAACACGTCATTTCCTGCTGTGAGAGGCCGATGCGGTGAACCACAGGTTTGTGATGACTGGAGTGTTTTCTCTTGATGGACACGCAGAGCAAACTTATATTAAAACTATTAAAAACCCTCCTCATGGCGCGCATGCCACTGGATTCCCGGCATTTCCCCGTTCGGCCGTGCACAGCTCCCTCAGGAGAGGGATACCCAAATAAGGCCAACGAGACCTCCTGGGTTCTCTCATGGAAGTACGTTGGTGCTGGTTCAGCTGAACAACGCACTAAAAGGACTGTGGGACGTATGTTCTGCATGTGTACTTTGTTAGATAATCACTACCAGCAGCACTCTAGTGAAGCTTCATTCCAGGATCCTAAATTCAGCAGCGGTGGAAAGAGACTGCTCAAGGTCTCGGCCTTCACATTCCTGAAGGTGATGATCGGAGGATCCATCATGATAACGAAAGATGTGTTTGATGCTCAGGTCAAGACTTTCAAATATTTTCCAAAACATGCATCATTGTCACAGTTTGGATTGGGACTTACCTTCACATTGAACTCTTGATCTAGAAGGATGTTCTCCAGCTTTAGGTCTCGATGCACAACACCGTTCTGCAAGAGAGGAGAGACACATGAGGCCCTGAGCTGCTCCTCCTCCCGTCTACACGGAGAACCCTCTGCACGCAAACATTAAGACTGAAGGGTCGGAGGTTTGTAGTATAAACCCAGCCAGAATGGAACGTTTTATTTATCCTTTTATAAAAATTAACAATCCACTCTTGTGTTGCAGGGCTGTTTAAGGCGCTTTGCTTGGGTTGATTCATCTGATCACATGGGAACCCACGAGAGGCCGCAGAGTCCAGACTGCTCTGGAGCCGAGTGAAGAGGACCACTGTCGCTTTAAGAGGTTCACTTGAAGGGAGAATGCAGCTTTAACACATGAAGCATAGGCTTCTATACAACCAGAGACCCTGGTGGTCAGGAGAGAGAATGAAGCTATAGGACATGAAGCATAGGCTTCTATACAACCAGAGACCCTGGTAGTCAGGAGAGAGAATGCATCTTTAACACATGAAGCATAGACTTCTATACAACCAGAGACCCTGGTGGTCACTAGAGAGAATGCATCTTTAACACATGAAGCATAGACTTCTATACAACCAGAGACCCTGGTGGTCACTACAGAGAATGCATCTTTAACACATGAAGCATTGGGTTTACCATCCGTATATTTCCTTTGATCTGTAAATGGTAACGGGTCTACGGTGAATCATTTAAGTTCAGGACTAAAAGGGGTTTTACTACCCGTCCCACGGAATATTTTACTTGCTTCGACCTTTAAGTCCAACGACTTCACAACAAACGTTTTAAAGGCCACACAAACTGTAACAAACAAATCAAGCAGCAAAGCTCCCGTGAGGTATTCATGCGGCTGGAAATCCATTCATCTTGGTGTAGATTAGTCAGTGATCATCATCATCATCGTCATCGGAGCGTGGAGGTTTTTGTTACGACAGGCGAGATAGTCTCCCAAGCACCTCGGATAAACGGATGAAAGCGTTTTCCATGCTTCATCTTTGGTGAATGAGAAGAGACAATCGTTCTAGTGACTGTGACCACCCAGGGAAGCTGCAGGGAAACTTCAACTCTAAAGCACCGGCAGTTTCTCTAAAAGCCGCCAGAATGGCCTCCGTCCTCTCTTCAGCTGATGACATCCTCAATGACAATGTTTTGTGCACAGTATGTACAGTATGTGAGCCTGTGTGTGTGTGTGTGTGTGTGTGTGTGTGTGTGTGTGTGTGTGTGTGTGTGTGTGTGTGTGTGTGTGTGTGTGTGTGTGTGCAAGGCACAGAGAAAAAAAACAGAAGACAAAAATCTTCTGTTTTATTATTATATATTATTCTTGCTACTTTTAGATGAACAGATTCTGAGAATAGCTACCAAAACAAAAAGAAACGACTGAACTATTTTGATTCTTCTTTTGAAGCCGGTGCCCTGCATACCTCAGAGGCACATTCAATAATTCATTCATGCTGGAACATTCATGTCTATTTTGGGACATATTCGAGGGCATTTAAGGAGCATAACATCTACGACAGGAGCTGAAAGGTAATCTCTGGCTCCTCCATGAAGCCCCTCACGATAAAATGCCAAAATAAAAATGAAATAAAAACCAAAACATTTCTTTCGTGTCTAGCTCAGCTGACTGCAGGGCACCGAGCCTCACTTCCTCACTTCACGGATTTATTGTTTTCTGTCCTCGTCTGATTTAATTGTTTTGTTTATTTCTATATATATTTTTCATATTTTTATATTTTTTATTATCTTTTATTATTTTCTATTTTTTTTATTTTTTATAATATTTTATTTAAATGTTGTCTTTAGTTTTATTTATTTTTAACTTACTTTTTAAATGTATTTAATGTATTGTCTAGTTTAAGGTAATGTGGAACTTAAACTTAAACTTAAAATAAAATGATTGAAAGAAAGATCCTCACTGCACTTCGTATTAATAGGATTTATAATGTCTGTTTCCTGGCACGGCCGTTGATTTAATGTACACAACAAGAAGTGTGTATGTGTGTGTGTGTGTGTGTGTGTGTGTGTGTGTGTGTGTGTGTGTGTGTGTGTGTGTGTGTGTGTGTGTGTGTGTGTGTGTGTGCATACCTTGTGGCAGTAGTGGACGGCGGATGCGATCTGTCTGAAGATGCTCCTGGCCTCCGCCTCCGGCAGCCGCCTCCTCTCCTGGATGTAGTCGTACAGCTCCCCCCGGCTGGCGAACTCCATCACGATCACGATCTTGTCCCGGCTCTCGAACACTGCAGAGGACACGGTGAGGACGAATGTGTTTGTGTGAGACATTTCAGACGACCAAAATGTGACAATTAGGTTCCATGAAGTGACAATTAATTGTGAGAGGTTAAACCCCTTGAAAACTGTGGAGCCCATATGGGGAATATGGCAGATATTGCTATAAAAACTGTATAATTCACTTCTTCATTTACTCATAACCAGTAACATATAGACTGATATTTACACATCTGAACACACAACTCACATTATACTCTTTTATTATAACCAAAATTATTCAAATAGCCCTAGTGGTTGCAGAGGTGCACCTTTTTTAGTTTGGGTATGCAATTTTCGACACCCACGGACAACGCCTTAGTAGAGGCCTGTCAATCACAACGTAGCCCCGCCCTCAAAGATACCCTGCTGCTAGGTGGGTTCTAGATGAAACCCTTGGCATATGAAAGGGTTCTCGGTAGAACCCCCTGGACCTTCAAATGGTGGAAAGATTTTTGGAAGAAACCTCCAGAGAGGGTTCTGGGTGGAACCAATGGACCCGAGAAGGGGTTTCCATAGAACCTGTCATAGGGGGTTCTGGGTGGAAGAAGCTCCATCGGGCTTTGGACAGATGGGGAATAAAAGAGGCAACTCATTGTTGTTTCTTTGGTCTTGAAGTAGGATTTGTTGATAGAAAGTCTGTAGGACTTTCTCTGGAACATTCAGAGTCTCTTGGTATTCTACGTAATAATGACCCCCCTTGGCCCTGTTGGACGTGTGCATGTCGGGTCTGCAAACTCACCTTCGTGGAAGCGTACGATGTTGGGGTGCCTCAGCGAGGCCGTGATCTCGATCTCTCTCTGGATGTGAATCCGGTCCAGGTCGTCTGTGATGCGCTCTTTGCGAATCGACTTGATGGCCACCTGAGAACGAAGACGCACCGTTCAGTCCGTGCATGTCACCACTTATCAGTTTGTCTGTTTTCACAGATCTGGTGCCATCACACACAAATTCATGACAGTGAGGAACTTATATCTGGTCCTGAAGGACACCAGAACCAACATTACCACTTTAGTCCACAGGGGGCACCAGAACCAACACTACCACTTTAGTCCACAGGGGGCACCAGAACCAACACTACCACTTTAGTCCACAGGGGGCGACAGAACCAACACTACCTCTTTAGTCCACAGGGGGCACCAGAACCAACATTACCACTTTAGTCCACAGGGGGCACCAGAACCAACACTACCACTTTAGTCCACAGGGGGCGACAGAACCAACACTACCTCTTTAGTCCACAGGGGGCACCAGAACCAACATTACCACTTTAGTCCACAGGGGGCGACATAACCAACACTACCACTTTAGTCCACAGGGGGCACCAGAACCAACACTACCACTTTAGTCCACAGGGGGAGACAGAACCAACACTACCACTTTAGTCCACAGGGGGAGACAGAACCAACACTACCACTTTAGTCCACAGGGGGAGACAGAACCAACACTACCACTTTAGTCCACAGGGAGAGACAGAACCAACATTACCACTTTAGTCCACAGGGGGCGACAGAACCAACACTACCACTTTAGTCCACAGGGGGCAACAGAACCAACACTACCACTTTAGTCCACAGGGGGCGACAGAACCAACACTACCACTTTAGTCCACAGGGGGCGACAGAACCAACACTACCACTTTAGTCCACAGGGGGCAACAGAACCAACACTACCTCTTTAGTCCACAGGGGGCGACAGAACCAACACTACCACTTTAGTCCACAGGGGGCAACAGAACCAACACTACCTCTTTAGTCCACAGGGGGCGACAGAACCAACACTACCTCTTTAGTCCACAGGGGGCGACAGAACCAACACAAAGTGACAGTTCCTTGTCGTAGCTTTCACGCTTTCTCTTCCCTCACACATCGAGTCCCTAAAAACAGTGAACAAACAACAATAAAAGCTCAGTTTGTTTATTATTTGCATGAAGCCGTGCATGGAAACAAAGACATGCTGTTGGTATAATTATACAATCACTCTGTGGGCATTAGAGGTGATTATGAGGGTTTAAGAGCTGGACGTGTGAGAGCAGATCCTGTGATCTGAGCACGCTCAGAGGCAGGAGGTTGACAGCTGCACTGTTCACACTCCGCTTCCTTAATCCCAAACACTCTGCACCCTGATGTGCACCCCGACCGCCGGACACACACATGTGCACCAACACACACACACACACACACACACACACACACACACACACACACACACACACACACACACACAGCATGAGCCCCTGAACCACTCTGTATAGGGTTACTGTCAGCACCATGGCTCCATACAAGGACAAGTAAACAGACATCAAGGTGTCCTATTGAGAATATGAGCACTACTCGACAACACAAAGTTGATATAATGTGCAGATGAGGCTGCAGGACTTTGTAATGGTTTCTCTGCTAATATAATTTCTGCTTTTTTTCATGTTGAAAGACTAATTTATGAGCACATCACTGGTACACACAATATTTAAAAAGGTGTTTTTATGTTATTCTTTGTGGAAATTCAGTTTTACACATCTGTTGATTAAAGCGCGGCTTTCTCTATAAAACAGTTTTCATTTCCGCTATCCACCATGGAAGGAATAACAACCATTCTAATGGTATCTCCGTGGCTTTACTCCGTGAAAACAGTTACTATTTCTGTCATTCACCTTAGAAATAACCACTAGTTCTGCTTTATACTTGTTGAGGAAGTCCCACACACGTCGGTACATCAACCGCCCCGTGTCTGGGTTCATAATATTATCCGTAGTCGCACACAGCTCCGACTCCTCCAGGACGAGTGTCAGAATGAAGCCGCTTCCAGCGCTCCTTCAGCGGACCGGCAGCAGTCCCATAGTTCTGTGTAATGTCCTGAATGGAGAGCAGGCCTCGACCCGGGGTCACGCAGCTCCAGCATTCTCAGCTGCCCGGGAGAAGAAAAAAGAACCCGTCTACGAGACACCGGAGGATACAATTCACACGCTCCATCAACCCCGATGGTTACGCAACACAAACACACTCCGGGGAACTCTCTGGAATGAGCTGACCTCCAACTGATGGTCAGCGAAGGGGAACGTTCAAGCTTCCAGGAACAAGTGCTGAAGAAACGGGGATTTTGCTCACATCACCAGACATTCCAGTCCGGCCTGATGGCCAGGGGTCCTGGCCGCTTAGGCAGAGACTGGGCTGCAGATAGTCGGTGGTCTAAATACCTGCTGGCTGGGAAAGCGACGTGACGAAGGGGAGAGTTTGAAATAAGATGCAGGGAAGAGGAAGGACAGGCGGCTAGCAGGACAGCTGAAAGGAATGGAGGAAGTTTGTCAAAGTATGTAGAAAGCTTGTACTTTACTGTCCATCTCAGCTCTGTGATGAGCATTCAGGCCGGATCAGTGGAGCACGGAGCAGAGAGACGCATTGTTCAGCCCTCAGGGCGCTGAGAGACACGCGTGTGCAGAGGAAGTGTGTCTGTGTGTGGATGATCTCACCCGTGTGCATGCGTCATGTCACAAGATGACCGCTGAAGTATCCTTCTAACGAACAATGTCTCATTGTTCGGCCACAAAATGTGCTGCGTGTGCAAAATCGGCCCAAAATGCCAAAGTGTAACAGGATGCATGGAGGGAAAGTAGCTGTGTGTGTGTGTGTGTGTGTGTGTGTGTGTGTGTGTGTGTGTGTGTGTGTGTGTGTGTGTGTGTGTGTGTGTGTGTCATGCAGATTTTATTTTGCGAATGTGTGCAGCAGAGGTCCGGTCAATCCAGATGCACAACATGCACAGAGAGATGATGACGTCCTTTAAATGGAACATTTATAATTTCTCTCCTTCTTTTTTATTGCGGATGGCTTCATACACTGGTTGGTTCACAACAATGATTCCTCATTGCACACATCTGACTTATTGCAGACCACTTCACCGGTAGAAGAGCAGACTGGAGCTCTGGAGAGGACGGCTGGCTAGTTAGCTAGCTAGCTAGCTTGTCTCTCTCCAGAACTGGTTAGTTAGCTATCTAGCTAGCTTGTCTCTCTACAGAGCTGGCTAGTTAGCTATCTAGCTAGCTTGTCTCTCTCCAGAACTGGTTAGTTAGCTAGTTAGCTAGCTCATCCCTCTAAAGAGCTGGCTGTTAGCTAGCTACCTGTCGGGATCAGTTTATATAACTAGTGTAGCATTACAGCATTGTGCATTTAGCAGCTCTTTAACTAGCCAGGAGCTAAATGAGTATGATTTCACAACTTGATGCTTCATCCGCACACACAAAGTAGGGAAGCGCGTTGCTATCACAACTCTATTGTGATCCTTTTTCTGTCGCCGGCGGAATCACCAAGCTAGCTCAGTAGCCAGCCGCCGCTAGTTGACTCGCATATTCCACCGTGCTTTCATGCTGCATTTAGTTTGCAATGGTTTGTCTCTGAAGAACGACGCCCTGTGCACACGAGAGTAAACGAGATATCACTAATTCAACAAGTATTATGACGTTTATGTATTTTGGGGAGCGTGTTTTGCTGTTTCTATTTTGTTTATATGTTAATTAAAAAGTAGTTGCCAGCGATGGAAGCCAAAAAGAATTGGTTCTCAAAACCTGGCAAACCCTTCCCGTCGAGCCCCAAGTGAGCTCCAGCTCCGAGTGGTGACCCGGCATACCGGAACAAAGCATCCTTTCCTTCCACTTCCTCCTGAACATCAGCCACCAACAACTCAGGCACACTCTCAAGTCAACTCTTCACCGTCATGGCAAACATACGTTCTCCTCCTCTTGTCTTCTCCTCGTTCTCCTCCTCTTGTCTTCTCCTCGTTCCCCTCCTCAAACAACACCCCCCCCCCCCCCGGTCTCGTTTCTAAAAATAACGTCCGTTTTGTTTCAAGGAATCCTTGGTATGTGCCGGCTGTACCGGCGCACAGAATTCAGCATTCTTTCCTCTTGTCCCACCAAACCCACTAGCCCTGCACACACACACACACACACACACACACACACACACACACACACACACACACACACACACACTGCTGTCTCTCTTTCTCTCACAGATCTCAGAGTTAAAGTGAAAGCAGGCAAAGCAATCGAGCCGGTCTCACTTCCATCAGTCTGACTTTCTTTGTTGGAGAGAAAACACCAAAGAGAGAAAGTCAACAACAGCGTTTTGTTTACTAAAGAAACGAGGAGGAGATGATCTGTCTCTTTGTGCTCCGTGGGATTAAAATCTGTCTGCAGATATTGAACCCACGTTCTGTTTTGAACCTGGGTACTAAACGTGTGTGTGTGTGTGTGTGTGTGTGTGTGTGTGTGTGTGTGTGTGTGTGTGTGTGTTGGAGGTCCTATTGTAGTAACTTTATCGCCTTGTTCAAGTGCTGGGTGAGTCAGAGCAAAGGCATCTCAGCCTGGCAGCACAGGAAGCATCATGAGGACACACACACACACACACACACACACACACACACACACACACACACACACAAACAGACACACACACAGACACAAACACACACAGACACACACACACACACAAACAGACACACACACAGACACAAACACACACAGACACACACACACACACACAAACAGACACACAGACACAAACACACACAGACACAAACACACACAGACACACACACACAGACACAAACACACAGACACACACACACAGACACACACACAAACAGACACAGACACACACACACACAGACACACACACACAGACACAAACACACACAGACACACACACACAGACACACACACACAAACAGACACAGACACACACACACACACACAGACACACACAGACACACACACACCACACAGACACAGACACACACATCCAGGCTCTTAATTCCACGTCCCTATTAATAATATTTCATATTCTTGGAGCAACAATACATATGCATGTGCACAAACTCTCTCTCACACACACACACACACACACACACACACACACACACACACACACACACACACACACACACACACACAGACACACACACACAGACAAATGATCTATAAAGGTTCTAGTTGGAGGTTAGAGGTCAAACATTTCCCATCACCATTATCTGCATGCTTCATTTCTTATCATGTTTTTTAAAGTGCGCGTCCTGCGCGCGCACGCCGCTCTCCATCACTCACCGTCCTCTGGCTCGCTCTCTCCACCGCCTTCCTCACTTTGCCGTAAGTGCCTTTGCCCAGAGTCTCCATCACCTCGTAGCGGTGCTTCAGGTTGTGCTTGTGCTGGTGCTTCTTCACATCCGGGGTCTCCTGCGTGGACGCCGCGTCCCGCTGGCCGCCGGGCGCGAGGCGGTCGCTGCTGTTCATCGCGCCTCTGCTGTCCGCCGCGCGTCTGCCCATCCTGTCCTGCGCAGCACCACCTGTCAGGAAGCAGCCTTCCACCTGCTGGGCCGGACCCCCCAGAGTACGTTGAGCTCTGCGCACCCAGCAGCTGCCCACATAGGTTCGTTACCCGTCCAGCACACCCAGAGAGCCCATCCGGTGCGCTGCAGCAGCTCCTCCTCTACCCTCCCCTCCAGAAGGCGCAACAACAGGAGCGATGCGGGACCACATGGTCCGGAGCGATGGGCGGAGCCTCCCCCCTAACATAAACACATCCCGGCATCTCTGGGATCATTCCGGCTCTCCGAGGTCCCCGGATGTGACGGCTCAGCCGCAGCGGAGGATGAAGGGATGAGGCATGTGAGGAATGGGATGCGGGGTTAGAGCGCAGAACCACTGGAGTCAGAGAGGAGGAGAGAGTCCTGTTGGTTACATCCATTTGTTTTACCAGACCTGCTATGACCACACAGAGACAGAGATGGGCAAAAGTACATGATATAAAATAGAAGATACACCTCAAATAAATGCATTAAAATAAAATACAAAATACTGGGGCCAGAAAATGTATTTGAAATACTGGAAATACTTTTTTCTGGATTGTCCGTTTTCTCACAAGTTGGTATAGCAGAGCATTCAGGTTTGGGTTATATACTTATTTGTGTATATCATGTACACAAAGCTCTGGTGAACACTACAAAAAGGAAGAACAGTCACGGAATGTTAGTCTAACTAAGCAAAGCTATTAAAACAACAACTTGATTGATTATATATATTTTTACTTATGGGATTTAAATCTCGATAAACCCCAGCGCCCTTTCTTCATCAGGAGGTCTTCCTCACTCTCCAAGTCTTCCTGCTACCATGAATCGATACCAGAGCCTCTGATGTGACGTAGCAAAATAAACTGCACGGCCTTACAAGAGCATATAAGTCCATTTCACATGTTTACAACACAATCCAATCATAAATATTAACATAAACCATGAATATGACTCGAGAGAGCTCCCCAAGTTATGGAAATATGAATTTTCATATCCCTAACTTGATGCTACACATGATTGCCGCACCTTTCTGGAAAGTCTACGACCTACAGAATCCACCAATTGCGCCAAATCTTGTGAGATAAAGCCTCAGCAAGATATCAACCACATTCCAGCTAGAAAACTGAAATATGACTTACATTATGGAAGACATTATACTTGCTTGGTATGTTTCGGTGCATCTGCTTGAGCAGAGCCCCTCTGTTGTGGAACCAGAGGCGTTCAAGGTCCAGGAAGAAAGTTAGAGCATGTTTGCTGTCAAGGACCTAAACCTACGGTACACGAAATGTGCACTAAATTAGTTACTACAAATGTTTTACTTCACTTAACCAAAGTTCAACTTTGCAGAGATGATGTTAACACATAGTGCTGTTTTATAGTAGAAAGAAAAGCGATGCTATGCATAATTAAAAAGAGGAAATACATCAAGGAAGTTTCTTTTTTTTTGACAATTGTTTCTTTTCTTTCCTGTGTTCTATCATCAACCAATACACCAGTAACACAAAATTGTTATATCAACCTCTTCACTAGTCTCACACATGCGTTCTGTATATTATATCTTTTTAAATGATTAAAATAGCCCTTCTGGTTGAGGAGATATTCTGTATTTAGTATGTGTATGAAGAACCATTCGGAATTTCAGAGAAAAATGTCTGGGGCTCAAGCGGAGCTCATAAACTTTGGCTTTGTATCAACAAGAAAATATTCATCACATATGAATAACATCACAGATTAGGTATATGTTTACTTTAAAAGCAACATATAGAATTAAAACCAGTTGTACACAGGTAAAGAGCCTCAATACATTACTGTATATCAAGTTATGCACAAAAACATTTATAAAAATAAAAGGTAATTTGAAAATCAGTACAAAAGTAACTTAACAAGTGAGTAGCCTACTTACTTCTCTTTTACTGTACATTGACCAGTGTCATGGTAGTCTACTTCTTTCTCTCTTACATTGGCCAGTGTCATGGTAGTCTACTTCTTTCTCTCTTACATTGGCCAGTAGCATGGTAGTCTACTTCTTTCTCTCTTACATTGGCCAGTGTCATGGTAGTCTACTTCTTTCTCTCTTACATTGGCCAGTAGCATGGTAGTCTACTTCTTTCTCTCTTACATTGGCCAGTAGCATGGTAGTCTACTTCTTTCTCTCTTACATTGGCCAGTAGCATGGTAGTCTACTTCTTTCTCTCTTACAGTGTTAAGTGCCTCGTACAGGTTCACACTGATATCTTTTTGAGATAATAATCCTTCCATTTTGGTTCTTGAGACCCAACCACTGAGTAGCCAGTTTAGTTCCTTTTAAGAACAACTAACATTTTTAAAATATTTCTGTTGTTAACCGCCTCCTGTGCGGATGGAACATTATCCCTGCAAACGAGAACAGTCTCTCAACCGGAGCTGAAGAGGGGAGGGTTGTGTTAAATCAAACAAAAAGGAGCTTGATGAGTGAACAGTTTTTTGATTCGTGGAGAAAGTATTTTGAGTATTTTAAATCCAAAATGACTCCACTCTAAAGTATTTTGTTACAAATTACGTTATATTTTTTTATCGGCCCTATCAAATACAAATGACAAAATACTCAAAAGTAATTGAAATACGTATTTCAAATACAAGTAATAAAAATACCGCCCATCTCTGAATAGAGACGTGTGTGCAAGAAGGGTGACAGGACCATACACAAAAGACTCTTATACGTTGGTTGGCTATATTTATTATTTTATTTGGTGCTTTACCAATCAGAAACACTTCGGCTTGATGCCACAGCAATGCTCTGGATTATAGAGAACCTATAAAGAAATAGTTTATATTTCGGGGAATATGCTCATTTGCATTCTTGCTGACTGTTGGAAGAGAAGAGTGACGCCACTCTCACATCTGTCTGTTCAATGTGAAGCTGGTTAGCTTAGCTTAGCACAATGACTGGAAACAGAATCAGCATATTGCCCAAATGGCAAGCTTTTCTTTTAAAAGGCCCAAAACATGTTGTTGTTCTTGTTTCATGGCGATGACGTGATCCATGCCTGGAGGAAGTGTGTTTCTTTTTCATCATGACCACAAGCAGTCTATGTTGCCTAAACCCAACCAGGCTTCCACCAGAGTGGTGGAGGACGACAACACGTTCACACAAAGAGTTTCTGTGAAGTGTATTTTCCAGAAATAAACCATTTGGTTGTGATGGTATGAGGATTTGTTGATGGGAAGTTACAAACTACCTACAGACCAATATTGACCTTTCTGTTTCATGCAACCTCCTGGCTCCGAGCTGCTCCGACCAGGCGGAGAGGAGTTGGGGTGCGATGAGGTCTCGAGGGTTGAGGTTGGCCACCAGACGGACGTCATAGCTGTCATGCACGGCTGCTCGTCTTTCCACCACAGGCCACACATTGTCGGCAGGGTGCATTTCCAAAATCTCCTCGGTGATGATCTCATGCCTGCAGTCGCGAGAGACAGTATGCAAGTTATGGCCGACCGACCTCTAATTTCCAGGGATACTGCCTGTAAGTAAGATGGCATTACTTAAAGGAACAGTGTGCCACATTTAGGGGACGTGTTGGCAGGAAGGGAATATGATATTCATAAGCTTGAATCAGTCTCTTGGAGAAAGTGCTCCGCTGTCCTGCAGTAGGTGGTGGAGAGGGTGGTCCGGTTGTCCAATATGGACAATCATTTCTTCAGTGTCCTCCTCTCCACCACCTGTTCCGGATAGTCCTGTTTGCAGCCGATGATAGAGCCGGCCTAGACTTATTACTTCATAATAATTACTTATTACTTCCTGGAGTGCTTCATCCTGGAGTGCTTCATCCTGGAGTACTTCATCCTGGGGCTCACCTGTCCTTGCCGGGGTCAAACTGAAAGACACGGTAACTCAGCTCATCGCCCGGCTGCTGCTGAGGGAGGAGGAGAGGGAAAGTTGGACAGGTAGAGGAAGAAAAAGGTGAGAAGTTGAGGTGAGAAATGAGATGTGGCTGAGGGGAAACGATGACGCACTGAGAAGGCTATAGAATCATGTATTATCTTTGACTGTAAGACATTTTTATCAGCTTCTGTGATGAGCAATAAAACGAAGAGACAAAAGCAGAAGAAATGTATTCCGAGCAGTATTTCTGGATTGTGCATTGAAGTGTGGCGTGATCACATTTGATTGACAGGGCTGGCAACAAAAGCAAACCGCTCACATTGTGATTCACATAGTTAAACCACCAGTGGAATTATAATCTGTGACAATGCGTTCCATTTTAAGAACTCATCATATGTTTATTTATCTGGTGAGTTTACACAGCCCTCTACAACAGACACAAAGGCCGCAGTACACAGAAAAATGGCCGCCCTGCTACGTTGATTTGAACAGGAATATTTGTTTTTCCTGCTTCATACTTTGGTATTGGGTTTCTAACAGAACATGTTAACATACTTAAATGGTAAAAAAAAGCTAATGTTTTGCAACCAGTGTAGCATTAAAGCATAGTGGAGTTAGCAAGTTAGGTAACTAGCTTGCAGTCCACTAGTTAAATAGCTAGCTTGCTAATAACCGAAAATGAGCGGAAACAAAATTGCCGCTTATCTGACGATAGCAATGTGCAAGTCAGGTTAGTGGATACAGAAGTTTGCCCGCTACAAAGGACGCAATGGTAACGGTACACATAAAAATGGCCGCCGCTCTGACCGCCCTGCTACGTTGAGTTGACTGGGAATGTCTGCTCCCTCCTTCTTCTATTCATGCAGCGCGAGCATGCACGAAATTAGGAGCCTATAATAAATAAAGCTTTATGAAATTGAGCCGTCCTTCATTTAATGTGTTTTTTTTTCAACTGCGACATGTCAAAATGTCTTACGTGAAAAAGGCCTATTCCCCAAACCAAACCAAACCAAACCCATCCTTCCATCCACCAGATGGCCCTCTGGCCTCTCCCACGTCACCTGACTGCCCCACCTATCGACACACCTGTTCCCGCTTCCCCCATCCGCTCTGCATCTCGTTTCCTCGTCAGCCTCAGTTCCATTCGTTCCCCTCCAGATCGTCAAAGTGATGCCTCATGCCTTTGCGTTCGAGGCGCCGTAGGTTTGTTATCTGCATTCCTTAACATGCTACCTGCCTGTTTTTAAAACGTGCGTATACTGGATTTTTTAGGACGCTGGATTCGTTTGCCTGTTTGAACTGACTTCCTGGTTTGGACGCGTGTCCACCTCACGCTTTGCTCAGCTTATGTTTCTTATCTATCTGCTCAATTATCTGCATTTGGATCCTCACTGTCACCAGCTGGACCTCTGCCCAGAAATAAGGTGATATCATGTGGATGGCGCTAAGACAAGCAGCCGCTCAGCCCAGTCAGAGAGCATTTCTGAGTGTAACAAAGTGTTTTCTGACCCAGAAGCATCTTAAAACCACCGTCCATGACCTCCAAACCAGAGAATGTGTTCCTGCAAGACAAAGTTGGAGCTGATTTCTTGTTGTTTCTATTTTGTTTTGGGACTAGAGGAGAATATCACACGTCTCTCATAGAGACTCATCTCTGTCTTTTATCTTCAGAGAAATAGTTACTGGATGAATGTCCATTAGTGGAGACGCTCCTTTTGCTGGGATACAAACTGCTTCTGCTTCTCACTAAAAAGGTGAGACGGTGTCATCAAAGAAGACACTTGACATGATTGTCCTCATGTGTCCTCTGTTGGTGTTCTTCTCTCAGTTTCATTCCCATCCAGGTTCAACCCAAAATAAAGAGAACGCTGTGAGTTCGAGTCCTTGTTTTACTGGATGACTTGGTGTCAAGCAAACTGTCCTTTTAAGAACTGAGCAACAGCGCCATCTTGAGGCCATTTGGTGCAGTTGGCCAAAAGTACCCATGTGCTGTGTACAAGAGGTACACAAAGTACTTTTACAACTATTTCAGAAAAACTATCAGAACCCGACGTAGGTTTTTCTTCTAAACTTTCAGATGTTTAATTTGAAGCTTAAATTAACTTGACATATGTCAAAGATCTGCATATGGGAAAATGGCCACTTTGCTTTGGCTTTTGCTGACAACACCTACACTCCATTACACACACACACACACACACACACACACACACACACCTTGACATGACTGATGTTACTGACTGCCACACTCCGTAAGGGTAACTATTTCGTAATGTAGTCCGAATAAACATCTTACGTTACCCTCAACTGTTGTCAGGGCCTAAGAGCCGGGTCATGACAAATTGGGGGCTCGTCCAGCCTTTTTCCCGTTTGTGTGGTGGATTAGTAAGACTGGGAAGGTGTAGTTGTCTGCTTTCACACGGGCGTTTGGGTGAACTAAACAGTAAAAACTGGTCTGGAGGTTGGTTTTCATCGTAGCCTATATTTGCATGTGCAGATTTGTATTGGATGTGTGTGCTTAAAGGTTTGTCTGGAGCACTCTCAGCGCGCTCCTTTGTTCCTTTGTTACTTGGGCCGTCGGTAAACTTAGCTGCTCGTGTGCTCATGAAAGGGAAAGGACAGCGTATAGTAGTAATACCTGTAACTATTAGGGTCAGGGTCAGGTGTTAATAAGGGTCAGGGTCAGGTGTTAATAAGGGTCAGGGTCAGGTGTTAATAAGGGTCAGGGTCAGGTGTTCATAATGACTACCGAAAGTGATGAGCTAACACTTTCACTGCGGTTACCATTTACAACTGAGAGCGCTAAACAAGCGATTAAAAATGTGCTTCTGAATAAAAAGCAAGGGAGTGTGTAAGGCGTCAGGGAACGAACCTCCACAACCACAAAGCAACGTTGTGTGTGTTTACTGTCTATTGTTCAGCAAAAAACACAAAAGGTCAATTAGAGGGAGATTCCAGTACGAATTGAAGACAAACCAGTTGACTAATCACTCAGAAGAACAGGGAGTGTTTTTTAGTGGCACTCTTTGAGTCAAAAATAGACGAGGTGTGTCCAGTAGTTGTTCTCCTTTGTCCTACCAGGTGTGTGAGGAAAATGAAAGTGAAACTATCCACGACCTGTCAATCACAGGCCTGTGTTGATCTTATGAAGAAGAAAAACTTGTTCACTCGTTATGCACTGGGTGTGTTTTTACTGGTACTCTTGGATCATAAAAGGACATGGTGTGACCAGTTTATGTTTTATCAGGTGCTTAATGATTCCATTGGCGTGTTTTCAAGCCATTCCTGTGTAGCTTTGTCTTCCTGCTTGTCCTCATTGGGCCTCTATGCAAGAACAACAATCCGTTCTTATCCTAAATCTCACCTTCTGTTGTGAGGTTTGTTCCTGCAAGTGATCCAAGTTTGATTTATTAAACCCTCTTAATTGCACAAACTTCTCATTTCATCCTGGTGAATACCACCTGTACAGACGTTCAGAGCTGCATCATGACCACCATCAACGTCCCAACGTCAGCATAAGGCGACCTGTTCTGCTGCGCCTATTGTTTATGGAAATGTGTTTGATGTAAAAATATTTCCCTCTGAGGGCAGTGATCAATCTGATGGGTGTGGTGGAGACATAAGCCAGAGGCGTGTTGTTAAAGCCTGTGTGTGTTTAGAGCAGGTCCGCTGTCATCAGCTTACAACACAACGTAGCTTGTGACTACGATACATGAAGCAGCTTGGAGCGGTCTACTTTGTTTACCCAGGAGCATCCCACAACCGCTTTGAACACTCCATTGGGTATGTCTGCTCTCATCAGACAGTTTTAAGTCTTCAGGTAGTCACTTCAA
Source organism: Taurulus bubalis (assembly GCF_910589615.1). NCBI lineage: Eukaryota > Metazoa > Chordata > Actinopteri > Perciformes > Cottidae > Taurulus > Taurulus bubalis. The sequence goes on from NC_136599.1 coordinate 2,364,568, forward strand.
ATTGAGCAAAGACTGGTTTGCAGTAAAGGACCTAATAACAATCAATAAAACCAAAGTAAACACATTGCACACCACATATATATATATATATATATATATATATATATATATATATATGTATATATATATGTATATATATATGTATATATATATATATATACATATATATATACATATACATATATATATATATATATATATATATGTATATATATATATGTATATATATATATATATATATATATATATATATATATATATATATATATATATATATATATATATAACAGCTGTCCATACTTTGCAGCAGGATACTTTAGTTTTTGTTGTGTTGTATCCGGGTAAAGGGTGGCACACTTGGCAGGAGAACTCGTAAAAGCTCTACAAACAAGGCAGACGAACCTCGACATCACTGACAAAGACGTCCTTTGTGTGCAGATTGCTGGTCTTTGCCATGACCTGGGTGAGTGACACACACCGCCTCACTATTACATCTCATGCATGAAGGCAGACGATATAAAGACATCCACATGTGCATTTTGTTGAGCTACAGCCAATTAGAACAACAGTAGCAGATCATCCAGGTTTAATGCTTTAAGTGTGATTATTACATAACTATACGGAAAGGGCTCACACTTTCAGACAGAGAGCAGTAAATATCTGAGATGTTATTTGTCATTGTCTCTTTGAGTCATCACTAACAGGGGAAGTCAAATATTTATGGAAATTCTGTTGAAATTTGCATTTGGATGGAACTTTTATTTTAAGGAATCAAACAGACTGACTACCGGTATGTTGTTGATTTAATGAAAGTAATAATGCAAAATGTTGGATTTGCACTAATAGCAAAGATTAAAAAAAAATTAAAAATACTTTATTAATCATTGAGGGGAATTTATTTTCCCCTTAATGTGATTTAAACACACACACACACACACACACACACACACACACACACACACACACACACACACACCTCTCCAGCTACCAGTTCACACATCTTTAAAATGAATAACGCAACACCAGTTTGATGTTTCTTTTGTAATCTAATTTTAAAAATGAACTCTTGTTTATTTATCCATATCTAGGACATGGGCCTTTTTCCCATCAGTTTGAAACATTCATCCACCTAACCCGTCCAGGATGGAAGGTAAGAAACCCCAAAATAGCCGTTGAAATCGCAGCACATGTGATGTTGAGCCAAAGGAGTCGTATGGGTCTCTGTGGGACATGGCTCAGTGTCGGTGTTCCTCAATCCTCAGCGACTTCAAGAATAACAAGTTCAAGTTATACAATAAAAGAAAATGCTGCCTGTTTAAATCCTGGAGGAAAATCGCTGTTGGCAATATTGTTATATGTTATATGTTATATTGTTATATATTTTATATATTTATAAGTGATTTGGAATTTGTGAATTGATTAAGAAACTTAAAATATAAGACTCTCTATTTCTACCCCGAAAGATAAGTTGCGTGGGCCCCATTCCTCGTACGTGGTTCAACAAAGTCGATCAAATGTCCTATTATCCATCTTAAATTACCCAGATGATTGACATCAGGGTCTCGGTTCCTCAAAGGCTGATCCGTGCTCAAGCGGTCTCGTTAATTCGAACCAGACGTCAGTCCTCAGGAAGGCCAGTGAAAAGGCCATCGAAAAAAAAAAAGCAGTGAAAAGCCAGTCTGTTCAATGTGAAGCTGGTTAGCTTAGCTTAGCACAATGACTGGAAACAGAATCAGCATATTGCCCAAATGGCAAGCTTTTCTTTTAAAAGGCCCAAAACATGTTGTTGTTCTTGTTTCATGGCGATGACGTGATCCATGCCTGGAGGAAGTGTGTTTCTTTTTCATCATGACCACAAGCAGTCTATGTTGCCTAAACCCAACCAGGCTTCCACCAGAGTGGTGGAGGACGACAACACGTTCACACAAAGAGTTTCTGTGAAGTGTATTTTCCAGAAATAAACCATTTGGTTGTGATGGTATGAGGATTTGTTGATGGGAAGTTACAAACTACCTACAGACCAATATTGACCTTTCTGTTTCATGCAACCTCCTGGCTCCGAGCTGCTCCGACCAGGCGGAGAGGAGTTGGGGTGCGATGAGGTCTCGAGGGTTGAGGTTGGCCACCAGACGGACGTCATAGCTGTCATGCACGGCTGCTCGTCTTTCCACCACAGGCCACACATTGTCGGCAGGGTGCATTTCCAAAATCTCCTCGGTGATGATCTCATGCCTGCAGTCGCGAGAGACAGTATGCAAGTTATGGCCGACCGACCTCTAATTTCCAGGGATACTGCCTGTAAGTAAGATGGCATTACTTAAAGGAACAGTGTGCCACATTTAGGGGACGTGTTGGCAGGAAGGGAATATGATATTCATAAGCTTGAATCAGTCTCTTGGAGAAAGTGCTCCGCTGTCCTGCAGTAGGTGGTGGAGAGGGTGGTCCGGTTGTCCAATATGGACAATCATTTCTTCAGTGTCCTCCTCTCCACCACCTGTTCCGGATAGTCCTGTTTGCAGCCGATGATAGAGCCGGCCTAGACTTATTACTTCATAATAATTACTTATTACTTCCTGGAGTGCTTCATCCTGGAGTGCTTCATCCTGGAGTACTTCATCCTGGGGCTCACCTGTCCTTGCCGGGGTCAAACTGAAAGACACGGTAACTCAGCTCATCGCCCGGCTGCTGCTGAGGGAGGAGGAGAGGGAAAGTTGGACAGGTAGAGGAAGAAAAAGGTGAGAAGTTGAGGTGAGAAATGAGATGTGGCTGAGGGGAAACGATGACGCACTGAGAAGGCTATAGAATCATGTATTATCTTTGACTGTAAGACATTTTTATCAGCTTCTGTGATGAGCAATAAAACGAAGAGACAAAAGCAGAAGAAATGTATTCCGAGCAGTATTTCTGGATTGTGCATTGAAGTGTGGCGTGATCACATTTGATTGACAGGGCTGGCAACAAAAGCAAACCGCTCACATTGTGATTCACATAGTTAAACCACCAGTGGAATTATAATCTGTGACAATGCGTTCCATTTTAAGAACTCATCATATGTTTATTTATCTGGTGAGTTTACACAGCCCTCTACAACAGACACAAAGGCCGCAGTACACAGAAAAATGGCCGCCCTGCTACGTTGATTTGAACAGGAATATTTGTTTTTCCTGCTTCATACTTTGGTATTGGGTTTCTAACAGAACATGTTAACATACTTAAATGGTAAAAAAAAGCTAATGTTTTGCAACCAGTGTAGCATTAAAGCATAGTGGAGTTAGCAAGTTAGGTAACTAGCTTGCAGTCCACTAGTTAAATAGCTAGCTTGCTAATAACCGAAAATGAGCGGAAACAAAATTGCCGCTTATCTGACGATAGCAATGTGCAAGTCAGGTTAGTGGATACAGAAGTTTGCCCGCTACAAAGGACGCAATGGTAACGGTACACATAAAAATGGCCGCCGCTCTGACCGCCCTGCTACGTTGAGTTGACTGGGAATGTCTGCTCCCTCCTTCTTCTATTCATGCAGCGCGAGCATGCACGAAATTAGGAGCCTATAATAAATAAAGCTTTATGAAATTGAGCCGTCCTTCATTTAATGTGTTTTTTTTTCAACTGCGACATGTCAAAATGTCTTACGTGAAAAAGGCCTATTCCCCAAACCAAACCAAACCAAACCCATCCTTCCATCCACCAGATGGCCCTCTGGCCTCTCCCACGTCACCTGACTGCCCCACCTATCGACACACCTGTTCCCGCTTCCCCCATCCGCTCTGCATCTCGTTTCCTCGTCAGCCTCAGTTCCATTCGTTCCCCTCCAGATCGTCAAAGTGATGCCTCATGCCTTTGCGTTCGAGGCGCCGTAGGTTTGTTATCTGCATTCCTTAACATGCTACCTGCCTGTTTTTAAAACGTGCGTATACTGGATTTTTTAGGACGCTGGATTCGTTTGCCTGTTTGAACTGACTTCCTGGTTTGGACGCGTGTCCACCTCACGCTTTGCTCAGCTTATGTTTCTTATCTATCTGCTCAATTATCTGCATTTGGATCCTCACTGTCACCAGCTGGACCTCTGCCCAGAAATAAGGTGATATCATGTGGATGGCGCTAAGACAAGCAGCCGCTCAGCCCAGTCAGAGAGCATTTCTGAGTGTAACAAAGTGTTTTCTGACCCAGAAGCATCTTAAAACCACCGTCCATGACCTCCAAACCAGAGAATGTGTTCCTGCAAGACAAAGTTGGAGCTGATTTCTTGTTGTTTCTATTTTGTTTTGGGACTAGAGGAGAATATCACACGTCTCTCATAGAGACTCATCTCTGTCTTTTATCTTCAGAGAAATAGTTACTGGATGAATGTCCATTAGTGGAGACGCTCCTTTTGCTGGGATACAAACTGCTTCTGCTTCTCACTAAAAAGGTGAGACGGTGTCATCAAAGAAGACACTTGACATGATTGTCCTCATGTGTCCTCTGTTGGTGTTCTTCTCTCAGTTTCATTCCCATCCAGGTTCAACCCAAAATAAAGAGAACGCTGTGAGTTCGAGTCCTTGTTTTACTGGATGACTTGGTGTCAAGCAAACTGTCCTTTTAAGAACTGAGCAACAGCGCCATCTTGAGGCCATTTGGTGCAGTTGGCCAAAAGTACCCATGTGCTGTGTACAAGAGGTACACAAAGTACTTTTACAACTATTTCAGAAAAACTATCAGAACCCGACGTAGGTTTTTCTTCTAAACTTTCAGATGTTTAATTTGAAGCTTAAATTAACTTGACATATGTCAAAGATCTGCATATGGGAAAATGGCCACTTTGCTTTGGCTTTTGCTGACAACACCTACACTCCATTACACACACACACACACACACACACACACACACACCTTGACATGACTGATGTTACTGACTGCCACACTCCGTAAGGGTAACTATTTCGTAATGTAGTCCGAATAAACATCTTACGTTACCCTCAACTGTTGTCAGGGCCTAAGAGCCGGGTCATGACAAATTGGGGGCTCGTCCAGCCTTTTTCCCGTTTGTGTGGTGGATTAGTAAGACTGGGAAGGTGTAGTTGTCTGCTTTCACACGGGCGTTTGGGTGAACTAAACAGTAAAAACTGGTCTGGAGGTTGGTTTTCATCGTAGCCTATATTTGCATGTGCAGATTTGTATTGGATGTGTGTGCTTAAAGGTTTGTCTGGAGCACTCTCAGCGCGCTCCTTTGTTCCTTTGTTACTTGGGCCGTCGGTAAACTTAGCTGCTCGTGTGCTCATGAAAGGGAAAGGACAGCGTATAGTAGTAATACCTGTAACTATTAGGGTCAGGGTCAGGTGTTAATAAGGGTCAGGGTCAGGTGTTAATAAGGGTCAGGGTCAGGTGTTAATAAGGGTCAGGGTCAGGTGTTCATAATGACTACCGAAAGTGATGAGCTAACACTTTCACTGCGGTTACCATTTACAACTGAGAGCGCTAAACAAGCGATTAAAAATGTGCTTCTGAATAAAAAGCAAGGGAGTGTGTAAGGCGTCAGGGAACGAACCTCCACAACCACAAAGCAACGTTGTGTGTGTTTACTGTCTATTGTTCAGCAAAAAACACAAAAGGTCAATTAGAGGGAGATTCCAGTACGAATTGAAGACAAACCAGTTGACTAATCACTCAGAAGAACAGGGAGTGTTTTTTAGTGGCACTCTTTGAGTCAAAAATAGACGAGGTGTGTCCAGTAGTTGTTCTCCTTTGTCCTACCAGGTGTGTGAGGAAAATGAAAGTGAAACTATCCACGACCTGTCAATCACAGGCCTGTGTTGATCTTATGAAGAAGAAAAACTTGTTCACTCGTTATGCACTGGGTGTGTTTTTACTGGTACTCTTGGATCATAAAAGGACATGGTGTGACCAGTTTATGTTTTATCAGGTGCTTAATGATTCCATTGGCGTGTTTTCAAGCCATTCCTGTGTAGCTTTGTCTTCCTGCTTGTCCTCATTGGGCCTCTATGCAAGAACAACAATCCGTTCTTATCCTAAATCTCACCTTCTGTTGTGAGGTTTGTTCCTGCAAGTGATCCAAGTTTGATTTATTAAACCCTCTTAATTGCACAAACTTCTCATTTCATCCTGGTGAATACCACCTGTACAGACGTTCAGAGCTGCATCATGACCACCATCAACGTCCCAACGTCAGCATAAGGCGACCTGTTCTGCTGCGCCTATTGTTTATGGAAATGTGTTTGATGTAAAAATATTTCCCTCTGAGGGCAGTGATCAATCTGATGGGTGTGGTGGAGACATAAGCCAGAGGCGTGTTGTTAAAGCCTGTGTGTGTTTAGAGCAGGTCCGCTGTCATCAGCTTACAACACAACGTAGCTTGTGACTATTCAGACTTTGGTTAGCTGCAGATATGACGGCTGAAAGCTCCAAAACGCTGAAGAAGACATCGTCGATGGACTTACGTGAGTGTCTTCCTTTGTTAAGCAAGATTTCTATGTCTAGTTTGTACAAAACAAAAATCTCTGAATTTGAGCACTAATTTGGTTCAACAACATCCACCTCACTGGATTTCTTTGAGGTTTCACAACTCACCTTTCTCTCTCCAGCTCGTTCCCTCACATGTTCTTCTGTATTTTCTTTTTTCCCCATTTTCTATAGCGATCATGATGACATACAAGGTAATATATCATGTGTTTATCTGATTTATAAAAATCAAAGAGTGTGTAAGATGAGTCAGTGAATAATCAAGATTATGTATGTTTACTGTCTATTGTTGAACCCATTGTCAGTCTTTAGTAAAAAAATAAAGGAATACAATTTAAGGAAGATTGCAATATATAATGAAAGAAAAAAGTTTTTACTGGTACTCTTTAGGGTCAAACATAGAGTAGGTCTCTCCAATATTTGTTCTACTTTGTCCTACCAGGAGCTCAATGAAGCTTTGGCTCATATTTGGGTTCAACAACGAGGGCACCAGTGGGCCCGGCCTCGAGCTGGCTTTCAGAGCCTCAGGAGAACTGGGTCTGGTTCTACTGTTACTCAGTGGCGGGCTGCAACGCGTTACTGTACGTTACTGTGAGCACAAAAATAAAAAGTGTCAGCGTTAGCTGCAGCAGCTAGCTCCCAGATAACCACCAAAGGTAGCGGCACCATCCCCGGCTCAACTGCAGATGTTAAAACAGTAAAACAAGCAGCAGTTCACTCACCAGATGCCCATAACCCTCCGTGCGAAAGGCGCCATCAGTAAAACCACCAGCAAGTCCGTTTCTCATGCTTCAGCCTGAGCTTCTAGCTAGCTTCTAGCTTCTAGGTAGAAGCTAGAAGTTTCTAGTTGCTTCTTTCTTTGACAGAAGTCACGCTGGCCCACTGAGCAATGACAGTGCATGTTAATGGTCACGCTGGCCCACTGAGCAATATTACGTCCAGGGCCAGTTCGCGGCGCACGTCAAATAATACGCCCAGCATGTCAAACTAAAGATCTGATTGGTTGAAATCTATAACAATCACGACAACATCCCCGTGTACTTTAATCTGCAAAGGCCAGTTTGAGCAGCTCTGCTTCCATAGAGACATAGAGGTGCAATCTGATTGGATGAAAGCTCTCCACTGCACTGGAAGCAGCGCTGCAGGCTGAAGGCAGAGCAACAGAGGAAGACAGGAGCTGTGCAATGAGAAAATAAGCTAATAGGGAAAAATAATTATAATACATGTGTATTTGTGAAAAACAATGAAATTATAAAATAGCTATAACTTTTTTGATTCTGTTTATGCCAGCAGAGAAGGCTTAGCAGGCCCTGACGGCCACCACTGCTGGTAATGATGATAACTGAACTGGTTTTTGTTCTGTGTGTTCTGCCAGGTGTTTAATGATCCCATCCACGGCACGGTGCCGTTACACCCTCTTCTGGTCAGAATGATTGACACACCTCAATTCCAGAGACTGCGATACATGAAGCAGCTTGGAGGGTGTTACTTTGTTTACCCAGGAGCATCCCACAACCGCTTTGAACACTCCATTGGGTATGTCTGCTCTCATCAGACAGTTTTAAGTCTTCAGGTAGTCACTTCAAATTGAGCAAAGACTGGTTTGCAGTAAAGGACCTAATAACAATCAATAAAACCAAAGTAAACACATTGCACACCACATATATATATATATATATATATATATATATATATATATATATATATATGTATATATATATGTATATATATATGTATATATATATATATATATATACATATATATATACATATACATATATATATATATATATATATATATATATATATATATATATATATATATATATATATATATATATATATAACAGCTGTCCATACTTTGCAGCAGGATACTTTAGTTTTTGTTGTGTTGTATCCGGGTAAAGGGTGGCACACTTGGCAGGAGAACTCGTAAAAGCTCTACAAACAAGGCAGACGAACCTCGACATCACTGACAAAGACGTCCTTTGTGTGCAGATTGCTGGTCTTTGCCATGACCTGGGTGAGTGACACACACCGCCTCACTATTACATCTCATGCATGAAGGCAGACGATATAAAGACATCCACATGTGCATTTTGTTGAGCTACAGCCAATTAGAACAACAGTAGCAGATCATCCAGGTTTAATGCTTTAAGTGTGATTATTACATAACTATACGGAAAGGGCTCACACTTTCAGACAGAGAGCAGTAAATATCTGAGATGTTATTTGTCATTGTCTCTTTGAGTCATCACTAACAGGGGAAGCCAAATATTTATGGAAATTCTGTTGAAATTTGCATTTGGATGGAACTTTTATTTTAAGGAATCAAACAGACTGACTACCGGTATGTTGTTGATTTAATGAAAGTAATAATGCAAAATGTTGGATTTGCACTAATAGCAAAGATTAAAAAAAAATTAAAAATACTTTATTAATCATTGAGGGGAATTTATTTTCCCCTTAATGTGATTTAAACACACACACACACACACACACACACACACACACACACACACACACACACACACCTCTCCAGCTACCAGTTCACACATCTTTAAAATGAATAACGCAACACCAGTTTGATGTTTCTTTTGTAATCTAATTTTAAAAATGAACTCTTGTTTATTTATCCATATCTAGGACATGGGCCTTTTTCCCATCAGTTTGAAACATTCATCCACCTAACCCGTCCAGGATGGAAGGTAAGAAACCCCAAAATAACCGTTGAAATCGCAGCACATGTGATGTTGAGCCAAAGGAGTCTTATGGGTCTCTGTGGGAGATGGCTCAGTGTCGGTGTTCCTCAATCCTCAGCGACTTCAAGAATAACAAGTTCAAGTTATACAATAAAAGAAAATGCTGCCTGTTTAAATCCTGGAGGAAAATCGCTGTTGGCAATATTGTTGTATGTTATATGTTATATTGTTATATATTTTATATATTTATAAGTGATTTGGAATTTGTGAATTGATTAAGAAACTTAAAATATAAGACTCTCTATTTCTACCCCGAAAGATAAGTTGCGTGGGCCCCATTCCTCGTACGTGGTTCAACAAAGTCGATCAAATGTCCTATTATCCATCTTAAATTACCCAGATGATTGACATCAGGGTCTCGGTTCCTCAAAGGCTGATCCGTGCTCAAGCGGTCTCGTTAATTCGAACCAGACGTCAGTCCTCAGGAAGGCCAGTGAAAAGGCCATCGAAAAAAAAAAAGCAGTGAAAAGCCAGTCAAACTCTCTCCCCTGCTCTCTGCAGCTGCAGCTGCGCTCTGATCTCTTCCATCCCTGCCCCACACACAAGCTTCCCGCCATTTTTTACCATTACCGTAATGCCGCATGGCATTGGAAAGCTACACTTCTTAGTGTTCAGAATCCGTTGGATTTACGTCGATGGCGTAAATATTCAAGGAGTTGCGGTAACTTTAGTTTTGCATCCTGTTTGCATGTTACTTCCTGCCGCCGTACTAGAAGGGTTAAAGGGCATTTGAATCATTTTTCAACCGGCGTCTCGTAGCAGGACGACAGAAGTAAATGATACATTTTCCATTAAAGCAGAGCGTTGTACTTTAAGTCAAGGTAGAATCGTCCTCAATAGCGATACAAAAGTTGAGACATATCATGTATATTAAATGGTTTTCCCAAAACATAAATATTTACGCTAAAAAACGGCATGAAACATGATGATATCATGACATTATTGTTGTTTAAATAAAAGTCAGCAATATCATTTAAATACTTAACCGTAGTAAAATGAACATGAACAAAACCTTGTACCACATGATTTTTTACCAGAGTTTGTGTAGATTTTTGCGTCAAATGTAATACATTAGAGAAGCATTCATGTCTGTGTATCCTGTGGAGATGGGCTCATTTATTTTGAATTCTCGTGTGTATATATGTTCACAAATCTGTATCTTGCAGCATGAGGAAGCTTCTCTTGAGATGTTTGACCACATGGTGGAAAGCAATGACCTGGAGGAGATAATGAAGGAACATGGCCTGAAGCGCAGGGATGTGACGTTCATCAAAGAGATGATTGAAGGACGGGTACGTGTCTGTGTGAACGTTAAATCCGTCAGTATCGTCATGTTTGCTGCAGCAGCCATTCTAATGCCACTGTTGTGCTGTCGTCTCCACAGTCACCTGAAGGCTCTACATTTGAAGGCCGTCCAGACAAGCTCTTCCTCTATGAAATCGTGGCCAACAAAAGAAATGGCATTGATGTGGACAAGTTTGACTACCTCGCCAGGTGGGCCTTGTTGAACAGCGACTGTAGAGCAGAGGGATGAACTACAATGTATTATTTACCCCAAATAATTGCAATGTTCTCATTATTCTAACAATATGCAGCATTCACCAGAGTGCTTTGAGTAGTTTAACGTAAGAAGCTTCTTCTTTTCATATTTCCTCTCTCTGTCTCTTCTCAGGGACGCCCACCACCTGGGCATCAATGCCAGCTTTGACCATCTCCGCTTCATACACTTTGCCAGGGTTTGTAAAGTGGACGGGATTCAGCAAATCTGCACAAGAGACAAGGTGACGACTTTGCAGTTTCTACTTTTTTGAAACCATTTCAGGGTCCAACAATAAGGATTGCCCAATGAGCTACGTTACTACTAGGGATGTCAGAATATGACATTTTTATATCACAATTGTTGGGGAAAATATTCATGTTTTTTTTTAAGTTTTCACCATTATTAACGGAAATATAATAATAATAATAATATATATGAATTATCAACTATTTCCCTTTTCTTTGTTTAAGTCATCCTTACTGGGTATTTGCATAAAAACACAATTCAAATAGTTAGGAAAGATATGCGTACGTGTATTTTTATTGATAAAGTGACCGTGGTGTAAGTGGGATAATGCCCTTCGAGGTGTCCATGATATGGAACTAGAAAGGGCATTTCCTGCTGAAAATGCATTGGAATGCTGAAAGTTGGAAGCTTGTAGCTGAAATATTTGAAAATATAGCTGAAAATCCAGAAAAGGGAACTACATGCTGAAAAGTGTTGAGTACAAAAAGGTGTTGAACTGAACTGCTGGAAATCCTTGAAGTTGAAACAAGAAAATCCACAGCTGGCATGTCCTTAAAGAGCTGAACATTTTGATAGCGGAATTGTTTCTGTATCTGAAAGTATGCAGGAGGAGAAGAAGTTCAAAAAGAAGTTGAATAAAGATTGTCTTACAGCATTCCAACTAGTAATGGATTTTCTCTCAGCTCCAATATATGAATCAGCAACATCACACGCAGAAAATATTTCTACAGATGCGGAATATAATAATGAGTATTTATTGAAATAATTTGAACAACTCAAAATATTGACCCATAATTACTTTCCTATGGACCTTGCTTTTTTTTATCCGATTTTAAACCGCAGTCATTTCTTATCAGTTGTGACTAAACTATAAGCGATGTTCTCCACAGGAGGTGGACAATCTGTACGACTTGTTCCACTTAAGATACCTTCTCCACAGAAGAGCCTACCAGCACAAAGTGAACAAAATCATAGAGTCTATGTGAGTAGCTAACTTGTTGGTACTCTAATAACTCTAATAACAACATTTACCTTTTTCTGTTAATGCTTATTTTCATTTGCTTCATAATTCTCTCTCTTGCATGTTACGCAGCAAAATGTTTCATAAAGTGATGATGTGATATTTCAGGATCTTGGAGGCCTTTGAAGAAGCAGACCAGCACATCCAGATTGAAGGCTCAGGAGGGAAGAAGTTCAAGCTTTCCACAGCCATAGAGGACATGGAGGCCTACACCAAGCTGAACGGTCTGTAGAAACCACTGAGCTGTGAGCTGTGAGCTCGTGTTTTACCATGAAGACACGGGGAGGAGTGAACCACCATCTGTGCCACGTTAACAAACACAAACAGATTATGATGCCAATTATTTATTCATGACCATTTCTTTGATTTGTTCTAACTCTCCTGTAGATGATGTTTTTGGACAAATACTCCACTCTCCCAACCCGCAGTTGGCTAAGGCTAAGAAGATTCTAAAGAGGATCGTCTCCCGACAGCACTCCAGGTTTCTGGGTGAAACAAAGCCCACCAAGGTACACACTAGAGTAACTGTGTGTCTGTATTGCATTCAGGTCTGGACTGTTGTCCTTTTAACCCTAGAACACAAACGTTAAAAATAGTACACCATCACTAACGTCGGGTATATTTCACCCGATATAATGTCCCGGATAAAAAATTATTCTCATCAAAATATATTAAAATACAACAATACAAGGAAAATTGAAGTACTCTTCTTTTATTTTACCCTATAGAACTTCTCATAAAACGAAAAACAGGTATCATGGGGGGACCAGCTTTCAGGTATCATGGGGGGGCCCTAGAAATTAGGGAATCGTCAATGAAATATGATTAAAAATATAAATAAAGGAGCTATGAACTTGTTCTTTGGTCCACATGTTTCTGGGACATGCGAGTCTTGTCCTGTGAAGGAAAAGTCTCCTTCAATGGTAAAACCCATCCAAAATGTTTTCACCCTCTATCACTAACGACGGGTGAAAATCACCTGAACACTTGCCTGTTGAAACAAACAGGGATTAGAGCAGAGAGACACGCCTACCTTCAATAAGACACGCCTACCTTCAATAAGACACGCCCACCTTCAATAAGACACGTCTACCTTCAATAAGACACGCCTACCTTCAATAAGACACGTCTACCTTCAATAAGACATGCCCACCTTCAATAAGACACGCCTACCTTCAATAAGACACGTCTACCTTCAATAAGACACGCCTACCTTCAATAAGACACGTCTACCTTCAATAAGACACGCCTACCTTCAATAAGACACACCTACCTTCAATAAGACACGCCTACCTTCAATAAGACACGTCTACCTTCAATAAGACACGTCTACCTTCAATAAGACACACCTACCTTCAATAAGACACGCCTACCTTCAATAAGACACGCCTACCTTCAATAACGTCAGTGAGCAGCATGAAGCTACACAAGGACACACACAACTCAGACAAAAGCAACACAATGAAAATAATGTAACCATATCAGTTTTATCTGTGACTCCACAAAGAGTTTCATGCAACAGGCGCCTGGAGTTTATGATGACTGCTGTGTTGTTGTGGACAGAGTGAAAACCCAGAGAGGAAGTTGCATTTTTACATTTAACTTTTTGTCCCTCCCGTCTCTCACCTTTTCTCCCTCCCTTCCTCCCTAAGGCCATGATCACTGAGATGAAGTCAGTCGACGGTGTAGAGGTGAGTTTATTTACTCTAGTTACTTGAACTTTTCTTCATCCTTTAAGATATGATGTGTGAGATATGAATGAGAAGAAACTTCAGTGAGAGCAACAGCAGTTCCTGTCGTCAATGGAACAAATATGTTATATTTTGAATCAGGGCTCATGAATACTATAACAGCTGTGGAGGAGGAAGAGTTGGTGGTTCAATCCCCGGCTCCTCCTGTCTTATGTCCACTGTGTACTTTGTCTATTGACATGTTAACATGTAGTGTACATGTTATTTTAACTACTTTACCACGTCACATATTATTATAATGGACACTGTTTACATCTATAATAGAATCTTCATCATGTCCCTTTATCTGGTCACCACCTCGTAGGTTTATCTTTAATTACTCCTGTTTAGTTTTGTATAGTTTCTACTCTAATACAAGTTGCATGTTTCTCTTATTGTATTTATTATTCTTACTTCTCTAGTTGTACTTATATTGTCTTTGTGTCGCTATAACACCTGTTAACATCAATGATGATGTCGTCTGACAAAATCAACTGCTGGTTAACACCTGGATGTGTGACTCGACATTTAAAGTGAGAAATCACAACGAAAATTACAATTTCAGAAACTTTGTCTTAACTTGTTCTTTACTGCCCCTTGACAATAACTGGGCAGGCGTTCACCATTACCATTAGTTTTGCCAAAGCTCCATTTTCCTCATACACGCTAAAGGATTTACACATTTCTACATTTACTTGGGAGGTTTTTATACGTATTCCAGCTATGGCTCAATTTTGGGGTGAGAAAAACGTTAACTGTGGACAAAGAGCCAAAAGAGTGTTTTTAAATGTATTGCTTAATGTGGATTAGAGTACGTCCACTGATTGTTGAGTTGGAATAAATTTAAAATCTCTCCCACTAATCACATTTTCTCCCCAAGGCCTTGAAACTTCGTCGGAAAAAGGAATTGGTTGAAGCCTGTCAGGATGCCGGACTGACAACAATCGAAGACGACTTTGATGTTCACGTGAGTTTTTAGTCCAATTACTTTTACTTCATGTGGTGGGAACTTTGTCATTAAAACTCAGTGGAGGGTTTATCCTCGAGAATCATTACACGGAAAACAATTGCCTTCAACAGTCGCATATAATGTCCAGGTATCAAGCAGCGTTCACTCCATCTTTACACTTTGCTTATGCCTGTCGCTGGACAAAACAGTGAGATACATGCCAGCAAAACATCAGATATTCAGGATATGGAAGAATGGTGTGTGTCCATGTGTGTTTGTGTGTGCGTGTTTATTATTTAATCTCAAAAAGGTGTAGATGAGAGCAGATGTATATGTATGTGCGTATGCGTGTATGCATGTACGTGGGTTTCAATTAGATTTCAGGCCAAAAAAGACAAAAGTGTGAATTTTAATATAATGGGTGGTGTCATGTTTGTAAAAACATAGTGAAGGATGACCAGATGGAGTGGTGTTGTATAGTAAAGACCTCCTCACTCTGCTAATGCAGCGTGGGAAAGTGCACTGCTATCAACAGAAGAGTGACAACTTTGTTTGGCTCATTTTCTGTAACCAGTGTAGCGTTAAAGCATGGTGGAATTAGCAAGCTAGTTAGCTAACTAGCGGACAGCTGGCTAGTTAACTAGCTTAATAATTCCACTATGCTTTAATGCTACACTGTTTTCAGAAAATTAGCACGTCCAACGGTCCCTCCGTCTCACTCATCGCTCCGGAGATGGACAAGCTAACTAGCTAACGAGCTAACGAGCCAGCCATTTGTCTGCTCTCTTTTCAGCGAGCTGCAACACTTTACAGACCCACCAGAACAACTAACTGTGGTGGAAGTTTGTGGTGGAAGTTCAATTGAAATAAAAGGGAGTCTTTACAAAGAATAATTTTTCTTTGGAGTTTAATGATACTTCTGCGCAGAAGGACCGAAGTCGGACAGTGTACAAACAAAATGCAACTGCCCTGAGATCGGAGACGTGTGACTCCTCTCCTGGGTCTTTATAGGCCTTTATATCAGAGGCATAAGAGATGATTTATGATGCATATATCATGTTATTAGACTTCCCCGAGACGAGGCGCTCTTTTGGCTCAACAAGACACAAAATGAGAGAGATGTACTGCTCTCAGGCCATATTTCGGTCTCACGTCCGCGTATCATTGAATATATGCTGTGTGTTAATCAAATACAGTAATATTTAAGTGAATAGGCATTGTCTATTGAACATGTATGTCAATACAGGCATTGTGTAAGTCAATACAGACATTGTTAAAAGTGAATACAGGCTCTGTTAATTCATAATTCCCCCTTAAGCAAGAAAGTTCATTCATTCATTCACTAGAGGCCATTAAGGGAACAGGTCATACGCAGTGCGGCCAAGCCAGAGTTTTTCATCCTCGAGCATGAAACATAATAATAAAGCTAAAGTCTAAACCTTTAACATAATTATTTAATGTTGTAATTTCCCTTTATCTTTCAATATCTTGGATTATCATTTTTAATTAGTGAGACGTTGCCTTCCTTCCTCAGCATGAAAACATGTGTCTGTCTTCTGTCTCTTTTAGATCATTAAAATGGACTATGGGATGAAAGACAAGGATCCCATCATGAAGATGGGGTTCTACTCAAAGAGCGACCCAGAAACAGCAGTAACGCTCACCGAAGACCAGGTCAGAACTAAAGCAATGACCACAACAGTTTCAATGTTAATCTTTCCCTGGCATTAGCTTGTGTGTATTTATATATTTATGTAATCATTTTCATGTTTTCTGCTTTCATTCTTGTCAGGCGTCCATGTTTAAGCCAACATGCTTCTCTGAGCAGCTGATCCGGGTTTACTGGAAGAAGATTGATGAAACCACTCAGAAGATTGATAAAACCGGTCTGAGGAAGGTTCAGAAGTGCGTGAGCCAGTTGTTGTGAGCCAGGGAAGAAATGCCACAAGCTGAGGTAATATTTAGATTTAGGCTGATAAATATAGAATGATGTAAACTAATGTTCTGTGTATTATATGTTACGTACCGAAGTCTTGGATCTGGAGTTACTGCTGTCCAGGTCTGCTGCAAACCATTAGGATCGTTCGAGATTAATCGATCGCATGCCGGTTCTATTTGTGTCCGATTTGGTCCCGACTCGCTCTGACGTCATGCACACGTGGTCAGCGATAATCTCACGAGAGCAAGGTAGCCGCAGAATTTAGTGCCGGGCGCCGCAGCAGCTCTCCACCGAGTGCGTGGCCCAGTGCATGATGGGAAATACCTGGCTGTCGCTACATCAGAGAGCTGATTGGCTCTTAGATCTGACAGCAAACACCACATGCTGTAGAAAATTCTCATTTTATGTGTAGTTGTAATAATTAACGCTCGATTGTTGTCTATTAGTCTCATGTCTGGATTCCAGACAAGAAGCAGTTCTTCTTGAACGAGCCTACTGTTTGACTAATTATTGCTAAATTAATTTCAGCAAGTCTCCGCTTCAGTAATGTTGAATAGGATCCGTCACTCGGCACTGCTCTCATTACTGATACTGATGTACTTTTGTCTTTATTTACAGCCAGAAGAGACACAGTAAGCCCGGAGACCACCCCTTGAGGAAAACATCCAAAACAATGGATGAAGCCGTTTAGGAAAAAATAAAGATTAAAACGAACCTTTAAAAGGAAAGTGAACCCTCCTGGTTTAGGAGTTGTTGAGGTAATCTGAATAGATATTATTTAGACTTTGAGTGATGTTTGATTAGAGGTTGTTTTATGGTGTTTGTTGTGGTTCCACCGTAGTTATTATTCTGCATATCTTTCCTCACCTACTGAATCTATTGTGACTTATTCATTTTTAAATGTCTCTTTGCGATTTGAATGATTCTCTCTTTTGAAACTTTGTATTTAATCTCTCAATATGAGTTATGGTTAATATTGCTATTATGATCATGAGTATACAGTATATCACTGTTTCATTAGAACTTTCATTTAGTGTTGATTCTGGCGCCCCCCTGTGGACTAAAGTGGTGGTGTCTCTGAGTAGGACTGGTGCTCATAAATTTGCCAAATTCTACACAAAACAAAGGTTCCATGTCGTACCTTTATTTTACACGAGTGCTTAATTTAGCCTCCTTCCTGTCATTCTGTTTCTCCATATGGCGATGCCATCTCTGATACACTTCTTACTGGGTTGTGCAATATGATAAATATATGATATATATGAAATTGCCATTGGGGGGCTACAAGGTGATTGACAGGTCGCTACCAGAGACGTATACGGCATTTCATGTTTAGGTCAGCTGAAAGCAAAAATGCTCTAACTTTCTTCCTGGACGTTGAACGCTTCTGGTTCCCCAACAGAGGGACTCTGCTCAAGCAGATGCACCAAAATATACCAAGCGAGGCTGTGTGGAATATCCTTTCATCCATAAGTAAGTCATATTTCAGTTCTTTGGCTGGATAAAAATGCAATGTGGTTGATTTCTTGCTGAGGCTTAGTCTGAAAGTGTTTTTTGCGCAATTGGAGGATTCTGTAGGTCGTAAACTTTCCAGAAAGATGCGTCTCTACGTCCCTCCTCCTCAGTCCACATGTGGTCACTTCCTGTTCACCGGTTGCAAAAAGTTAAACTACGAATAAATCCACCTGCTGATTGTGAGATCTGTTCAGGGAGCGATCTGATGATTGATCTGTGCATAAATCAGCACGCCGCATGGGTTTTATCCCCGACAGGTCAAACGCTGTTCAAACTGCTGTGTTTGCATCCTGCTTCGTGTACTTTAGTCAGTTAATTACATCCGATAAAGAACTTTCTGTACTTTAGTCAGTTAATTACGTCCGATGAAGAGTCCGTGACACCGATTTAGAGGCTGGCTTGTGTGTAATGTCGTCTTTTTACTGCTTTATTTTATTATTATTATGTTATTTCATGTCTTAATTGGTTTTATTGTACTGTTTTATTGTACTGTTTTATAAACAGGGTTTCAATTTGACCTTTGTCTTGCTTTTGTTGAGCCTCACTGTTGAGCTTTCTGTTGTTTTGCTTTGCTTTGTCTGTAAAAAAAAAAAGCACTTTGTACACTCTGCGTTTAAAGGTGCTTTATTAATAAAGTTATTATTAGAATCATGATTATTAATACCCCACGTGCTCCTCAACGTTCCTGTCTCCACGATTATAACACGTGGTCTGATAATACTAATCAGTGTATAATCAGTTAATAATCAAATAAAACAAATACACCCGTCAGAAGCTTTATGTTCCTGTAAACTGCTGTCAGTCCCCGTGGTTTGATCCCGCACGTGGTCCTGACGATGCAGGATGACGAGTTGCCTGTCAGCCGGTATAACTTGCTTGTGGCTCCGCCCTCCGCGTCGCCAGCCAATAGGGAGCGACTTGCGTCAAGTTATCCTCAAACAGCAAGTAAAACACCGGAAGTAAGTCGTTTTACTTGGAAAATAAAAGGCTTGTTGGAGATGAAACAATGCATGCCGGTTAGATTTGTGTCCGACTTGATCCCTTCTTGCTCTGACGTCATGAACACGTGGTCAACAATGACCTCATGGGAGCGAGGCGGCCGCTGGCCCCAATGCATGATGGGAAACTGTTGCCACATGATTGGCTCTTCGGTTTGACAACAAACACCACGTTTTGTAGAAAATCCTATTTTTCTGTGTAGTTGTAATTCTTAATTGGCTGTTAGTCTCAGGTTTAATCTAAAGACATATATTGTGTGGTTGATAATAATAAAGCTTATTTAAATAAATAATAATAATACATTTCATTTTTAAACGCACTTTTCTTTCAAAGGAAACTCAGAGTGCCACAGAGCCAATATATAGTAAAACAAATAAAAACATAGTTAAAGCATAATTAAAGCAACCCATAATAACAAATGTAAAAAAAAAAATAGCTGACAGTTAATTATCACAAGGTAAAAAATGCCTTCCTGAATAAAAAGGTTTTTAGGCCAGTCTTAGAAGAGTTCAGTGTCTGAAATAACATTTATCAAAACGAGCAGCAAAGTGTTTCACATGTAGACACATGTTTACAAACACATGAATGAATGAATGAATATATACTTTATTAATCCCCAAGGGGAAATTTAGTGTCGCGTAGCAGCCATTTACACAGAAAATAAGATAAGATAAGATATAAAAACAACAGGGATGGAAGATGTATGCAATAATAATACTAATAGAATAAAGATAAAAATAACAACAACAACAAAATAGCTGTATGAAAGAAAGAATAACAGAGTATTAATTTAGGAATTAAGTTAAATTAACTTAAACTTAAACAGCAGAAGTGCAAGAGTGCAAGTATGTATGTGCATATTAAGGTGTAAATAAAAATAAAATAAAAATAACAACAACAACAAACAATAGGAGAGTGCAAAAATGCAATAAATGTATATAATCTGATATGTTAAGTGTAGGTAACTATGAACATGTACAGTGTTTACAGTGTTTAATTCACAAAGGAACTAGCAAGCGGTGACTTGTTGTAAAGCCGTATTGCTGTCGGCAGGAATGTTCTCCTGTAACGGTCCTTGGTGCAGCGGAGCGTGAGGAACCTCTTGGAGAAAGTGCTGCTCTGGCCCTGCAGCAGGTGGTAGAGAGGGTGGTCCAGGTTGTCCAATATGGACAAAAGTTTCTTCAGCGTCCTCCTCTCCACCACCTGCTCCAGAAACTCCTGCTTGCAGCCGATGATGGAGCAGACCTTCTTCACTAGCTTGTTAAGTCTGTTGGCGTCACCGGCTCCAGTGCTGCTCCCCAGCAGACGATGGAGAAGTACAGGGCGCTGGACACCACCGACTGGTGGAACATCTCCAGCATCTTGCTGCACACATTGAAGGATCGAAGCTTCCTCAGGAAAAAGAGTCGACTCATCCCCTTCTTGTAGACAGCGTTGATGTTGGCCTTCCAGTTCAGTCGGCTGTCGATGGAAACACCAGGTACCTGTACTCCTCCACTATGTGATGGAGACACCAGGTACCTGTACTCCTCCACCATGTGATGAGACACCAGGTACCTGTACTCCTCCACCATGTGATGAGACACCAGGTACCTGTACTCCTCCACTATGTGATGAGACACCAGGTACCTGTACTCCTCCACCATGTGATGAGACACCAGGTACCTGTACTCCTCCACTATGTGATGGAGACACCAGGTACCTGTACTCCTCCATGTGATGAGACACCAGGTACCTGTACTCCTCCACTGTGTCCACGTCCTCTCCCAGAACACTCAGAGGACTCGGAGCTGTTGTCTTCCTCCTGAAGTCGACCACCATCTCTCTGGTCTTGGCCACGTTCAGAAGCAGGTGATTCTCACCGGCCCACTCCACAAAGTCACTCACCACTGCCCTGTCCTCCTCCTCCCGTCCATCCCTAATACACCCGACCACCGCAGAGTCATCAGAGAACTTCTGCAGATGGCATGACTCTGTGTTGTACTGGAAGTCAGTGGTGTACAGGGTGAACAGGAAGGGAGACAGAACAGTTCCCTGTGGGGCTCCAGCATCACTGACCACCGTCCCAGACAGCACATTCTGACAAACTGTGGTCTGCCTGTGAGGTAGTCAGTGATCCAGGAGACGGTGGACGAGTCTACCCCCACCACCCGCAGCTTCTCACCCAGTAGCAGAATAAATCAGAACGAGGTCTGCAAACTAAAAGTGGCCTACAGGTCGTATCTAACAGGAAGTAGCTATTTCCTTTGTATTCTTTAAAGGCAGCTGAAAACTGTCCGACTTGACTGCTGATTTTTGTCAACAGCCATTGCTACTTTGAAATAATAAAAAAAATATATATATATAATTCTTTATTCAATGTACAATTTCACAAATTGTCAATAAGAAACGGGAAATAAATGTAAATACATTACATTTACAGATAATACAAAAATATAGCAAAACAAAAAGCATAAAATGCATTAAAAAAAAAATTCATATCGACTTTTATTTTGAAAACACTCACCGGAAGCGTGTGTCTGTGCCGGCTGCGCGCGACGCCCCGCCGGCTTGGAAACAAAACCCGGGTGTTTCTGCCGGGCGGCCGTTGTCCGATCAGCTGCTGGGCTTCGACGCTACTGTCACTTCCGGTTGTAATCCAGCGGGTCTCGAGTCCAACATGGAGGGCAGGAAACGACCGTTGGAGGTTCTGACCCCCGAGGGAGGCTTCAAAACGCCGGAGAAGACAGCGCCACAGCCCCGGCGGCCGGACCCGGACCACACGCGATGGGGAGTGGAGCAGACGTGTCGGTACCTGCGGGCAGAAGGGCTCGCGGAGTGGGAGCCCGCGTTCAGAGGTGGGTCTGGTTCCTGGGTCTGGATCCCGGGACTGGTTCTGGATCCCGGGTCTGGTTCTGGATCCCGGGTCTGGATCCTGGTCGATGCAGAGTTACTTTATTTATTTACTGCTGCAGCAGCATTCATGAGTCCTGGTAAAGCAAGAAAATGTCAAAAGAAATGCACAATGTATACAAAAGATAGGATGGAATGATGAGGAAAATGCACAATATAAACAAACAAATTACATAAAATTATTTTTATATATATACAGGTAAAAGCCAGTAAATTAGAATATTTTGAAAAACTTGATTTATTTCAGTAATTGCAATCTGTGTGGGTGTAAAACAACCCCAGCAGGTCGATCAGCAGGGGGGAGGGTTGTGGATAATAATAATAATAATAATTAATCCCTTATTAGTCCCACAGTGGGGACATTTATTCTATGCATTTAAACCTGGAACAATCACTGCTCTGGGACAGGAGAAACCTCAAGCCGACTCGTCCTCATCCTTTTCCTCCTCGTGTTATATTCATGACGTTCATTTATGCTGAGTTTGAAATAATGAATATGCTTTAAAAAGAAAGACGAGCAAAATACAAGCAGGCATACATACAGGCATCTACATGAATGTTTATTCTTTTAATCAAACTTTTGTCTCATTCATGAGTCATTTAAGGTTTACTGTATGCTTTGTATTCTCATTGTTAGTTTAAAGCGATACCTATATAAAAAATAATGTATGAGCTGTAATTCATATGTATCTCACAACATCAATTTGTAAGTAATCCAGGTAATCATGAACCAGGAAGTGTGAAAACCAGCTGTTTATTTATTCACGTGACCTCCGTAGTTATTTGAACTCAAACCACAATCTTTTCTCAATCCTAACTCCGTAGTTTTGTTGTCTAAACCCTAACTAAGCTATTTATTGTCAAGATGGAAGTTTATTTTGAAAAGACTGTATGCGCATAACGAGTGTAAACTGACGCGTGTTGCTACACTTTTGCATTTTCTTTGTAAGCTATCCTACGAACCGTTGTGTTCTGGGTTCGTTGCTCATGATCTACTTATAAGAACATTGTTTGGGTCGGGGCCCCTTTGTCATGTTTTACTCGTCTTTGAGTCGTTAGCGGTTCAAAGTACTTTTACTTTTGATACCTTTTTGTTTGCGTCACGGAATGGTTTTGTGTAAGACAATATTTTCACGGACCGGCTTTCATGGTGTGGCCGATAAATGATGTAATAAAATGATACGACCGGCATAAAGACAATAATAAAGTGCATTAAAATACAACTCACTATTACGCCGAATTAATGGCAGCCCTGAGCTTGTTTCTCTGCAACGAGCCGGCTAGCTAGATGCTAGCAGTTTTGAACATAGATCAAGTATATACAGGTAAAAGCCAGTGAATTAGAATATTTTGAAAAACTTGATTTATTTCAGTAATTGCATTCAAAAGGTGTAACTTGTACATTATATTTATTCATTGCACAGAGACTGATGCATTCAAATGTTTATTTCATTTAATTTTGATGATTTGAAGTGGCAACAAATGAAAATCCAAAATTCCGTGTGTCACAAAATTAGAATATTACTTAAGGCTGATACAAAAAAGGGATTTTTAGAAATGTTGGCCAACTGAAGAGTATGAAAATGAAAAATATGAGCATGTACAATACTCAATACTTGGTTGGAGCTCCTTTTGCCTCAATTACTGCGTTAATGCGGCGTGGCATGGAGTCCATGAGTTTCTGGCACTGCTCAGGTGTTATGAGAGCCCAGGTTGCTCTATATATGTGTGTATATATGTGTGTATATATATATGTGTGTGTGTATATATATATATATATATATATATATATATATATATATATATATAGTATAATAAGATAAATGCACAATACATTTGAATAATAATATTAAATGAACTAAGCAAGCAAACAAAACCATAATGCAACGATGATGCGGTGTGCGCAAACACACCACGGCAATTCTCAGAACCTCCCCGACAACTTCCTTTTTCTCATCACAGTGTTTGTGTGAAAAGTCAGTTTGTGTGACACGCACACGCGCACGCACACGCACACGCACACGCACTCACACGCACGCATCACAACATTGATCACTTTGCTCTTCTCGTCCAGAGCAAAAGATCACCGGCGTCGGGCTGCAGTACCTCAGAGACGCTGACCTGGAGAAGATGGGCTTACAGTAAGTGTCACCTGGTCCCTTAGGGGCCACGCCTGGAACCTGGTCCCTTAGGGGCCACGCCTGGAACCTGGTCCCTTAGGGGCCACGCCTGGAACCTGGTCCCTTAGGGGCCACGCCTGGAACCTGGTCCCTAAAGGGCCACGCCTTGAACCTTGATCCCTTAGGGGCCACGCCTTGAACCTTGGTCCCTTACGGGCCACGCCTGGAACCTTGATCCCTTAGGGGCCACGCCTGGAACCTTGGTCCCTTACGGGCCACGCCTTGAACCCTGGCCCCTTAGGGGCCACGCCTGGATCCCTGGTCCCTTAGGGGCCACGCCTTGAACCCTGGTCCCTTAGGGGCCACGCCTGGATCCCTGGTCCCTTAGGGGCCACGCCTGGAACCCTGGTCCCTTAGGGGCCACGCCTGGAACCCTGGTCCCTTAGGGGCCACGCCTGGAACCCTGGTCCCTTTGGGGCCACGCCTTGAACCCTGGTCCCTTAGGGGCCACGCCTGGAACCCTGGTCCTCTAGGGGCCACGCCTTGAACCCTGGTCCCTTAGGGGCCACACCTTGATCCCTGTTCCCTTAGGGGCCACGTCTGGAACCTTGATCCCTTAGGGGCCATGCCTTGATCCCTGGTCCCTTAGGGGCCACGCCTTTCTGTCTCCCCTTCATTTATTTATTTATTCATTGATTATTTTAATTTGTTTACGTCCAGGTGCCTCGGTGACCGTCTGAGAGTTCAGCACAGCCTCGGGAAGCTGTGGCAGAGGGAGGCGGAGCCTAACAAGGTAACTGCACCTGAAGGCCTCAGGAGGGAGAGAGGGGGAGGGAGGGAGAGAGGGGGAGAGGGGGAGAGAGATCAATCACACATCAATCACACTTTTTAAATTTCCAGTTTAATGACATTTTCTTTCCTGCCTCGCATCTGTTTAAAACCTGTGTTCACATCCCACTCCCCATGTCTCCCTTATTCTAATGGAACCTCCTACGTGTTCCTAACCCTTACCCTCAAGCCCTTCTGTAGCCGGTTGGTTCCCCTCCCGGTTCCCTCGGTCGGGCTCCAGTCTCTCACCGCTGTGTTTTCTGCCAGGTGTTCAACGACCCCATCCACGGCCACGTGGAGCTGCACCCCCTGCTGGTGCGCATCGTCGACACGCCTCAGTTCCAGAGGCTGCGGCGCATCAAGCAGCTGGGAGGCTGCTACTTCGTGTTCCCCGGGGCGTCCCACAACCGCTTCGAGCACAGCATCGGGTAGGTCCTCGCCTACTGGGGTGTGTGTGTGTCAGTCAGTGAGAGTGTGTGTCTTTTATTTCTTTATATTCATTTTTAAGACTCATAAAGCTTCCAAATTCACCAAGAGATGCGTTTACTGACTTGTTTAAAATCCGAGAACTAAACGTTAAAAACTCATCTCTGGGGTTAAGGACTCTTTCCTGCAGCACTTTATTTGAAAGTTGCTAACATTGTGTTTTTAGTTTTTTTTTAAACGCTTTAGTTGCACAACTTTATTGTGACATCCATCCACAGCAGAGCAACTGTGGAGGAAACACCCGTTTATGAGACATGTGGCAATATTCTCTACAAGAGCTGATGTGGCAGAACATTAAATTGCTGAATATTATTTTATTGTCTGTCTTCGTTTGGAATTATCTCATTGCAAGAAGCTCTGTAACGCACAGAAACTGAATTTGGTGACGTTGCTCACGTTGTTAACGTTGCTCCCTCTCTGCAGGGTGGGCTACCTGGCGGGTCGCCTGGTTCAGGCTCTGGACCAGCGGCAGCCGGAGCTCCTCATCTCCCACAGAGACGTCCTCTGTGTGCAGATCGCCGGACTCTGCCACGACCTGGGTGAGTCCTGACCCTGGTCTGACCCTGGTCTGACCCTGGTCTAGCTCTGGTCTAACCCTGGTACCTGGTCTGACCCTGGTCTGACCCTGGTCTGACCCTGGTACCTGGTCTGACCCTGGTCTGACCCTGGTCTGACCCTGGTCTGACCCTGGTACCTGGTCTGACCCTGGTCTAGCTCTGGTCTAACCCTGCTCTCTGGTCTAACTCTGGTCTAACCCTGCTCCTTGGTCTAAACTGTTCTCTCCCTCTGCAGGACACGGGCCCTTCTCCCACATGTTTGACAACATGTTCATCCCCAAAGCGCGTCCAGGAATCACCTGGAAGGTGAGACGATGGGATTCAGTTTGTCGTTTGCAGTTCAGAGTCAAACTTTTTTTTGAGCACATCTTGGGTTAGTTTATTTCCTGCTAGTTTTTCGTTGTCTCCGGTGGGAACATGCAAAGGACCTGGTGGAGTCTCCTCGTGGTCTTCCTCGTGGTCTTCCTCGTGGTCCCCCTCGTGGTCTTCCTCGTGGTCCCCCTCGTGGTCCCCCCTCGTGGTCTTCCTCGTGGTCTTCCTCGTGGTCTTCCTCGTGGTCCCCCCTGTGGTCTTCCTCGTGGTCTTCCTCGTGGTCTTCCTCGTGGTCCCCCTCGTGGTCTTCCTCGTGGTCCCCCTCGTGGTCTTCCTCGTGGTCTTCCTCGTGGTCTTCCTCGTGGTCTTCCTCGTGGTCCCCCCTCGTGGTCCCCCCTCGTGGTCCCCCCTCGTGGTCCCCCCTGTGGTCTTCCACGTGGTCTTCCACGTGGTCCTCCTCGTGGTCCTCCTCGTGGTCTTCCTCGTGGTCTTCCTTGTGGTCCCCCTCGTGGTCCCCCCTCGTGGTCCCCCCTCGTGGTCTTCCTCGTGGTCTTCCTCGTGGTCCCCCTCGTGGTCCCCCCTTGTGGTCCCTCCTCGTGGTCTTCCTCGTGGTCCCCCTCGTGGTCCCCCTCGTGGTCCCCCTCGTGGTCCCTCCTCGTGGTCCCCCTCGTGGTCCCCCTCGTGGTCCCCCTCGTGGTCTTCCTCGTGGTCCCCCTCGTGGTCTTCCTCGTGGTCTTCCACGTGGTCTTCCTCGTGGTCTTCCTCGTGGTCTTCCTCGTGGTCCCCCTCGTGGTCCCCCTCGTGGTCTTCCTCGTGGTCCCCCTCGTGGTCTTCCTCGTGGTCTTCCTCGTGGTCTTCCTCGTGGTCCCCCTCGTGGTCTTCCTCGTGGTCTTCCTCGTGGTCCCCCTCGTGGTCCCCCTCGTGGTCCCCTCGTGGTCCCCCTCGTGGTCTTCCTCGTGGTCCCCCTCAAGGTCTTCCTCGTGGTCCCCCTCGTGGTCCCCCTCGTGGTCCTCCTCGTGTTTGGCAGTTGAGGAGAAGCAAACGCACCTTTTTTCTTTATTTATTGATTCCCAACCCTCTGCGTTCTGCCCGTCATCCCAGCTGGTAGAATAGACGTTTCCTCTCGCCGCGCCTCAAGTCGTCTGTAACTTCCTCCTCGTGCCCGACTGCGAGGTCACCGTTCGCTCCACTTTCATTCTTACTTGAATTGCTTTTTCTTTCCCGCTCCGCCACACGCTGTGAAGCTTAATTATGTTTATTTGCAGTCGTCATCAATGTCATTTGACATCATATCACGGCTGATAAGACGCTGGCGCCGCGCGGCCTCAGTGTTATCAGCCCGACCCTGAGATAAGACGAGCGTTAACATCGATGTTGTGTTTCAGCTGAGATAAGCACTTTCTGAGAGTCATGAGGCCTCGGGGCTTTCAAATGAAAAACATGGCCGCCCGTTGCTGAAGCCAGTGTGTGTGTGTGTGTGGTTTTGTGCGTGTGTGTTTTTGTGTGTGTCTGTGTGTGTGTGTGTTTTTGTGTGCGTGTTTTCATGCGTGTGTTTTTGTGCGTGGGTGTTTTTTCGTTGTGTTTTGTGTGTGTGTGTGTGGTTTTGTGCGTGTCTGTGTGTTTTTGTGCATGTGTATTTTTTGTGTGTGCGTGTCTTTGTGTGTTTTTGTGTGCGTTTGTTTTTGTGTGTGTGTGTCTGTGTTTTTGTGCGCGTGCGTGTCTTTGTGTGCGTGTCTTTGTGTGTTTTTGTGTGCGTTTGTTTTTGTGTGTGTGTGTCTGTGTTTTTGTGCGCGTGCGTGTCTTTGTGTGCGTGTTTTTGTGTGTGTGTCTGTGTTTTCGTGCGTGTGTGTTTTGTGTGCGTGTGTGTGTGTGTCTGTGTTTTTTGTGCGTGTGTTTTTGTGTGCGTGTCTGTGTTTTTGTGTGTGTGTGCGTGTGTGTGTGTGGTTTTGTGCGTGTCTGTGTTTTTGTGCATGTGTATTTTTTGTGTGTGCGTGTCTTTGTGTGTTTTTGTGTGCGTTTGTTTTTCTGTGTGTGTGTCTGTGTTTTTGTGCGTGTGTGTTTTTGTGCGCGTGCGTGTTTTTGTGCGCGTGCGTGTTTTTGTGTGTGTGTGTCTGTGTTTTCGTGCGTGTGTGTTTTGTGTGTGTGTGTCTGTGTTTTTTGTGCGTGTGTTTTTGTGTGCGTGTCTGTGTTTTTGTGCGTGTGTGTGTGTGGTTTTGTGCGTGTGTGGTTTTTTGTTTGTGTTTTTGTGCGTGTCTGTGTCTGTGTGTCTGTGTGTTTTGTGTGCGTGTGTGTTTTTGTCCGTGTCTGTGTGTTTTTGTGTGTGCGTGTGTGTTTTTGTGTGCGTGTTTTCGTGTGTGTGTGTTTTGTGTGCGTGTGTGTGTGTGGTTTTGTGCGTGTTTGGTTTTTTTTGTTTGTGTTTTTGTGCGTGTGTGTGTGTGTGTGTGTGTGTGTGTGTGTGTCTTTATATTACCTCTGACATACAGACTGATTAGCCTAATAATAATAATAACTTGTGCGTGTGTTGCAGCACGAGAAGGCCTCTCTCGACATGTTCGACTACCTGGTGGCCGACAACCAGCTGAAGCCGGTGATGGAGCAGCACGGCTTGGTGCTGCCGGAGGACCTGGACTTCATCAAGGAGCAGATCGCCGGCCCGGAGGACTCGGAGGCGGCTCGGTGCCGGAAGGTAGCCGCCAAATAAGCGTCAACCAAACCAAACCACTAGTATCTCTCAGAGAGCCATTTTGTTTTTACGTCCTTCTCTGTTGATGCTTGTTCACCTCGTGCATACGAGGTGAACAAGCATCAACAGAGAAGGACGTAAAAACAAAATGGTGAGTAAATGTTAAAATGGTTGCGTCCACAAAGCCGTCTCTTGACGTCGTCCGTCTTCTCCGCAGTGGCCCTACAGAGGCCGACCGGAAGACAAGTCCTTCCTCTACGAGATCGTGGCCAACAAGCGGAGCGGCATCGACGTGGACAAGTGGGACTACTTCGCCAGGTAACCGCTAAGGTTAAGTACTTACGGAAACTACGGCAATGTGCCGCGGCAACCGTACGGTTTAATAAGTAACCGTACGGGCTTGTGGGAGTCCTTTTTAAAAAAAAGAATCCTTATAAACCCCCTATTAGTACCTGTAAAGTCTATTTTTTTTCTTCTGCCAGCGCACATTTCTCAGTCCTGAAGCCTTCCTGGTCCGCCCACGTTTCTAAAACCGCGTCTTACAGCAAGTGCGGAAGCTGATGGACATTTTGGTACCCAGCATGCCCAAATCGGCCAATGTTTTGCCATAAAATTAAATTTTTCGACACAGTTTTTGGACTGAAACTGCTTCCTAACACGCCAATGCTTTGTTTTATTGTGATTTGTTGGGTTTTGTTGCAGATTCCGATTCTTTAGGTCCTAATCTTTCCAAAATGGTGTCTTATTAGTCCATTGTGTCCACATTAAAATGGTTATTTCAAGGCCTGGAAAAGTCCTTGGAAAAAAAAAATCCCAAAAGTTTAGTAAAAGTCATGTAAATGTGTTATATTCATGTGTTAATTTACGTCGAGTTTGAAATAATGAATATGCTTTTAAAAGAAAGACGCTCTAAATATAAGCAGGCATACATACAGGCATCTATATAAATGTTTATTCTTTTAATCAAACTATTGTCTCATTCATTTGTGTCATTTAAGGTTTACTGTATGCTTTGTATTGTCATTGTTAGTTTAAATACTACATTTACTCACTTTTTACTGTTTACACCCAGATTTCACTAAATGTTTGTCATGGACATCTGGTTTAAAATCATGGAAAAGTCATGAAACCCATTGGTCAGAATGTATGAACCCTGTTTTCCCGTCTACCGCCTCTTCCCCCTCAGGGACTGCTACCACCTGGGCATCCAGAACAACTTTGACTATCGCCGCTTCCTGAAGTTTGCCCGAGTGTGTGAGGTGGACGGGCAGAAGCGCATCTGCACAAGAGACAAGGTGCAGACTTTGATCAGCTTTTATCCCCCAAAACCCATCAGTGTGTTTTCTTAAAAAGAATTTGCTCCTTTTTTAAGTGACCCCTGCAGGGTCGGTCTTTCGTAAAGTGAATCGTTGACCAACATGAGAGGGACTATTTTTTTCTAACCCTATCCAGCTATAGTTGTTGGGGAAAACCTAGGTTATCAGTGACCTTTCCTTTGCTGGGATACAGTTCCTTTATAGAAGTAAACACTTTTGTGTTAGTAAAGCCCTTCAAGGGACGGGTGTGGCCGATGTCCCGAACAAAATAAACCATGAACGCAACATGTGTGGACCTGTAACCGTTGTAACTCTCTGCCCAGGAGGTGAACAACCTGTACGACATGTTCCACATGAGGAACTGTCTGCACCGCAGAGCCTACCAGCACAAAGTGGGCAACATCATAGAGACCATGTGAGTAGCGCGTCGTTGGGCTCGTGGTCTTCGCTTCACGATTCTCCCTCTCGCATTTGTCATGCAGCTCCCCAAAAATTATTATGTTTTAAAAAGTGATGATGTGATTTCTTTTCAGGATCACGGAGGCCTTTTTAAAAGCAGACAAGCACTTTGAGGTCGAAGGCTCGGGAGGAAAGATGTTCACTCTCTCCACAGCCATAGACGACATGGAGGCCTACAGCAAGCTGACAGGTCTGTAGAAACTGAGAGTTACGAGCTACAAGCTACGTGGTAGGAGCTAGGAGCTACGATCTACAAGCTATGTGCTACAAGCTAGGAGCTACAATCTACACTCTACGAGCTACAAGCTACATGTTACGAGCTACGATCTACAAGCTACGTGCTAGGAGCTACGCTCTACAAGCTATGTGCTACAAGCTACAATCTACGTGCTACGATCTACCACCTACGAGCTATGTGTTA
>NC_136599.1:2405801-2453301 GCF_910589615.1 Taurulus bubalis
TTTTTTCTCTGTTCCAAAAATCTGATTTTTATTTTTTTCAGGGAGTGCAGTTAGTGGCAGTGTGGGCTCCGGGGGGCGGGGCTTAGCCAACGTTCAATCTCTGTAAACGTACTGACAACAAGGTTCAATTAATTAATTAATAAGTCTCTTAATGAATTAGATGGGCGTGGAACTGGAAGGAGAACTCCCTTCTGTTGCCACGCGATGGTCTTACTGGTCTTACTGGTCTTAATGGTCTTACTGGTCTTACTGGTCTTAATGGTCGTGATGGTCTTACTGGTCTTACTGGTCTTACTAGTCTTAATGGTCTTACTGGTCTTAATGGTCTTACTGGTCTTAATGGTTGCAATGGTCTTACTGGTCTTAATGGTCTTACTGGTCTTAATGGTTGCAATGGTCTTACTGGTTTTAATGGTCTTACTGGTCTTAATGGTTGTAATGGTCTTACTGGTCTTAATGGTTGTGATGGTCTTACTGGTTTTAATGGTCTTACTGGTCTTAATGGTTGTAATGGTCTTGCTGGTCTTACTGGTCTTAATGGTTGTGATGGTCTTACTGGTTTTAATGGTCTTACTGGTCTTAATGGTTGTGATGGTCTTACTGGTCTTAATGGTTGTGATGGTCTTACTGGTTTTAATGGTCTTACTGGTCTTAATGGTTGTAATGGTCTTGCTGGTTGTAATGGTCTTACTGGTCTTAATGGTTGTAATGGTCTTACTGGTTGTAATGGTCTTAATGGTTGTAATGGTATTACTGGTTGTAATGGTCTTACTGGTCTTAATGGTTGTAATGGTCTTACTGGTCTTACTGGTCTTAATGGTTGTAATGGTCTTACTGGTTGTAATGGTCTTACTGGTCTTAATGGTTGTGATGGTCTTACTGGTTTTAATGGTCTTACTGGTCTTAATGGTTGTAATGGTCTTGCTGGTTGTAATGGTCTTACTGGTCTTAATGGTTGTAATGGTCTTACTGGTTGTAATGGTCTTAATGGTTGTAATGGTATTACTGGTTGTAATGGTCTTACTGGTCTTAATGGTTGTAATGGTCTTACTGGTCTTACTGGTCTTAATGGTTGTAATGGTCTTACTGGTTGTAATGGTCTTACTGGTCTTAATGGTTGTAATGGTATTACTGGTTGTAATGGTCTTACTGATCTTAATGGTTGTAATGGTATTACTGGTTGTAATGGTCTTACTGGTCTTAATGGTTGTAACGGTCTTACTGGTCTTACTGGTCTTACTGGTCTTAATGGTTGTAATGGTCTTACTGGTTGTAATGGTCTTAATGGTCTTAATGGTTGTAATGGTCTTACTGGTTGTAATGGTCTTACTGGTCTTACTGGCCAACAGCTTGCAGCGACGTCATCGCGCTCGTTGGACGTTTTGAAGCGAACGCGTCGACGAGAGTTCTGGTTTCAGAGGAACAGCTGTGTGATTACTCAAGACCACCTGACCTGACCCAGACCGGCAACCTGCTGTGTGTGTGTGTGTGTGTGTGTGTGTGTGTGTGTGTGTGTGTGTGTGTGTGTGTGTGTGTGTTTGTGAGGGAAAGGAGGGACATGCAGACGATAGGGACAGGTGTTGGGGACAGGAGGTGCCTGTGGCCCGGGGGGGCGTGGTCAGGTGGTGGCACACCTGTCCCTACTTGCACAAGAGGGTCTGGTTACACACACACACACACACACACACACATACACACACACACACACACACACACACACATGCACATCAGCCCGAGCATGTGCTCTGACATGCTACGACTTCGTGAGCAAATGTGAATCTGTTCCCCGAAGACGAACGTGGCCGAGCTCAACTCTGCAGCCGTCATGTGATCAAGTGATCACGTGATCACTATGAACCTGTGGTCCGTGTAGTTCCACTGTGAGCCGACTTTGATTAACTGTGAAAATGATTTAGTTTTGCAGGAGCAGGTGTGTAACACCAGGCTGGCCTCCTCAGCATCCGCAGCTAAAACCTACGGAAATAATAATAATAATAATAATAATAATCATAAAGTTACTTCATGATCTCTCACGTTTTTTTTTTTTACTTAACTGAGTTTTCCTGTGAAGTTTATTTTGAAAAGACTTTGTGCATTTAAGATTTCATACGAACCGTTGAGTACGTTGGTGGCCTGTCGGCAGAAAGGGAATATATATACAATAACCTATTCTTTTTTTTTTTGCACGGATATAACTTTATTTGCATTGTTCTAACAAAGTGATTTCACATGTTATTTGTTTTTGTCTGATGGAGCGATCTCGTTTACTTGAAAGTGATTTACATTTTCTTTATTCTATTATTTGAAAAAGCACAGATGGAGTCACAAAAAGTTCTTTCAATAAAATGTCAGCATGGATCATTTTGTTATGGCGGGTCATGAACACGTTTCTGTGACCCAAAGAAGTGTGAGAACCGATTTAAGGAGACGCACAGCTGATCCAATCTCAATGCATTTTTAAATTCAGATTCCTCAGATGATGTTTACTTGACGGCCCTCTCCTGTTTTAAAGAGTCTGTAAGTGGACACTGGTGTGTGTGTGTGTGTGTGTGTGTGTGTGTGTGTGTGTGTGTGTGTGTGTGTGTGTGTGCACATGCAGCGTTTCTGTAAAAACCTCAGAGATGGAGGAGATAGGCGTCTGGCCTCCGGGTGTGGATTTCAGGCAGGTGCACTCGCCCGCCCGGCGGCTCCTCGAGGGACAGGACGGGACAAGACGTGAGGAAGAGGAGGAGGAGGAGGAGGAGGAGGAAGAGAGGCAATCTGTGCTCTCCGCAGTCACACACACACACACACACACACACACACACACAACTCAAGATCCCCAACTAAAAAGCCTGGTCTCCACCCTTCTCGGCACCCAACACCCTCCTTCTCCCTCCTCCTCCTCCTCCTTGACTGGAATGCGTGGGGACAATAGAGCGGTCCGGTCCCTCTGGGCCACACAGGCCCTGACAGGAGGACAAGAGTGCACCTTGCACGTCTCAGCACCGGCAGCAGAACCCCACGGGCGAATACCTGAATACCTGTAGAGACGGAAGAGAGAGAGAGAGAGAGAGTGAGGTCATCACAGAAGCTCTCTCTCTCTCTCTATCTCTCTCTCTCCCTCTGTTGATATGAATCCTTCTTTATCTCCACGAATCTCTCTCAACGTTTCCTCGAATGATGTCGTACGAAAAGTTGGTTCAAAGGTCAAATAACGCTGGTTACACGCGTACGGGCTTTTCAAAATAAACCTCCGTCTACACAGGAAACAACTTGGTGAGGGTTTATTCAAATATGAATGTATTCAAATACCTCAATACCAGTCCAGCTGGGTGGTCTCAATACTTCCTCCTTCATGATTATGTGCACAACGTAATACATTATTTTGTGGGATATCTCTGAATGACGGCACATTGTTTGTTCTTTTCCTGGTAAAGTTACATCAAAACAAAAACAAAGTTATATTAATAGGAATATTCACACAACATTAACGTCTTGACGAGCTCACACACTTTTCTCTTGCGCTTCCTTTTCGCCTCGTTTCAGTGGAAATTAATCTGTTTTGTGCCGCCGACATTTCTGAACATGCAGGAAATCCCTCACTGGAGTCGACTCATCTCTATTATCCAACAACTGTGTTGGTTAACACTGTGAGGAAATCAAAAGGGTTTTGCATTGTATTGTAAGTTGTATTAACGCGCCTCCAGTGAGCCCGCGGCCTACTTTGCCAGTTGCATTACGTAACATTAATCAGATAAAGTGTAATTGTACCAGATGGCAGCAGCCGGTGAGATCTGACTCAGAGATGTGTCACATCAACCCCCGGGGTCGCGGTGACTTCCCTCCATGTGTCACCCTGTGTGGGTTTAGGTAACAGAGCCAGAGTCACCAGGCACTCGGATCATTTCACGAAGAAAAGAACATTTTAATAGCAATACAAAATACTCCTTAACTAAAGAAAGAATAGTCATGAAATTCATCAATTTATTTGAATACTAAGACTTTATCCGTAAAGACCCGTTTACAGCCGACATGGTGATTACGTCATGTTAGCCGGAGGCTAACAGCAAACCCCTCAGAATCAAAGAGCTGAAGTTACAAAACAAAGATGTCCTCTTTGATGTGTTGTGGGCCGCATACGTTTGAGATGATGAGCTGTGATTCGAGGCGCTAGCGAGCTACGAGAACATGTTGCTGATGGTTCAGCTTGGCATTTCTGTAACCGTGTGTGGCATGCAAGCCGCAAGCTAACTAGTAGACGGCTAGCCACTTAGCTAGCTTGCTAATTCCGCCGTTCTTTCATACGACACTTGTCACAGCAAATGTTTCCCGAACAAAGCTGTCGTTCATCTGGCGATAGCGACGTGCTTTCCTGCACTGTGACAACAGCGTGAGGACGAAGCGTTAAGTTGTGACACTTTATTAATTTAGCAGCTGGCTACGTAGCTAGCTACCTTGCTAATTCCGCCATGCGTTCATGCTATGTTGTTATTTTTGCACCCAGTGAACAGGAAGTGACCATATTTGGAATGTGGAGTGGCGTAGACGCCGTATGCATCTCTTGTGCCAACCTGTCAATCACCTTGAAGACCCGCCCCTAAAGCATCCCCTGCTTTATGGCCTGTTTGACCGTAAATTACCATAATTTACAAAATGAACATCACGCTGTATTGAAGAAGACTTGAAACTAGAGATTGAGACATAAACTCATGTTTACAATGTTTACTAAGGGAATAAATCAAGAGAGAAGTTGAGTAATTTTTCTCATACATTTCTATACATATGTAATAACACATAATGACTGAATCTTTACAACCCTGTCTGTCAAAATGACGGACGACGAGAAAGTTGCTGCTCAACGGTGTGGTCCAACTAGGCGTTGAACTTGTTGTGTGCGATGGAAAAGCAGCTCTTAGCGGAGGAAACCTCTGCACACACAACACCTCTCATGTGTTCGCCGGCTCCTGTCCCTTTATGGCTCATCCTCTCTACCCTCTGACCTGTGGCACACTGAGGCCCTGTGTTGGGGAGGAAACACAGCACCAGCCACATAACACACACATAACACACACATAAACACACACCATTGAACAAGGGAAATAGCGTGTACCCCCCCCTCTTAAGACCATATCCTGTCCATGGGAAAACTGGTCCATTTGTCCAGAGATGTGAGCTCTTTGTGTGCAGAGAGAAAAGCTTTCACATGAGCGTATCTCTCGGCCTCAGTCATTGATCAAGTCTACGTTGCAACACTGGCATTCCTCAACAAATGCTACTCCCTTTACTGATTTGATAAACGGGCCACGAACAGAAACATTCGTTCTTCACTAGACACCCTTCCTCCCCCTTCCTCCCCCGATGTCCCCATCTCCCCTCCCATCATCATGCTCTTATCCCCGGTTCACCCTTTTCCTTCAAACCTCACGCTATTCGACTCCCTGCATTCCCCGTGATGTCACAGGCTGGAGGAACGTTGAACGACTCCTCTGACGAAGATCCAGCAACACCAGGCAATTTCTGTTTGTTACAGCCAGAAAGTATTTTCAAAATAAAGTTCCGTCTCCACAGGATGCAATCCGCCAATTGCACCAAATCCCTTGTCAGACAAAGCCTCAGCAAGGTATCAAACAGATTCCAGCCAGAAATATGACTTACTTATGGATGAAACAATACTTGCTTGGTATGTTTTGGTGCATCTGCTTGAGCAGAGCCCCTCTGTTGTGGAACCAGAGGCTTTCAACGTCCAGGAAGAAAGTTAGGGCATTTTGGCTCGCAGTGGATCTAAATCTACGGTACACGAAACATGCACTAAATTAATTACAAACTTCACTTAATCAAAGTCAAACTTTGCAGAGATACTGTTAACACATAGTGCTATTTCATAAT
Organism: Taurulus bubalis; assembly: GCF_910589615.1. Lineage (NCBI taxonomy): Eukaryota > Metazoa > Chordata > Actinopteri > Perciformes > Cottidae > Taurulus > Taurulus bubalis. Next base: position 2,411,670 of record NC_136599.1, read on the forward strand.
ATATATTATATAATTATTTAAAAAAACAATGATGTGCATAATTAAAAAGAGAAAATACATCCTGGAAGTATTTCCTGTGTTCTATCATCAACCAATAACCCAGCAACACATATACTGCTATATGAACCTCTTAACTAGTCTCACAAGTGTTTTCTGTATATTATACCTTTTGAAATTATTCATATAGCCCTTGTGGTTGAGGAGATATTCTGTATTTAGTATGGGTATGAAAACCATTCACAATTTTTGAGAAAAATGGCTGGGGCTTTACCAGTGTTAAAGAGGTTAAAAGATGAAATACTTAGTTATGTTTAATAAAGATGATGAAATACTTAGTTATGTTTAATAAAGATGATGAAATACTTACTTATGTTTAATAAAGATGATGAAATACTTAGTTATGTTTAATAAAGATGATGAAATACTTAGTTATGTTTAATAAAGATGGTGAAATACTAAGTTATGTTTAATAAAGATGATGAAATATTTAGTTAAGTTTAATAAAGATGATGAAATACTTAATTATGTTTAATAAAGATGGTGAAATACTAAGTTAGGGTTAATAAATATGATGAAATACTTAGTTATGTTTAAGAAAGATGATGAAATACTTAGTTAAGTTTAATAAAGATGGTGATTTGGGTTAAAATAACTGATGTACGTAAGTTACGTGACCCGTAAATCAACGTGTCTTCTTGTTTCTCGCGGGGCACAAACAGAATATTCTCCTGAGCTGTTGTAGTTTGACCCGTCCATCTCTTTGTGGGCTGGTTTTACACTCGATCACGTTGATGACTCACAACTTGATCTTGATCTACTGCTCTGTTTCCATATGTGAAGCTAACGCTGGACCGAGAAGTTCGATCCCTTGGAACTATAACCCGGTGACTTAACCTCCTCGGCTCCAGTGATTCAGCTCCGCCAGCTCTGATTTCAGCAGCGTGCTATCACTCTCCTCGAAGGCCCCGAGCGACACCCACGAACACACTCGTCCATCCGTGTGTACACACAACCAGCTGTAGCGGCGTCCAGATGCTTCAGAGCAGCGTTTTCTGTTAAGAGCTGTGTTTATGCGAGACTGACAGGCCACTTCCTGCGTCCCAAACATCACCACGAACACTACGGCGAAGGGAGAAACCTGCAATCGCAGCTCGGGAAGATGTTTGTGACTTTAGTTGGCGTGAGCGCTGCTTCCCATCGCTCCAATCCAAAGAGTTCGTGCCGCCCCGTCATCTGTCCTGTTGCACACATGCAGTTCTTTGGAGTTGATTGTTTACAGCCAGGAATATGTGTTCTGTCTCCAGGATGACGACGCTCAACAGAATGAAAGTCATCCGGCTGCGAGCTGTCAAACGTCAGCTCTTGTGACACGGAGCAACGTCCAGGCTTCCAATGTACTGCAGCCTCTACTGAAACTACATTTATTTAGTTTTCATTTATTAATAGTGTAAAAACTGTGGTTTTGAAGCATCAGGTTCAGCATTTTGGTCGTCGCCATCTTGTTTTGACGTTGCCATCTCGGACGTCACCATCTTTGTTTTTAGTCGTTGCTATCTTTGTTTTTAGATGATGCTATCTTTGTTTTTAGATGATGCTATCTTTGTTTTTAGTCGTTGCTATCTTTGTTTTTGATGATACTATCTTTGTTTTTAGTCGTTGCTATCTTTGTTTTTGATGATACTATCTTTGTTTTCAGTCGTTGCTATCTTTGTTTTCAGTCGTTGCTATCTTTGTTTTTAGTCGTTGCTATCTTTGTTTTTAGATGATGCTATCTTTGTTTTTAGATGATACTATCTTTGTTTTTAGTCGTTGCTATCTTTGTTTTTAGATGATGCTATCTTTGTTTTTAGATGATACTATCTTTGTTTTCAGTCGTTGCTATCTTTGTTTTCAGTCGTTGCTATCTTTGTTTTTAGTCGTTGCTATCTTTGTTTTTAGATGATGCTATCTTTGTTTTTAGTCGTTGCTATCTTTGTTTTTGATGATACTATCTTTGTTTTTAGTCGTTGCTATCTTTGTTTTCAGTCGTTGCTATCTTTGTTTTTGATGATACTATCTTTGTTTTTAGTCGTTGCTATCTTTGTTTTCAGTCGTTGCTATCTTTGTTTTTGATGATACTATCTTTGTTTTTAGTCGTTGCTATCTTTGTTTTCAGTCGTTGCTATCTTTGTTTTTGATGATACTATCTTTGTTTTTAGTCGTTGCTATCTTTGTTTTTAGTCGTTGCTATCTTTGTTTTTTGTCGTTGCTATCTTTGTTTTCAGTCGTTGCTATCTTTTTTTTTGTCGTTGCTATCTTTGTTTTTGTCGTTGCTATCTTTGTTTTTAGTCGTTGCTATTTTTGTTTTTAGTCGTTGCTATCTTTGTTTTTAGTCGTTGCTATCTTTGTTTTCAGTCGTTGCTATCTTTGTTTTTAGTCGTTGCTATCTTTGTTTTTAGTCGTTGCTATCTTTGTTTTTAGTCGTTGCTATCTTTGTTTTCAGTCGTTGCTATCTTTGTTTTTAGTCGTTGCTATCTTTGTTTTTAGATGATGCTATCTTTGTTTTTAGATGATACTATCTTTGTTTGTAGTCGTTGCTATCTTTGTTTTTAGATGATGCTATCTTTGTTTTTAGATGATACTATCTTTGTTTGTAGTCGTTGCTATCTTTGTTTTTGATGATACTATCTTTGTTTTTAGTCGTTGCTATCTTTGTTTTCAGTCGTTGCTATCTTTGTTTTTGATGATACTATCTTTGTTTTTAGTCGTTGCTATCTTTGTTTTTAGTCGTTGCTATCTTTGTTTTTTGTTGTTGCTATCTTTGTTTTTAGTCGTTGCTATCTTTGTTTTTGTTGTTGCTATCTTTGTTTTTAGTCGTTGCTATCTTTGTTTTCAGTCGTTGCTATCTTTGTTTTCAGTTGTTGCTATCTTTGTTTTCATTCGTTGCTATCTTTGTTTTCAGTCGTTGCTATCTTTGTTTTCAGTCGTTGCTATCTTTGTTTTTAGTCGTTGCTATCTTTGTTTTCAGTCGTTGCTATCTTTGTTTTCAGTCGTTGCTATCTTTGTTTTCAGTCGTTGCTATCTTTGTTTTTAGTCGTTGCTATCTTTGTTTTTTGTCGTTGCTATCTTTGTTTTTTGTCGTTGCTATCTTTGTTTTTAGTCGTTGCTATCTTTGTTTTTTGTCGTTGCTATCTTTGTTTTCAGTCGTTGCTATCTTTGTTTTTAGTCGTTGCTATCTTTGTTTTTTGTTGTTGCTATCTTTGTTTTTAGTTGTTGCTATCTTTGTTTTTTGTTGTTGCTATCTTTGTTTTTTGTTGTTGCTGTCTTTGTTTTTAGTCGTTGCTATCTTTGTTTTTTGTTGTTGCTATCTTTGTTTTTTGTTGTTGCTGTCTTTGTTTTTAGTCGTTGCTATCTTTGTTTTTAGTCGTTGCTATCTTTGTTTTTAGTCGTTGCTATCTTTGTTTTTTGTCGTTGCTATCTTTGTTTTTAGTCGTTGCTATCTTTGTTTTTTGTCGTTGCTATCTTTGTTTTTTGTCGTTGCTATCTTTGTTTTTAGTCGTTGCTATCTTTGTTTTTTGTCGTTGCTATCTTTGTTTTCAGTCGTTGCTATCTTTGTTTTTAGTTGTTGCTATCTTTGTTTTTAGTTGTTGCTATCTTTGTTTTTAGTTGTTGCTATCTTTGTTTTTTGTTGTTGCTATCTTTGTTTTTTGTTGTTGCTGTCTTTGTTTTTAGTCGTTGCTATCTTTGTTTTCTGTTGTTGCTATCTTTGTTTTTTGTTGTTGCTGTCTTTGTTTTTAGTCGTTGCTATCTTTGTTTTTAGTCGTTGCTATCTTTGTTTTTTGTCGTTGCTATCTTTGTTTTTAGTCGTTGCTATCTTTGTTTTTTGTCGTTGCTATCTTTGTTTTCAGTCGTTGCTATCTTTGTTTTCAGTCGTTGCTATCTTTGTTTTCAGTCGTTGCTATCTTTGTTTTCAGTCGTTGCTATCTTTGTTTTTTGTTGTTGCTATCTTTGTTTTTTGTTGTTGCTATCTTTGTTTTTAGTCGTTGCTATCTTTGTTTTTTGTCGTTGCTATCTTTGTTTTTAGTCGTTGCTATCTTTGTTTTTGTTGTTGCTATCTTTGTTTTTGTTGTTGCTATCTTTGTTTTTAGTCGTTGCTATCTTTGTTTTCAGTCGTTGCTATCTTTGTTTTCAGTTGTTGCTATCTTTGTTTTCATTCGTTGCTATCTTTGTTTTTAGTCGTTGCTATCTTTGTTTTTGTTGTTGCTATCTTTGTTTTTAGTCGTTGCTATCTTTGTTTTCAGTCGTTGCTATCTTTGTTTTCAGTTGTTGCTATCTTTGTTTTCATTCGTTGCTATCTTTGTTTTCAGTCGTTGCTATCTTTGTTTTCAGTCGTTGCTATCTTTGTTTTTAGTCGTTGCTATCTTTGTTTTCAGTCGTTGCTATCTTTGTTTTCAGTCGTTGCTATCTTTGTTTTCAGTCGTTGCTATCTTTGTTTTTAGTCGTTGCTATCTTTGTTTTTTGTCGTTGCTATCTTTGTTTTTTGTCGTTGCTATCTTTGTTTTTAGTCGTTGCTATCTTTGTTTTTTGTCGTTGCTATCTTTGTTTTCAGTCGTTGCTATCTTTGTTTTTAGTCGTTGCTATCTTTGTTTTTTGTTGTTGCTATCTTTGTTTTTAGTTGTTGCTATCTTTGTTTTTTGTTGTTGCTATCTTTGTTTTTTGTTGTTGCTGTCTTTGTTTTTAGTCGTTGCTATCTTTGTTTTTTGTTGTTGCTATCTTTGTTTTTTGTTGTTGCTGTCTTTGTTTTTAGTCGTTGCTATCTTTGTTTTTAGTCGTTGCTATCTTTGTTTTTAGTCGTTGCTATCTTTGTTTTTTGTCGTTGCTATCTTTGTTTTTAGTCGTTGCTATCTTTGTTTTTTGTCGTTGCTATCTTTGTTTTTTGTCGTTGCTATCTTTGTTTTTAGTCGTTGCTATCTTTGTTTTTTGTCGTTGCTATCTTTGTTTTCAGTCGTTGCTATCTTTGTTTTTAGTTGTTGCTATCTTTGTTTTTAGTTGTTGCTATCTTTGTTTTTAGTTGTTGCTATCTTTGTTTTTTGTTGTTGCTATCTTTGTTTTTTGTTGTTGCTGTCTTTGTTTTTAGTCGTTGCTATCTTTGTTTTCTGTTGTTGCTATCTTTGTTTTTTGTTGTTGCTGTCTTTGTTTTTAGTCGTTGCTATCTTTGTTTTTAGTCGTTGCTATCTTTGTTTTTTGTCGTTGCTATCTTTGTTTTTAGTCGTTGCTATCTTTGTTTTTTGTCGTTGCTATCTTTGTTTTCAGTCGTTGCTATCTTTGTTTTCAGTCGTTGCTATCTTTGTTTTCAGTCGTTGCTATCTTTGTTTTCAGTCGTTGCTATCTTTGTTTTTTGTTGTTGCTATCTTTGTTTTTTGTTGTTGCTATCTTTGTTTTTAGTCGTTGCTATCTTTGTTTTTTGTCGTTGCTATCTTTGTTTTTAGTCGTTGCTATCTTTGTTTTTGTTGTTGCTATCTTTGTTTTTGTTGTTGCTATCTTTGTTTTTAGTCGTTGCTATCTTTGTTTTCAGTCGTTGCTATCTTTGTTTTCAGTTGTTGCTATCTTTGTTTTCATTCGTTGCTATCTTTGTTTTCAGTCGTTGCTATCTTTGTTTTCAGTCGTTGCTATCTTTGTTTTTAGTCGTTGCTATCTTTGTTTTCAGTCGTTGCTATCTTTGTTTTCAGTCGTTGCTATCTTTGTTTTCAGTCGTTGCTATCTTTGTTTTTAGTCGTTGCTATCTTTGTTTTTTGTCGTTGCTATCTTTTGTTTTTTGTCGTTGCTATCTTTGTTTTTAGTCGTTGCTATCTTTGTTTTTTGTCGTTGCTATCTTTGTTTTCAGTCGTTGCTATCTTTGTTTTTAGTCGTTGCTATCTTTGTTTTTTGTTGTTGCTATCTTTGTTTTTAGTTGTTGCTATCTTTGTTTTTTGTTGTTGCTATCTTTGTTTTTTGTTGTTGCTGTCTTTGTTTTTAGTCGTTGCTATCTTTGTTTTTTGTTGTTGCTATCTTTGTTTTTTGTTGTTGCTGTCTTTGTTTTTAGTCGTTGCTATCTTTGTTTTTAGTCGTTGCTATCTTTGTTTTTAGTCGTTGCTATCTTTGTTTTTAGTCGTTGCTATCTTTGTTTTTTGTCGTTGCTATCTTTGTTTTTAGTCGTTGCTATCTTTGTTTTTTGTCGTTGCTATCTTTGTTTTTTGTCGTTGCTATCTTTGTTTTTAGTCGTTGCTATCTTTGTTTTTTGTCGTTGCTATCTTTGTTTTCAGTCGTTGCTATCTTTGTTTTTAGTTGTTGCTATCTTTGTTTTTAGTTGTTGCTATCTTTGTTTTTAGTTGTTGCTATCTTTGTTTTTTGTTGTTGCTATCTTTGTTTTTTGTTGTTGCTGTCTTTGTTTTTAGTCGTTGCTATCTTTGTTTTTTGTTGTTGCTATCTTTGTTTTTTGTTGTTGCTGTCTTTGTTTTTAGTCGTTGCTATCTTTGTTTTTAGTCGTTGCTATCTTTGTTTTTTGTCGTTGCTATCTTTGTTTTTAGTCGTTGCTATCTTTGTTTTTTGTCGTTGCTATCTTTGTTTTCAGTCGTTGCTATCTTTGTTTTCAGTCGTTGCTATCTTTGTTTTCAGTCGTTGCTATCTTTGTTTTCAGTCGTTGCTATCTTTGTTTTTTGTTGTTGCTATCTTTGTTTTTTGTTGTTGCTATCTTTGTTTTTAGTCGTTGCTATCTTTGTTTTTAGTCGTTGCTATCTTTGTTTTCAGTCGTTGCTATCTTTGTTTTTAGTCGTTGCTATCTTTGTTTTTTGTTGTTGCTATCTTTGTTTTTTGTTGTTGCTATCTTTGTTTTTAGTCGTTGCTATCTTTGTTTTTTGTCGTTGCTATCTTTGTTTTTTGTCGTTGCTATCTTTGTTTTCAGTCGTTGCTATCTTTGTTTTTAGTCGTTGCTATCTTTGTTTTTTGTTGTTGCTATCTTTGTTTTTAGTCGTTGCTATCTTTGTTTTTTGTTGTTGCTATCTTTGTTTTTTGTTGTTGCTGTCTTTGTTTTTAGTCGTTGCTATCTTTGTTTTTTGTCATTGCTATCTTTGTTTTTTGTCGTTGCTATCTTTGTTTTTAGTCGTTGCTATGTTTGTTTTCAGTCGTTGCTATTAGAGATTATCTAAGAGGCCGTGAATGATTCTTAAACGACAAAGAATAGAGCGAGGCAATAGCACTTAGACATTCTTTTCCGTGGGAGAAATTTAAACGAGCGGCAATCCCCCTTTTCTTCGTAATCAGGTCAGCGTAACATTATTACCTGTTACGGGAAAATCCAATTATTGAATTTGACTCGGGAGCAGACCGCGAGGCCGGCAGACAGAGCAGCCCTCTTCTTCTGTTCGATGGCGGTATTGTGTGTCTGTCACTAATGGCTCAGGAATGTCACATTAGTCAGGGGCCGCATGCGTGACGCCGCAAACATTAAAACACTTTGAGGAGACCAATATGATATCGCACTCACTGAAAGAGAACGGTGACAGGTCCAGTGATCTCATTGCCTCAAAGCTACAGAGTGATCGACTGCCTCCCACGCACCGCAGACCTGAACAATGTCCCCCCAGCAAGGTGTCAGAGTTGGATTTCAAAACGGCCGACACGATCAGAAAGGACAGTGTTTGGTAGCACGTTTTTTTGTACAAATTTGAGGAGTATTTGACGCATTTAAGTGTCCATCTCCATCTTTTAACTTAAAAATACAAATCAAACTCGGCTGGTGATGCTCAAGTGCCAAAACAACGTTTATCTCCAGGTAATCCACAGACCTTGTTGTGAGAAGTTTCATGTATGAACTATTTTCTTTAAATCAGGCATTCTGAAAAGTGACGTCAATCTGAAGTGCCTGCATTCTCTCTCCTGACCACCAGGGGGGCGACTCCTCTGGTTGTATAGAAGTCTATGCTTCATGTGTTAAAGCTGCATTATCTCTCCTGACCACCAGGGGGCGACTCCTCTGGTTGTATAGAAGTCTATGCTTCATGTGTTAAAGCTGCATTATCTCTCCTGACCACCAGGGGGCGACTCCTCTGGTTGTATAGAAGTCTATGCTTCATGTGTTAAAGCTGCATTCTCTCTCCTGACCACCAGGGGGCGACTCCTCTGGTTGTATAGAAGTATATGCTTCATGTGTTAAAGCTGCATTCTCTCTCCTGACCACCAGGGGGCGACTCCTCTGGTTGTATAGACGTCTATATAAATGACTCTACTTCTCTTGATCTATTCAGTAAACATTGTAAACATGAGTTTATGTCTCAATCGCTACGTCCACTTCTTTTATACAGTCTGTGGGAAAAATATGTATATTCTTGGGTGGACTGTCCCTTTAACCAGTGGTGTATAAAGTACCAAAGCCATACTTGAATAAAAGTAAAGATACCTTACTGGAAAATTACTCCAGTAAAAGTGAAAGTCACCTATTAGAATACTACTTGAGTAAAAGTCAAAAGTATATTTTCTGTACTTAAGTATCAAAATTAATTTTCTGATAATAAATGTACTTAAGCATTGAAAGTAAAAGTACAAGTAAATGCTGTAACTAAACATTAACGTTGCGGCTCATGGGATTAATCTTAATTTACCTCAATGTGTTTCCTGAGGTTGGATGGGGAGTTTTTGAATGCCAATATGTCAGTAGCTTTGGAGAATTTTTCACTCCAACATAAGAAAACATTTCTCGCAAATATGACCACGGGTGTTGTCTTTGTCACCACCGTCGTTTGTTTGGGAGTACCACGTGCTTCCATCATGAAATCAGTCGTAGAGTCATGTCGTCGCTAGCTAGCATCCTGGGCATCACTGGGAACTCTACTCATGTAGTCGCTAGCTAGCTAGCATCCTGGCATCACTGAACTCTGTGTCTGTGTTCCACCACAGTCCCCGATGCTGGTCTCATGATCATTTTTTTCTAAAGATAGATTTGATTTTGTAGCGAGTAATGAAGTAAGAGTAAAAGTCAACAGAAATATTAAGTACAGTAACGTTAGCATACACCACTGATTTAGCCCATCAGCCCCTGCTGCACCTTCTCTGTCGTCAGTTCAAGAGTTCAGCCCCCGGTGGCTCCGCCCCCCGGCGGCTCCGCCCCTCTGACTCACCTGTAGGTGTGCAGCAGCGACACGACTCCCACAGCCCATCGGCAGACCAACCCAAAATCCCCCTTGATCAAAGTAAATCTCTTTATTCAATATGCCTGCATGTGTGTGTGTATGTGTGTGTGTGTGTGTGTGTGTGTGTGTGTGTGTGTGTGTGTCACAGTCTTTTCAGGGTGCTGTTTACATTTGGGCAAGCTAAGTCATGCAATCTGATCCTGAGCCTCTTCAAACCCCTCCCTCATACACACACACACACACACACACACCTCTCAACACTGAGCGCTATCGGAGGAAGCGCGTTGTTACCTCACTAAGACGTGCTGGTGTGTGTCTGTGTGTGTGTGTGTGTGTGTGTGTGTGTGTGTGTGTGTGTGGGTCAGGAGGGCAGTGGGGATTGTCGACACATTGCTGCCATATGTGCACCCTGGATGTTCCTCTCAGCTGAGCAGACTTCCTCAGGAGTTCCTTCAAGGTAACCGGAGTCAAACTTTAGATTTTAAGTGGCTCAGTGGGATTCTCACACACACACACACACACACACACACACACACACACACACACTTCCAATCCCAAACCTCCAGAGTCTGAGGGCTCAGTTCTGTCCGCATTTCTGCAGATTTTTACGACGGGATTACCCACAATTCATAGCCATGTGTCTTTAAAACACACGGTCACATGTTGAACTCTGAGGCGTAAAAGAAAAAAAAAAGCTTCATTCATAATTTTTTGGTGATTGAATCATTTCGTGAAAACATCTTGTAAAGCAAAAGCCTGGAGGGAGTTGTGACGGTCACAGCAGCGCACGTACGTGCACGGATTTTGCTAAACTTTGTCTTTTATTTGTATTTGTAGTTTATTTTCTCTCCTGTGTTTATCACTGATGGATATGAATTCATTCACGAAAAGGAAGCAGCGGGGATCAAGTGCAGCGGGAGGAGAGCCGAGGTGGAAGCTAAGCTAACCCAGCTAGGACCCTGAGGGTTTACGGGGACATTTGGATCGGGCCAGACTTTTACTTTTAGAATTTGCCCTCCGACTTTTTTTTTTCTCCTTCCTTTCTCATCTTCTTTAAATCCACAATGTGTTCCTCATCTGCAGATGCACCCTGACCTCCCTCCCTCTCTCTCTCTTTACCACGAGCGCTGACAGCCGGCAGGTGTGTGCAGGTGTTCCCCTCCATCACTCAACATCACACAAACCTATGCACACACACACACACACACACACACACACTACCTGCCATGTCTGTCCTGATGAACTCATCTAGAGTCGGGAGTTAACACAATACCCGTTGAAATACTAATTAATGTTCAAGCACGAAAGGATTTTAAACAAAGCTTTTATTTACATGTTGCAGAAGAAGAAAAAAGGCACATTATCCCCAGTGGAGGTTCATTAAAACTGCAGGAACAACATTCCCAGGGAGAACAAGTCTAAATAAATGTGACTTGGACTGTAAAATGACAATATTGGTGAAGTTTTTCGTTTTTTTTGGTCACGTTTAAGAAGTGGCCGGGCGGGTCACCCGTCGACGAGGTCACAGCTAACGCGCCTCTCAGCACCACACAGACAGCTGTCCCAACACACACATGCCATGTATGTATAGTATGGTGAGGAATGACACACACACAAACACGCCCAAGCAGCTGCACCGTGGCCCGAGTCCCGGACCGGCCGGCACCGATGGAGCTTCCTGGGAATTAACTGGATGTCCAGCTGCCCTCAGATCACACACAGACGCCGACGACTACCTCCAGTCCTGGGGAAAAGGCACCGGGCGGAGTCGTTTTACAAAAAGCAACAGAACTCCAGTTCTGGGTCGCTCCAAAAGTATTTAGCGCCTCTGTCCCCCCGGCTCCTGAGAACAGGACCTAGGAGGCCGGGCAGCACCCGGAGGCGCCGTGCTTGTGCAGCAGCGACATGCGGCTGAAGGTCCGGGAGCAAGAGCCGCACTGGTACTTCTTCACCTCGGAGTGCGTCTGCAGGTGGGCGCGCAGGTTGGAGCGGTCGGCGAAGGCCCGGCTACAGTGCTGACAGGCGAAGGGGCGCTCACCTGGTGGAGGGGGGGGGAAGAGGGGCGTTAATGACTTTAAACCAAATGTCCATTACAAACATTTAGTGAAATCTGGGTGTAAACAGTAAAAAGTGAGTAAATGTAGTATTTAAACTAACAATGAGAATACAAAGCATACAGTAAACCTTAAATGACTCAAATGAATGAGACAATAGTTTGATTAAAAGAATAAACATTTATATAGATGCCTGTATGTATGCCTGCTTATATTCTGCTTATATTCTGAGCGTCTTTTTTCTACACCTTTTTGGAAAGATTAGGACCTAAAGAATCGGCAACAAAACCCAACAAATCACCATAAAACAAATCATCGGCATGTTAGGAAGTTTAGGAGTTTCAGTCAAAAAACTGTGTCGTTCGGTTTAAAAATTAAAAAATGACTTTTCTATGGCAAAACATTGGCCTATTTGGGCATGCTGGGTATTTTGAGCGTCTTTCTTTTAAAAGCAAATTCATTATTTCAAACTAGAGTAGATGAACACATGAATATAACACATTTACATGACTTTTACTAAACTTTTGGGGATTTAAAATTTTTTCCAAGGGCTTTTCCAGACCTGGAAATAACCATTTTAAAACTCCACGTCCGTAAGAACCCTGCAGATGGTCTGCGAGAGAACCAACAAAAGAGCCGGGACGAGCCTCACTCACTGAGATTAGACGCCCGCATGAGAAGCAAAAACATTTGCTCACACGTCAGGAGACGTCAATGAATATCAATGAGCCTCTCATTTACACGCCAACAGACCTTGAGAACAGACATTGGGGGTTCTGCGTACCTGTGTGTGTGCGGATGTGTCCGCGGAGCAGCCACGGCCTGGAGAAGGCCTTGCCGCAGGTCGGGCACACGCAGGGCAGCGTGTGCGAGCGGATGTGCATCTTCAGGGCGCCCAGGCTGCCGTACTCCTTGGGGCAGTGTTTGCAGTGGAAGGCCGGGCGGGCCGAGACCTCCGCGGGCGGCGAGGGCGTCGTCTGCTGCTGCGGGGCGCAGCGGGGCGTCTGGTGGTGGGACGTCTGGTGGTGGGACAGCGCCGAGAGGCTGGGGTAACCGTTGCTGCAGCGCAGGCAGTGGTAGACGTGCTGCGGGACGTCCGGGCTGGCGGGGTCAGAGGTGCGCCCGCCGTCTTCCTCCTCCTCCTCTTCCTCGCTGCTGCTGGACGGGGCGCTGCTGAGGTCCGGCGCGCCGGGCGGACGCGCCGGCACGGACGGGTAGAGCAGCGTGGGCACGCCGTCGAGGAAGGGTGTGGTCGGGTAGCAGGTCAGGGCGAAGCTGTGGTTCTGCGTCGGCAGCTCGGCTTGCGCAAAGCATTCTGGGACAAAAGCTGTGGAGGGGAAAAGGCCGTCAGTGTCGGAGCGGACGGATTGACCTCGACGGTGGAATGAGCTCATCTTCTGCTGACTTCTTTTTAGACTATACCTTGAATAAAGAAAGTAACACTTTACTTAGTAAAGTGTATTTAAAATGCACTTATCTCAGTCAACGGTCAAAGTGCTGAACAGGAGTCGAGGAAATTAAACCAAAGTGACCAAAACAGGAGCCACAAAAACACATTTAGTTTAGAAAACACAATAAAAATACATTTAAAAGTTTTTTTTAAAAAGCACTTTGTAGAAGACATTGTACTTTCTTGATTCTTGTGGTTCTGAGTTCGTACTCATGGGTGAATGCACTTTGATGAATGAAATGTAATAAAGAACTAAACTAGTTTTCATTCCCGGGGTCCCGTTACAGCCCTGGTCCCATTAGCAGATTATCTGTGATGCTGCTGGACGTGTTGTTGAATCCCATCAGGTGGCTGACAACAACAACACCTCCCGCAGCATCACGCTGGGGAGAGAACGCAACACCTACCGGTCTGGCTCTCCAGGTGGCTCTCCCTGTAGAAGGCCTTCTTGCTGGAGAAATACTTCTTCACCAGGAATGAGCGCGGCATGTTGAGGTCTGGCTTCAGAGAGAGAGAGAGAGCGAGAGAGAGAGAGATATTCCAGGAGCGCGCAGGTTCGAGTCCCTTCCTTCGTCGGACACGCAGCAGAGATCAACAGCGGGTCTGAGTGACGGTGGTCGCGCCGTCGCCTCCTCATATAGGACCCAGAGGGGAGCGGGGTGGGCGTGTCTCCGCCGCAGAGCCACGCCCACATGGCGCGTCACGGGGCGCCTCGCGGCAGGTGACCGGGCAGCTCCACGGCTCCGATGGCTCTCTCCCCCCGGGATGAGCGTGTGTGAGCGGGGCAGAGCGAGGGAAGCGATGAGTCATGTTCTCAGCTGGCCTGAAAAGAATGGATCAATGATCGGTGACCCAATATTCATCCACTTTATTTATTGATTTTCTCCTCTTTTGGTCATTTACGATGTTTTGTAGCGTCAAAAAAAAAAATCAATAAAAAAGAGTTGTTGTTGTTGTTGTTGTTTTTTGTTTCCTAAACGATGCACAATAAAGCTTTTTATTAAAGTCAAAACAAAAGGAGAAGACATTTTTATATTTATTTAAACACTTTTCGTGCACCATGTGTCATTCCTTCACTGCGTGAGGAGCTGGAGCTGCAGCGTCCTCTGTCGGCTCACACACACACACACGCACGCACACGCACACGTGCACAAACAAGCACAAGCACACATCACGTTTCTAATGAATGATTTTAACCTGCACATCTTAATTATACAACATAAATACGGGTTCTTAGGAGTTTGGTTTCAATTACGCACAACTTTTACGCACAACTTTTACGCATTCCAAGAAAAGAAAGCAAAGGATGCAACGTGAGTGAACTTTTTCATCTCGGGGTTCGTTGCATTTCATGATCCATGTCTTGTCTTGTTTGACAAAAATAAAAAATGTTCTTTAAACATTTGGGAAAAATCGGAGGAATTTCAAATCACATTCAAGAACACATGTTCAAATATTAAGAGTTAGAGAGTTGTTAGGTTTTCTCACTCCATTCACTCTTAAAGCTGTGTGTGTGTAGGTGTGTGTGTGTGTGTGTGTGTGTGTGTGTGTGTGTGTGTGTGTGTGTGTGTGTGTGTGTGTGAGTGTGTGTGAAAGTAATAAAAGGAAAAGAATGATTGTTTGATTTTTTTCAAACTTTTATCTCGACCAGAATTATTTTTTATATTTTTGTCCAAATATTCTTCATTGTCTTATTTTACAGTTACGATCATTTGCTTTATGATTATATAACATTTCAATATCATGTGCAGTAGGACTTTCATAGTATTGTGTTGTATTATTTTGTTACTAGTGTATACAAGGCACTATAGTGTTAGTATTACTTCTTATACACTTTATATTGTACTTTTGTATTAAATGTTTATTGACGTCATTTCCTTTTTTTCCATTTTATTTTATTCGTTTTACTTTATTTATTGACCTTACTTGCTATTATATTATATTTTGCAAAGGTCTTTTACTTAACTATTGTTATTCTATTGTTCATATCCGTTCATATTTGTATTTTATTGTTTTTGTTCTTCTTCTTTTAATCTCAAACTCCTCCACATCATGTCTTAAGTTCCCTCTCATCTCTCTGAGTGGTGAGGAACTGCTGCGTTTGCATCCTGATTAAGTGAACTGATCAAGTGAATTGATGACGTGATCAAACCAACGTGTTGCATTCAGGGCCCGATGGGTGATTGAGTCACGTGATGAGGAAACGAGGCTCCCAGCGGGGAGACATCAGGTGCCGCCATTACACAGGAATGTCCTCTTTAGCATCGCAAAGAGCCCGAAGAGCCGCTGGGCGGCGGCCTGAGTGGTGTGTGTGAGTGTGTGTGTGTGAGTGTGTGAGTGTGTGTGTGTGAGTGTGTGTGTTAATGTATGCACCTGTCCAAAAGGCGCCATTGTCGCGGCATGCCCAAAAGTTCACACGTCGTTAGAGCTCGTTGACGCCGCGCAGACTGGAGGTCACGAGGGCAGCGCGGCAGTAAAGACACGCACACACACACACACACACACACACACACACACACACACACACACACACACACACACACACACACACACACACACACACACACACACACACACACACACACACACACACACACACCGTAGTGGGTGCTGCTGCCTGAAGACGAGACCAAACGTTGGAGAGCTTCAGATGAACTGAACGTTTAATTAGGTTTTTAAAGTGACATTCTGGTGTATATATATATATATATATATATATATATATATATATATATATATATATATATATATATATATATATATATGTATGACAGGTTCTTCCACACTTCACATCTTGAAGCTTCCGTATGAACTCTGCTCTTTCGTTCTTTCCAGTCAGTGATTGTTTGGCCATTTCTTTTATTCTTTATTGATATGAAATACGTAGTGTTGGTCGTCATGGCGCTGGTCTGCAGGTAGCGGTCTGCTCCTCCCGCTGGACCAGAGCAAGGAGACGAAGCGCGAAGCGGCCGGCTTCCTTTCACGTCTGCTTTGACTTCACATGAAGTCTGCAGCTCTCCTGTTGGGAACGCAGCGTCAGAGCTGGAGGTCGTTTACATGAGCGTGTTCCTCATGTGAGCTTCTGTATATGTACCGGCAAAATAATAACAACAAAAGGAAACATCCACCTGACACACACACACACACACAGGAGGAGGCTGTAAAAAGGCAACCGGCTGATTACACTGTGTGGATGAGTCGTGACCTCGTGACCTCGGCTCAGATGTTCTCGGCCCTCCGGCCTCGGGGACGAAGCCGCCGCTGTTCTGTTCCCACCGACCGCTCGGACAGAAACCAAATATATATATATATATATATATATATATATATATATATATATATATATATATATATATATATTTCTATAAATAAAACCTCCATTCAGTCTTTTTGACAGGAAATACAACAACAGACATCACTGCGAAGGCTTTTTGCACTCAAACAAATGAAAACTAGCTCCACACACACGTTACCTCTTGTTTATTAACAACGGTTATGTTGTATAAAGTTAGTGTAAACACTTAAAAAGACAAAAATAAATCAGGTTGCTCAGAATGCTCCGATGCATTTGGTCATTGGCTGATGAAATGTCATATTTGGAGAAAAAAAGTGTAATAAATTCTCAATTTATTGCGGTTTGAGTTCTGAGTCCGACGTTCACAGGATATTTAATAATAATACAAATGGTCCACGGTCTTTTATCTCACATTCATATGTGCAGTACTCCTTTGAGCCACAAGAGGGAGCCTGCTCTCTTACTGCTGTGGTCAGTTTAGGAGTTAGGAGCAAAACGCTGCGGAAGACAAACTCCTTCGTGTCTTGGCCTCGTCGTACGGACGGTAAAACCTTCAGGTGTTTAAAACTAAAGCAACTTTTGGTTTGGACAAGTCTGGAAGATCTGCAGAAGAAGGTTCTTCTGGAGAATATGTGCTGAGAAAACAGCATGAACATGAACAACGAGCAACGCTGGATAAAGTCTCTGTTTAGCAACTCAGAATGAGACACTTATGAATGTAAATGTAGCCGAGAGAGAGAAACATATCAGCTGCTGAGAACATGCAAAGATCAAGAAAGATTAGAAAAACTAAATCTTTATTTTGGATTTCTTCGCCATCGTTCCTTGAGTTCCTCCAAATGACAAAAAAAAATACAAAATATTAAAAAACATGACAAACAAACCATGACACAAAACATGACACACAACACATGACAAAACATGACACAAAACATGACACAAAACATGACACACAACATGACACACAAAACATGACACACAACATGACACACAAAACATGACACACAACATGACACACAAAACATGACACACAACATGACACACAAAAACATGAAACATTTTGTGGTTTTGTGTCAGATGAAGTGTTTTCATTCTGAGATGATTATTTATTGTGTCTTTGTCTGCTTTCATGTGACGTCCTGCAGACTCACAAACACCTTGTTGTGTTGTTGTGTTGTTGTGTTGTTGTGTTGTTGTGTAGCTCGAGTGCAGCTGAAAGTGCACACTTTGCATCTCAAAAGGCCTCTGATACCGCCGGCCCTCTGTTGTTGAGCTGAGAAACGACCGGTAACGACGACCGGTAACGACGACCGGTAACGACGACCGGTAACGGCCCCTGAGAGCCACCAGGTGCTCTGCAGGTAACGGCCCCTGAGAGCCACCAGGTGCTCTGCAGGTAACGGCCCCTGAGAGCCACCAGGTGCTCTGCAGGTAACGGCCCCTCAGGTGCGTTTACATCTTTTGTGACGATTCAGAAAGGAGGCGACGTGTTCAATTCAGTTTATTTTATGAAGCCCAACATCACAAACACAAGCTTCCCTCTGAGGCTTCACAGCCTGTAACAGGACATCCTGTCCCGGGACCTCATCACATCGGATCAGGAACAACTCCCCAATAAAGAAAGTAAAAACCCTTTGACAGGGAAAACAGGAAGAAGCCTTCGGGAGAGCAACAGAGGAGGATCCCTCTCCTGATGGACAGAACAATAGATGTCATGTGACCAGAATGAACAACGTAGCAGAGTTGCAGCACATTACATGAATATGACATCATTATTAATATAATGAGTAGTAGCATGTTCTATTAATATATGAGCTGGTGGTGTGTGTGTGTGTGTGTGTGTGTGTGTGTGTGTGTGTGTGTGTGTGTGTGAGAGAGAGTGTATGTGTGTCAGATGTTTACGTTCATGGAGAAATCCTCCTGCACATTTAAAGAATACAAACCATACTCTTTATTTTAAATTAATATCTCATTATTTTGTGATATTAATATTAAGTCATTATTTGAGATATTATGTGATCATTTTTGAGATATGAAGTCAATATATTTGATAGTTTCTCATAATCCTGACACATGAAGTCATTATTAATAGATATCAGGACATTATTTTCAGATAATTTCTCATTATTTTGTAATAGTTTATTATGTCATCACAGAGTGAGAAATGGACCTCTGGGTCACTTTGGGGTCAAGAAACAAACAAACTACTCAGTGGCGCCACCAGCTGGTCACGTGGTGAACTGATCCACAGAGAGAGAGAGGGATGAGCCACAAGGGGGCAATCAAAGACCAACAACACCACGTCGTTGGTCTTTCAAGGTGAGCGCACACACACGTGCGGCTGGAGGACAATAGTTACCACAAACAAGTATGACTTCAAAGATTGAGCTCTATTAAGTCCTAAAACCTGCACGTCACGGGACAATTAAAGACTAGACACTGAGGAATGTGTGTGTGTGTGTGTGTGTGTGTGTGTGTGTGTGTGTGTGTGTGTGTGTGTGTGTGTGTGTGTGTGTGTGTGTGTGTGTGTGTGTGTGTGTGTGTTCTGTGTGTGTGTGTTCTGTGTGTGTTCTGCCAAGCCTTAAAGCTCCACCAGTTTTCTTTCCTTTCTTCATACGTCCATAGATGAGTCACTTTGTTTTGTTTGCTTTGATTTACTCTTTGAGACTTTTAATAACAGAAATGTTTCTACAATCTACTTTACTTTTACGTTTATTAAAGTTACAATCTCAAAGAATTTGATTGATATAAATGTTTGTCTCCCACTGGGCCCACTGATGAAAGTATTACAATATTTACACATATATTTCCTCTATTGTGTAACCAGACAGAGTGTGTTAATTCACATTATTATTATGCTGTACTTTCTTATTTTTGATGCTTTGGCAATATTGTATTATTGATTTTTTTCTGAATCTTTGACGCCATTTAAGTCTTAGTGTGTAATTTCAGACAAAGATTCCAGACTATTAAATTGTCACTCATTTGAGATATTAAGTCATTATCTTTTAGACATGTCATTATTTTGAGAAAAAAAATCATTATTTTGGATTTGAAGTGTTTAATTTGATAATTAGTCATTAAATCAGTATTTATTTCGATATAAAAAGTGATTATCTTGAGATATTTTGTGATTATTTTGACACGCTAAATCATTATTTTGAGGTATAAGTAAAATATAATCAAATGTAAAAAAAAAAAAAATCACATAAAAACCCAAAAGGAGTGGAGATGCCGGGGATTGAACCCGGGGCCTCATACATGCAAAGCATGCGCTCTACCACTGAGCTACATCCCCGCGTAGTTCCACCGCCGTGACATCCAGCATTTAATGGTCAGGCTGCTGTGACGATGGTTAAGTTACGTCATCATAAGATCTCAACTCTCATGGTCCAACTCTTCACCTCGCGTGAAGTTACGTCACAGACTGGGCTGGTTCACAGCTGTGTAGTTGTGCTTGAAGCTCAGGGACTTCAAAATAAGAGCAAACTTCCGGTGAAGGCAAACTGTATTCCAAGGACATTCTGTTTGGGAATTTCAAAATAAAAGCGCTAGAAAATCTCATTCATGAGCAAATATGTCTCAAGTTTAAAGGAAACCTAAAGGAAATGGTGCATAGTTATAAACTACTTCCACTCAGATTAATAGTATACCACCTCAAGATGTCACTCAGTGACAATCATGATCTTGAATTACACAATAAAAGCCCTTCAAAACCTTTTTCATGAGCTGACTTCAGTCAATTTATGAGCCAATTTATGCCTCATTTCAGATCAGATTAGAAAAGAAATGACCCAGTTACAAACTATTTCCACTTTAGATTAATAGTAGACCACCTCAAGATGTCCCGCAGAGACAATCAAGACATGATCTTGAATTACAAAATAAAAGCCCTTCAAAATCTCCTTCATGAGCTTTTTTAGGATCCCAACTTCCACAGTTAAAAAAAATCTGTCATCTCGGATATTGGTCAGGTATTGAAAATGTCGGACCAATTGTAAATCATAATTGAGATATTATAAGTCATAATTATTATATTTTAGTTCATAGTTATGAGATACTAAGCCACTAAATCTAAGTCATGATTATGAGATAGTATCTGTGATGGAAAAAATAAAGCTCCTGTGCGTCATTCCAATGAGACCGTTTCTCAAAATGATAACTTACACTTTTAGACTAACAGGATCTTTATTTGTTCATGGTGGAAAGACATAAAACCATAGTCTACTCTTTACTTACACTGACATTGGTGCTGTTATTATTGTGCAATCTGTGTGGGTGTAAAACAACCCCAGCAGGTCGATCAGCAGGGGGGAGGGTTGTGGATAATAATAATAATAATTAATCCCTTATTAGTCCCACAGTGGGGACATTTATTCTATGCATTTAAACCTGGAACAATCACTGCTCTGGGACAGGAGAAACCTCAAGCCGACTCGTCCTCATCCTTTTCCTCCTCGTGTTATATTCATGACGTTCATTTATGCTGAGTTTGAAATAATGAATATGCTTTAAAAAGAAAGACGAGCAAAATACAAGCAGGCATACATACAGGCATCTACATGAATGTTTATTCTTTTAATCAAACTTTTGTCTCATTCATGAGTCATTTAAGGTTTACTGTATGCTTTGTATTCTCATTGTTAGTTTAAAGCGATACCTATATAAAAAATAATGTATGAGCTGTAATTCATATGTATCTCACAACATCAATTTGTAAGTAATCCAGGTAATCATGAACCAGGAAGTGTGAAAACCAGCTGTTTATTTATTCACGTGACCTCCGTAGTTATTTGAACTCAAACCACAATCTTTTCTCAATCCTAACTCCGTAGTTTTGTTGTCTAAACCCTAACTAAGCTATTTATTGTCAAGATGGAAGTTTATTTTGAAAAGACTGTATGCGCATAACGAGTGTAAACTGACGCGTGTTGCTACACTTTTGCATTTTCTTTGTAAGCTATCCTACGAACCGTTGTGTTCTGGGTTCGTTGCTCATGATCTACTTATAAGAACATTGTTTGGGTCGGGGCCCCTTTGTCATGTTTTACTCGTCTTTGAGTCGTTAGCGGTTCAAAGTACTTTTACTTTTGATACCTTTTTGTTTGCGCCACGGAACGGTTTCGTGTAAGACAATATTTTCACGGACCGGCTTTCATGGTGTGGCCGATAAATGATGTAATAAAATGATACGACCGGCATAAAGACAATAATAAAGTGCATTAAAATACAACTCACTATTACGCCGAATTAATGGCAGCCCTGAGCTTGTTTCTCTGCAACGAGCCGGCTAGCTAGATGCTAGCAGTTTTGAACATAGATCAAGTATATATATATATATATATATATATATATATATATATATATATATATATATATATATATATATATATATATATATGGGTCGTATAAGTTGCTGCTGGTCTTACCAGGTCTGGTCTGGGACTTCATTCTTGTACAGCTTACCTTTTATTCGTTAGTGTAGCACCCCTTTGCTGTAATAACTAGGTCCAGATACCGTAAAGGTAAACACACCCAAAGAGTCAATGGGTGCATCTCAAGTCTCTAAATTGTCTTTTCCGATTGAACCGGAAGTGGTTCGGCGTCGCCATCTTGACGGCCGTCCCAAAGCTCTGATTCTGCTCGGAGGAGTCATGATCGCGGAGCCCCGAGAGCACAGGGAGGGGGCGTGTCCAGCGTTAAAACGCTTCCTGGAAGCGTTTTAACGCTGGACACGCCCCCTCACTGTTCATCCGTTATGTGTTTGGACGCTGCAGCTGCAGTGGACTGACGCTGGAGTTTCATACCAGAGTGAAGACGATGTGGATGCTCGAGTTGCTTGGAGCCTAAAATGACAACAAATAAACATTATGAGAAAAGATCATCCACTGATCTCAAACTAGTAACTCACTTTTATAAGGATCCTTGAGTCCAGCCCAATGAAATTTCCCGGTGAAAGAAGGAATAACCCTAATGCCGTGTTCACACCATTCACCGCGGCAGTTTACTCGCGCAAGTGAAACGAGGGTGTTCACACCAAACGCGAAAAATCGCACCGTGAAGGGGGCGTGGCTTATCTCCATTGCTTGTCTCTGTGAAAGGAGCTTTCATTTCCGCTATCGACCATGGAATAAATAACCACTAGTTCTGCTTCATACTTGTTGTGGAAGTCCCAAACATGTCGGAACATGAAACGCCCTCGTGTTTGGGTTCATAACATCATCCGGAGCCGCACACAGCTCGGTGAATTTCACCGACTCCTCCAGGAACTGCGTCTGGCTTCTCCGTAAAACAGATACTGATTCCTTCATCCACCATGGAAACAACCACTAGTTCTGCTTTATACTTGTTGTGTAAATTCCACATACGTCGGAACATCAAACTCCATGGTGTCTGGGTTCATACTATTATCCGTAGTCCCACAACAGCGTCTCAATGAAGCCGCTACCAGCGCTGGTTCAGGCGGAGCAGCAGCAGTTTCATTCAGGAACGGCAAGAAAAAATGCTTTTTCGCGAGACAGCGCATCTGTGCATTGACTTTGCATGTAATCTGGTCGCGCGTCCGGCGTGAACACGGCATAAGCCTCTCGCCATAAGGGCTTGTGTGAAGCATATGGCGGCAAAACAGATGGGTTGTCCTGTTGAGTTTCACTACTCGGACAGTTCAGGCCAGTAGAAATCCTGTCAGCATGTAACAACCTGAGAGCCCTGAAGCTTCCAATCGCCCTGAAAAGAGACGCTGCATTGTTCCCTACGAGGTCTTCATGAGTGGAGAGTTCTGCTGCCGTTCCTTCTGACTCTCTCTCATCCGGCTGTGGTGGCTCGGGGTCCAGTGGTGGGATGTTTTCTGAATTAATTCTCAGATCAGACCTGATAAGACCAGCAGCCGTTTTTGCAACCCACGGAAGCACAACTAGGCCCAAATGAAAAGACGGCATATCAACGTTCTTTAAGTTAATGTAAAAGACTTCTTTCTTCACACTGGGATCCTTTGTATGAACTACCTGTACTTATAGATAATGTGTACCTTTGATCTGTTCAAAACGATGACGTCAGGCTTTAACAATCTCGGACGGGACTCGTTTTACAAAAAAATTAATAAAACTTGTTTGACGGAGGTCTGATCACGTGGTCTGTACGTCGAGGATTGCAGTACTTATGGGCTAATTATGGGTAGTTGCGGCCCACGGTTGCAGGGCAATTATTCCATACAATGAAGGGCTTGCAAGCTTAATCCGTTTTAGCAGAATATAAATAAGTAACCAGGTGGAACTGATGAGGGGGTGATTGGGTTCTGGCCGGACGGGTTATAGGGGGGCACGCGCCGGGGAGCCGGGATAGGCAGGACGTCCTTCCTGTGTCTATACGGAGGAGGGTCCAGACGATGTCAGTATCGTTTCAGAAGGAATACAAGTTCTGACTGCTCTGGATAACATTTGAGGGCTTGCTGCTGCTTGGGTTGGTGTATGCAGTCAACCTTGCATATCCCAAGGAGCTCCGATACACATTGGAGGTCTTCCAGAAATTCCTACTGGAGCTGGACTGTTCAAAGCCGTCCCCGAAAGTAAACAGCCTGAAGAACAAACTGCTTACTTAATAGAATGGACCCTTGCAAAATAAATTGTTATGTCACTTTTCAAACTCATCTGTGATTAAGTTAAACTCATTCCATGCTTGAGTTTATTATTCTTTTAAGGATCCCAGTGAGAAGCGTAGTTTTAGGGCTGCAGGTGGTTGTTCAATATATAAACTACTCATTTAAGGAGAGTGCCATGTTATTTGATGCACAAGCAGCTGTTTGTGTATAGTGTGAAACACTGTGTACACCAGGATTGCAAATTGTGTGTTTTTATCGAGGAGTTTGCACATGAATTTTAGATAAATGTAACAAATTTGCACAAATAAATGTTTACCTGCAGTACTTTGTATGTATGATGATCTGTTAGTTTAATTTAACTGACACCAAGATGGCATAGTATTAAGTGAATTATACATAGAAAAATGATGGCAACAAAGTGACAAGCAATATTATTGAATAGATTGAATGTATTAGATGTAATGTCATTCAGTAAATCCAACTAAATGTCACCCAAATATTCAATAAAGGTAAATTACTTTTGATGATATTCTAAGTAAACATAATTCACTTTCCTTGTAAAATTGATTTGTATTTACTAAATCATTTTTGTCTATATAACTCATAATTTGGCGCTCTATTACTAAAGCCAACACATTTTAACTGTTGCTTTCAATATAATTTACATACTTCTTTTGTTTAGATTTAATTAATCTATTCAATTGTTTTTATTAATTATATTAATTGTCACTTTGTTGCCATAATTGTATTAAGTTACCATTGGTCACATTTTTTAGGGTGTACTTGGGCTGCGACTGACGTTTCACGAGTCCACTTAGAATGCTTAATGGTCCGGCCGGAACCCAATCACCCCCTCATCAGTTCCACCTGGTTACATGTTTATATTCTGCTAAAACGGATTAAGCTTGCAACCCCTTCATTGTATGGAATAATTGCCCTGCAACCGTGGGCCGCAACTACCCATAATTACTGCAGGAATTGCAGCAGAACTTTCCACTGATCAAGACCTCTTAGGGAATAATGCAGATTATCAACACAGGCCCAGAGACGATGATGAAGCCATTATTTCCATCTGTGGCAAACCCATACAGCACATCTGTTCGCCACTCCACTTTGGCACCATGGATGGGAGAGCACACCAGAGTCGGCAACATTCTCCCAAAAACTGAGGTCAAAAAGGATGACAACAAACATTCCCCCAAGAAGATAAATGAGGACATAATACTCAAACTTATCAAGTCAAAGAAGGTACATATTGTTTCAATCTCAGTGTTTTGATGTAGGGATATCCCTACATCAACATGCTTTTATTTTTTTGATAAAAGATGTGACATATTGTAATGTGTGTTTCAACTGATTGAAATGGGTCTTTGTAATTTACAGCCCCAAAAAAAAAGGAACTCCAGGAAGCTTGTGACAGCCTGGGTGTGTCCTCAGAGGGGTCCAGAGCAGATATGATAATCAGGCTTCATGAACTATTAAACTTCAAGGATGTATACCTGTGTGCATGGCGTTGTCTACTACCTCAACATTCTATTCTGGACGGCGTCAGCAAGCGATCGCACTGACGGACTGCTGAGTTTCAAACACTTTCCCACCGGTTACATTTCCGATGTAGCTGGACAGGTTGCTCGCCACACTAACAACCGCACCAAACAGATATTTTTCCAACCTCATGACGGAAGGCTCTGTGCCCCAACTTCTGATAATCTCAAACTGGCGACTGAGAAGGACGTGCAGGTAGATATGCAGTGGGTGAAAAACCTGAGGTCTCCAATCCCACTGCAGGGGTAGCGACACGATGGCAGAGGAGAAGCTGCAGGAAGCATCTGCCCCACCGTCCGGAGAGAAGTTAACTCATCCGTTGCAGAGCAGTTCAATCGGGAACTTTCAGCAGTCAAATATTCATTGTGCCAAATGAATGAGCCACATTTTAAACAAACTCTTAGGGTGCTGATCGACCTGCATAACAAAACAAAAAAAAAAAAAAAAAAAAAAAAAACACCAACCAAATGGAAATAAATAAAAACAAAATGGAAAACATGTGCAACACACAGTTGTATATCGGTCTGCATGGGATGCTAGGACTGCAGTCTGCTGGTAAGTTTGATGAGTATATGACATAACACAATAATGATTATAAATGATAAGTTGTGGAATTTCTAAAATAAAAGCCAACGTGCCATAATTAACAACTGTACCTAATCCTGTCTGTGTGGCCCAACTGGTGGACATCAAATCTGACTTTTTGATAATTATCATAATTAATCCTTGTTTTTCTTTGTTATTTTGTCAGAGGGGAAAGCAAATCCTCTGCCCAGTTCAGGGGCAATCCTACAAAAAATTGGAGGAAACGTTTCTGTTGACAGACTTCTGTGTGGCTTCAACCAGGAGGTATCGGCACAAGGACCCCGAGACCCCCAACACCCCCGAGACCAGCTCTGCTCCCAGTAGACCACCCAACCCAAAAAAAATAAAATCTGTGCAATATACACGATAGTGAGTGCAATACAAATTGTATTCTGTCTGTACAATATTTGTATAGACCGTTTACTTATTTATAATGCTTGTTTTGATTTTTACATGTTTTTCTGCCTGAATCTAACGTTGGTTTAGTTTCTCGTCGTCCCGAAAAAAAAAAAAGTGTCACTGGCAAAAAAAAAAAAAAGATTCTTCCAGTTTAAATAAATTTTTAATTTTTTAGTTTAAAGTCGTGCTGAACGACTGGAAAAAAAAAAGTCCACAAATCACGAGATAAAGACGTTTCATAGACTGCAGTGAGACGGTGTTGTATATTCATACCAAACTACAGTTTGAAGTGTGAATGTTATAAGTCAAGTGTTGAACCTGCTTCTCTTCTCCGGTTACGGAGTTTCATTCATAGCTCGTCTGCCTCCAGCAAACAAACTGGAACCGCCTTCTGCATGTTAGCTAGCAGAACCTCCTTCTGCATGTTAGCTAGCAGAACCTCCTTCTGCATGTTAGCTAGCAGAACCTCCTTCTGCATGTTAGCTAGCAGAACCTCCTTCTGCATGTTAGCTAGCAGAACCTCCATCTGCATGTTAGCTAGCAGAACCTCCATCTGCATGTTAGCTAGCAGAACCTCCTTCTGCATGTTAGCGAGCAGAACCTCCATCTGCATGTTAGCGTGCAGAACCCCCATCTGCATGTTAGCGTGCAGAACCCCCATCTGCATGTTAGCGTGCAGAACCCCCATCTGCATGTTAGCGTGCAGAACCCCCATCTGCATGTTAGCTAGCAGAACCTCCATCTGCATGTTAGCTAGCAGAACCTCCTTCTGCATGTTAGCGAGCAGAACCTCCATCTGCATGTTAGCGTGCAGAACCCCCATCTGCATGTTAGCGTGCAGAACCCCCATCTGCATGTTAGCTAGCAGAACCTCCATCTGCATGTTAGCGTGCAGAACCCCCATCTGCATGTTAGCTAGCAGAACCTCCATCTGCATGTTAGCTAGCTGTTGCAACATCGATGGAAGCATGACAGCTTTAAACTGTCAGACGCACACTGAGACAAAACTCCGTCTGTACGTTGAAGGAAAGCAAAGAGACGACTCAGATAACCGCTTAGTTTCTGCAGAGACTCACTCCTGCTCCTTCGTGAACTGCTTAATACGTTAGCCGGTTAGCGTCGGCTAGAGTCAGTTAAACAATGTTTAACATCTTTATTTAAAAAGGCAGACATTTGTCTTCTTTAGGTCATTTATTATTTCTGTTGCTGGAACACAAATTCTAAACAAAGTTTATTCTTAATACTTTGTAACTTGTACATGTCCCCTACGAACCAATCAACAAATAATAAATGAAATAGGCTTCAAGATTTCAAAGCAGTCAATATACCTTCATATCTTACAAGTAGAGCTGAACCAAAGAGATTGAAACTTTCATAACGTTGACCATGGTGTAGT
Organism: Taurulus bubalis; assembly: GCF_910589615.1. NCBI lineage: Eukaryota > Metazoa > Chordata > Actinopteri > Perciformes > Cottidae > Taurulus > Taurulus bubalis. The sequence continues at coordinate 2,439,134 of NC_136599.1, forward strand.
TCCTTTAACCTTTGTTAGCTTTTACATTCTGTTGATTGTGTTCAAGCTTAAAATATAATAAAAGTAGTTTAAACTTGTGAAAGTTTTTTTTAGGACGTTTAAATACCATAAACTCTTGTTTTCAGTAATAATCTAATGGAGAAAATTAGATTGGGGTTGGTCTTTACTAAACAAAGAAGGAAGACAAACACTAATATGAACTGAAACAACTTCTTATAGTTGCAGCAATAAGACGTTTGCTGCCTTCAATAATAATATAACAATAAAAAATATTCGGAAATTGAACAGTCTGCCTAATGAGTCCTTTTGGTTTCCTTCATTATATTTTGATGCTTTTATATTTTTCCTTCAGTAATATTATGAATGGAGGACCTTTACTTGAAGCCAGTATTTCACACTTATTATTTTTAATGAGAGATGTTCAGCATTTTAGTTTTTCTTTTGAGCTTCACCTTAATGTAAAATAAGTCATAATGAAGACAACCAACCCAAACCCTTCTTTATATTTATTTATATCTCTGGAGCCAAACACAAAGTCTTGTAAAAGTTCAGAACTCGTCCGTTGACTTCTACCCAATCAGATCCTCTCTAGATCCTGATCAGGATCGTCATTGATCTTTAGAAGAGTGTTTGTCCCACTAAAGACCGTCATAATTAAATCTCTAAACTGTTCCTCACTTCTTATTGTAACCAGGTGGAACCGATGAAGGGGTGATTATAGGGGTGCACCCACAGGGGAGGAATAGGCAGGAATTTTTAAGTACAATTTTAGAGAAACGGTTTAATCAGCTTTATAATTTTTTTAAATAATACCATCTTAGTCCTACTTGATTCTGATAAAGTCAATCACTGCATTGGTTTCAATGTGAAATGATCTCAACCTCTTGACACATTTAGTGCTAGTGAATTTAACATTCGGGTTTAGGCAACAAAACCCACTTTGTTAGGTTTAGCAAAAACAACGTGGTAAAATATGTAAACACGTCCTTGATGTTGGGACACGAACACTAGTCTCTAACAGCGGTCTCCTGGGTGAAAGTCCTGTGTTTGTTTGACCAGTCCACCTCCCCTTCAGTCACTATTTAAACTACAGCACAGGCTCTGAGCGCTGAATGTTCACCTGGATTTCATTTGGACGTCCACCTTGACAAAGGCAATCATTGGCTCTCATGGTCATTATTTCCAACACGTAACGACGTGAAGGCGTAGAAGCGTTTTTCTCTCAGGTCAACAGAGACTTTAAAGTCTTTATGAACTGCAGGATTAACTTCTGCGCTGCTCGACTTTCTGGTCTTCCTGCATAATAAATATATTTCAATTAGAAATATTGACCTGAATCAGAAAGCGAGCCGACATTACACCAATAATTAAGTCTCTGCACGCGCTACCTGTTTGAATTGATTTCAATTCTCTTATATTGGTTCATACTGCTCATTAATTCCAGCTGCAGTCTCAGTTCTCTGAGTGGAGTTGATTCAGATCAGCTGTTGTCTCCTGATGAAGACCTGAGAGCAGCTTGGTTCGTCTCCTCTCAGCCAATCAGAGGGAGCTGTTGTCCTTTCTTTAGGGTTAAAGAGGAGGAAGGGTGACACTGTGGTCCTTCAGACACTGAATGCAGACCTCATGTTAGACTGAGACGCTGGATTTTATCTGAACACAAATCTGAACATAAAACCCAAAGAAATGGCACCGAAATGTCTTTTAAAACCATTTAAATAGAACCTGGAGAGAAACGGGTTCATGGAGCAGTGAGTTAACTCCTCACGGCCCAACAATCAGCAGCAAAGAACCTCTTTGCTGTTTCACATTAAAGGTTTTCAAAAGAAACATTTGAAGAACATGTACTTGTGCATTGTTCATATAAAAATAAGGATTTTGACGTTGGGCTCTGTCACCATAGGTTCCAGTCACAGCCAGTTCAAAGTGGACCCCTGTAAGATGGAGCACATGGATCCATCAGGCGTTAGAACTCGTCTACTGATTTATGTTATTGGATGAACAGAACCATGATGACTGTATTGATGAAGCCGTTGATCCTCCATCCAACAACGTGAACATCTTAACTACGTGAACACCGTGACTACGTGAACAAGTCTCTGCACTGGCTACCTGTTTTGAGTGTTCCTATACTGGTTCATACTGCTTTTAAAGCTTTTATTTAATTATATTTATTTTCTTCATATTGTGAGAAGCACTTTGTCACATTTAATCTCTTTAATCTTAAAAGTGCGAAACAAGTAAAGTCTGATAGATTTTTCTTGTGTTTTTACGTTGACGTCGTTTATTACATTCTTTCTCCGTATTATTTTTCTAAAATGATTTATCAAACTGAATAGTTGAAGTCGAGTCTGTCCGTAATCAAATTCTATCAGAATCGTTATTATTTTGGTTCATTCTCCGTCCTCTCCCAACTGATCCGTCTGGCAGTGCCTGCAGCAAACGGCCTCCACCAGGCGACTGGTGCTCGGCCAGTTCACTAATGGTGGCCAAGAAATAACTCCACAACAAATTGCAGACTTTTATTTTAGAGGAAAAAAAACAAATGAAATGATGCCACAGAAAACAGTTAAAAAATAATCCCTAATCCTTGTCTTCCTCGAGCCGGCGTCTCCCGGTAGACGAGTCCTCCTTCCACCAGCTGGTCATCAGGACCCTGGATGTTCTTCTGAGGACAAACTGAGCCAACAAGCACAGAATGCTGGGAAATATTATATCTTCATCGTTGAGTTCATTTTCATTTCACACTTAAAATTTAAAAAAAACTAACTGATATAAAATATCCGTAGGAAGAGTCGGAAACCCCACTGGGCGTATGTGAACATAAAATAAATATGCATTAGATTTTTACAAGATTTTGTATCCGTCCATCCATCCGTGTTGTGTTTCAGGATCTAAAAACAAATAATACGGAACGAAAGCAATTACAATTTCTTTTACGCATCTTTTGAATCATTTGAGGATTCTTTATTTATTTTTTTGAAGTGGGAAAAGAGTTTATTTCCAATACGTAACTACGTGAAGGCAAAACTACGTGAACGCGTAGAAGTCGCAGCCAGTTTAAAGTGCGACCTGCATCGGGAATCGTTGGCGATGACTTTTCTAAGATTCGCCTGGCTGTTTCCCGAAAGGCGTGAAAAACGGTGCAAACTTGTCCAAAACTATTTGGACAAACGACTCCAAACTTGGCGTATATGTGCACATCGGATCCCCTAACTTGGAATAAATCAGTCGTCCGGTTTAAACACTTGGGGCTACAGTAATTCTGAGTGGCATTCATCCTCCACCCTGCTTTAAACCGGCCTGATCAGTAAATCACATGGTACCTTATTGCTTAAATATAAGGCATATCCATAGTTTAGTAAAGATATATTGATATAAATTTAGAGATATTTATACTTTTATTATACCAGCTCAATCAGTGTATTATGGAAACTGCACTGCCCGGGACGGGTATGTGTGTGTGTGTGTGTGTGTGTATATATATATATATATATATATATATATATATATATATATATATATATATATATATATATATATATATATATATATATATATATATATATATATATATAATTTCCCTAATAGAAAATAAACAACCACATTTGTTCGAGGGCCTTACCCCTCCTCACATGCCGGGTTTGGGTCTCTATGCTGCCGCTGCTCACGGCCATCAGCGCTCTGAAGAGCACCTGCCGTGAAACGGCGGCATCCGTCGCTTTGTACTGGAATTACAAAAACAAATGTACATATCATTCAAAAAACATGAATGCAGACTTGAGGTGATTCAATTTAGAGACTTGGGATGAAACGCATCAAGCAACTGATATCATATTCAGATTAACAGTAACGTTTCAGTCCGTCACGGGCCTTTGCATGGGCAAAAAAAGCTTTTATTTTGAAGGGATTTTTTTAATGCAGCAGAGTGCAATTTATTCAATTTCAGTCATATTTTATGTAATGCTGTGACTATGTTACGTTGTTCATTCTGGTCACATGACATCTATTCTTCTGTCCATCCTGGGAGGCATCCTCCTCTGTTGCTCTCCTGAAGGGTTCTTCCTGTTTTCCCTGTGAAAGGGTTTTTACTATCTTTATTTGGGGAGTTTTCCTGATCTGATGTGAGGCAGGATGCTATGTGTACAGATTGCAAATTTTAATTTTTGATTTTGGGCTATATAAACTGAATTGAATATTCACACTGCTCAATGCTGCGTTCACAACACACTTTACTTGCGTGAGTTTACACACCGGACTATTTGTGATGGTTCGCTTTATTCCCAACCTTTTTATGTTATGTTCAAAAAGGCTGAAGTTATAACATTATGTGTGTTGCATTACCTTGTATCCTTAAGATGCACTTTAGGGTTTTTATTTGAGTGTGAAAGTGAATATTTCTGTGTTTGGCATACTGTGACACTATCTCAGGTTCAAACGGTTCCATATTTTCATTAAATCAAATTGAGAAGTTGAAAATGTTCCTCGCTTTGGTCGCGGCTTGTCATTCCGGGGTGATGGTGGGTCCTGCAGCCAGACCAGTTGAACCACTGCCCCAGACCAGTTGAACCACTGCAGCGTTTAAATAGCACAGTGTATGACATTATCTGTCATTCAACATGTTCTCTGTAGTCAGGACTCCTGGTTCCTCCTGAGACGTCAACTGTAAACTGCACAAAGATCAAAGTCAGTATTTGAATGTTTTTGATTTGGTTGTGTACATTTTAAAAAGATGACATCAAGTCACACCCAATCGTACTAATTCTCTTTATTCTGGTCTGACTAGCTGATCCATCCTGTCCTCTCACAGCTTCCTGCTACCACGACGTCAGCAGAGGATCTGGATGAAAACAAAGCAACAACATATATACATTATTAGATTTGTTTTACATATAGTCACCTTTTTTCAGGTTTTTCAGAAAACACACAAAACTTGACCAAATGTAATCGGGGTGCACAACAGACATACTATAATACCGGTAAAATTATGTTCCAGTGAGATTTTCATTGACTAAAATGCTAACTAAATTGCTAGCTTAAATGCTAGCTTCAAAATGCCATCTTGAAAAGCTTGTAAAATGTCCTAAGTCACATTATCTTTTGACTTGGGCAAAATAAAATGTCCTAAATCACATTCTTGACATGTTATACTACAGGGGTAGGACATTAGGACATGTGGCCAGTATCATGAGGAGATGATTTAGGCAAGAAAATCATTTTTGACAAATGACTTAGGCCATTATTTTAGGAAGGTGACGTTATTAGTGTTGTGTTTGTGTGTCACTGTGTTCAATATTTACTGTCATGTTGTGGTTTATATATATATATATGTATGTGTGTATGTGTATATGTGTGTATGTGTGTATGTGTATATGTGTGTATGTGTGTGTATATGTGTATGGACTGATGTCTACATGTCTTAATATGTGAACCATTAACAGTAGGGACATTTTATTTAAGTAATTGCAATGGAAATGTTCATAAGTAGGAAAAAGTAATATAATATAGGTTAATGGCCATAAATAAATCAAGTACTTATATAATCCGTCTGCCACTACAATATAGTGACAATCAGTAAACAGGGATACACTTTTATTAATTCATAAATAGCTCTTCATCATTGATGTGAGACTCTAGAATAGAACATAACATTTGAGTCTAAAGTGCTAAGAACAGGATGTTCTGCACCTCGGACCGCGTTGACAATGCTGCAATGTCATTGGCTGCCAGTGAGCGCCAGCGATACACGACCTGCTCACCACTGAGCTGCACCCCGTGTGTTCAGTCAGCTGTGGTTAAGTTACGTCATCAGGCTCTGGTGTGTTTCCAACGCTTAGCCTCGCGGGAAGTTTTATCACTTGAATGAGATAAAGCTCTCAGGCCTCTGGCTGCGTCGTAGCGGTGCAGTTGTTGCTCTGTGCTGCCTTTAGTCTGCGGGTCATGTTTTGGGGCAAAGGGGCTCCTCTTCCTCCTCTTCCTCTGTGGGGATGAAGAACAAATGCCCTGCAGCTTTCTGAGAGGAACTCGGAGGGACACGAGAGAACCCTAAATGAGTTCTCATCCCGGTGCACTTTAATCCTGTGGGCTTTAAAATAGCCTCAACTCTGTGTGTGTGTGTGTGTGTGTGTGTGTGTGTGTGTGTGTGTGCACACACTGTCCTCACTGTGTTTATCAACACTTTGCCAAGGACTCCTCTTCAGGGCCGCGTTGGCCTTGTAGGGCCACGAGGAGGAAGAGGAGGAGTTCTTCTTCTTCCAACCAGCTGAGCTCACACTAGATCTTAATAACACTTTGGTCACTTTAGTTACTTCAACTGGTGCAAAATAAATACTTAAAAAAACATGTTGGTGTTCTGTCTGTGCACATAATATTCTATTGTACATTATTCACTGTTTATTTATATTGTGTTTTATTTTACTAGGCGTCTCTTGCTGCTGTAATCCTGCAGTTTCCCCACTGCGGGACTAATAAAGGATTATTTCATCTTATCTTCATTCTGCATGTATGAATGCAGCGGCCTTCTACTTCTACTACTTCTAACTTCTTCTACTTCTACTTTTAACTTCTTCTACTTCTAACTTCTTCTACTTCTACTTTTAACTTCTTCTACTTCTAACTTCTTCTACTTCTACTTTTAACTTCTTCTACTTCTAACTTCTTCTTCTAACTTCTTCTTCTTCTTCTACTTTTAACTTCTTCTACTTCTTCTACTTTTAACTTCTTCTACTAACTTCTTCTACTTCTTCTACTTCTAACTTCTTCTAACTTCTTCTACTTCTACTTTTAACTTCTTCTACTTCTAACTTCTTCTTCTAACTTCTTCTTCTTCTTCTACTTTTAACTTCTTCTACTTCTTCTACTTTTAACTTCTTCTACTAACTTCTTCTACTTCTTCTACTTCTAACTTCTTCTAACTTCTTCTACTTCTACTTTTAACTTCTTCTACTTCTAACTTCTTCTTCTAACTTCTTCTTCTTCTTCTACTTTTAACTTCTTCTACTTCTAACTTCTTCTAACTTCTTCTACTTCTAACTTCTTCCTTCTACCTTCTTCTTCTACTTCTAACTTCTACTTCTAACTTCTTCTACTTCTTCCTTCTTCTACTACTACTTCTAACTTCCTCTACTTCTAACTTCTTCTACTTCTTCCTTCTTCTACTTCTTCTTCTTCCTTCTAACTTCTTCCTCTACTTCTAACTTCTTCTACTTCTACTTCTTTCTTCTTCTACTACTACCTCTACTTCTAACTTCCTCTACTTATTTCTTCTTCTACTTCTTTCTTCTTCTACTTCTTCTACTTCTTTCTTCTTCTACTACTACCTCTACTTCTAACTTCCTCTACTTCTTTCTTCTACTTCTTTCTTCTACTTCTTTCTTCTTCTACTTCTTTCTACTTCTACTTCAAACTTCTTCTACTTCTACTTCTAACTTCTTCTACTTCTTCCTTCTTCTACTTCCTCTACTTCTAACTTCCTCTACTTCTAACTTCCTCTACTTCTAACTTCCTCTACTTCTAACTTCCTCTACTTCTTTCTTCTTCTACTTCTTTCTTCTTCTACTTCTATACTTCTTCTACCTCTACTTCTAACTACTTCTTCTACTTCTACCTCTACTTCTTCTACCTCTACTACTTCTTATTTTTCTTTTACTTCTTCTACTTCTTCAGCTCTTCCCAGGAGGACAACTGGTTGATGACAGCTCAGTAGTTAGGATTTGGACTGGTGACAGGGACCCACCATGTTGAGTCTGTGCTGAGTAAGGACTGGTGGGGGGGGAGGGTATCTGGGGGCAGGAGGGTGCTGTAGAGGGCAGGATGTTCAGACAGGAAATATGAGACGCAGAGAGAAATTCTTTATCTGAGGCCACAGACATCCAGACGTTACAGTGGACCGACGGGCAGAGATACACTATGTATAATCTTGGAGAATGCAGCTTTAGCACATGAAGCAAAGACTTCTATACAACCAGACTAGTCGCCCCCTGGTGGTCAGGAGAGAGAAAGCAGTTTTAACACATGAAGCATAGACTTCTATACAACCAGAGGAGTCGTCCCCTGGTGGTCAGGAGAGAGAATGCAGCTTTAGCACATGAAGCAAAGACTTCTATACAACCAGAGGAGTCGCCCCCTGGTGGTCAGGAGAGAGAATGCAGCTTTAGCACATGAAGCAAAGACTTCTACACAACCAGAGGAGTCGCCCCCTGGTGGTCAGGAGAGAGAATGCAGCTTTAACACATGAAGCATAGACTTCTATACAACCAGAGGAGTCGTCCCCTGGTGGTCAGAAGAGAGAATGCAGCTTTAGCACATGAAGCAAAGACTTCTATACAACCAGAGGAGTCGCCCCCTGGTGGTCAGGAGAGAGAATGCAGCTTTAACACATGAAGCATAGACTTCTATACAACCAGAGGAGTCGTCCCCTGGTGGTCAGGAGAGAGAATGCAGCTTTAGCACATGAAGCATAGACTTCTATACAACCAGAGGAGTCGCCCCCTGGTGGTCAGGAGAGAGAAAGCAGTTTTAACACATGAAGCGTAGACTTCTATACAACCAGAGGAGTCACCCCCTGGTGGTCAGTAGAGAGAAAGCAGTTTTAACACATTAAGCGTAGACTTCTATACAACCAGAGGAGTCGCCCCCTGGTGGTCAGGAGAGAGAATGCAGCTTTAACACATGAAGCATAGACTTCTATACAACCAGAGGAGTCGCCCCCTGATGGTCAGGAGAGAGAAAGCAGCTTTAACACATGAAGCATAAACTTCTATATAACCAGAGGAGTCACCCCCTGGTGGTCAGGAGAGAGAATGCAGCTTTAACACATGAAGCATCCCCTGCTTTATGGTCTGTTTGACTCTAAATGACCATAATTTACTAAATGAACATCATGTTGTATTGAAGAAGACTTGAAACTAGAGATTGAGATGATGGACAAACCTTTATTTCCTGTTACACAACGATGCGTTTGGTCTCCACACTCAAAGAGTTGTAGAACGAACTGACATGATCACAAACAAGATACTTTACTTGTCTGCTTCAAGTGCACACACACACACACACACACACACACACACACACACACACGCAGGACAAGTCAGACTTCTGAGTCAACTCGTCCGGTCGCCACACCCCGGTCGTGAACACAACGGTGCTGGTATTTAGTTTGAAGCCCTTCGGCATCGACACAGTCAGCTGTGGGCGAGAGAGACTGCTGTTATACAAGGGAGAGAGAGGCATCGCCGTGACCTTTCACCTATTTCCAGAAGCAGCTTTGGGAAACTGGGAATCCAGTGAAGCAGCTTCAGTGAGAGCTCACACAGAGAGAGAGACACGTTGTGGTCGCATCCCACTGATTTGAAGGGTAACGACTGCAGATATCTGGCATATTGTGCAAGAAGGTTGTTTTTATCACAATGAGGTGTGTGTGTGTGTGTGTGTGTGTGTGTGTGTGTTGCTTAGCACCAGCTACACCTGGTAACTTAGAGCCTGAAACCTTATCGTGCCGTGCTGGACTCACGCTGATGATCACGTGACGAAGGTCGGCGGCAGGAAAAGAAGCAGCTGGAATAAGTGTGACATAACGTGTGTGTGTGTGTGTGTGTGTGTGTGTGTGTGTGTGTGTGTGTGTGGCCCCGAGGCCAAAGCCTGAGGGCTGAGGTGTGTCGTTTCAGTTTTCACACAAAAAGAACTCATTGTTGAAACAGACCTTCAAGTCTCTACACATTTTTTTTAACTTCTGCATCCAATTTACAATTCAACGTTCCACTTCCTGCCTTTTTTATTTCTCCACAAAAGAAACAGGAAATCTGACATGAAGTCACATTCACTACATTTCATTTTGCTGACGCTTTTAACCAAAGCGACTTCAACATTTAACAACAATAAACATTTAACGATAAACAAAGTGCAATAATGGGAGGAATATTTACAATTAAATCTAGTATTCTACAGTAGAATATAAGATTAAAATAAAATGCACAGATGGCAGTACTTAAGGTGAAATGTAAGTGTAGTGTGAAGGTGACATGTAAGTAAAGTGGCAAGTGTATTTAAATATGAGGTATTCAAGAAAGAAAAGAGACTAAAAAGTGCTATAACGTGCTACTAAAGTGCTATAACGTGCTATAACGTGCTACTAAAGTGCTATAACGTGCTATAACGTGCTATAACATGCTACTAACGTGCTATAACGTGCTACTAACGTGCTATAACGTGCTACTAAAGTGCTATAACGTGCTATAACGTGCTATAACATGCTACTAAAGTGCTATAACGTGCTATAACGTGCTACTAAAGTGCTATAACGTGCTATAACGTGCTATAACATGCTACTAAAGTGCTATAACGTGCTATAACGTGCTACTAAAGTGCTATAACGTGCTATAACGTTCTATAACATGCTACTAACGTGCTATAACGTGCTATAACGTGCTACTAAAGTGCTATAACGTGCTATAACGTGCTATAACGTGCTACTAAAGTGCTATAACGTGCTATAACGTGCTACTAAAGTGCTATAACGTGCTATAACGTGCTATAACATGCTACTAACGTGCTATAACGTGCTATAACATGCTACTAAAGTGCTATAACGTGCTATAACGTGCTACTAAAGTGCTATAACATGCTACTAAAGTGCTATAACGTGCTACTAAAGTGCTATAACGTGCTATAACGTGCTACTAAAGTGCTATAACGTGCTATAACGTGCTACTAAAGTGCTATAACGTGCTATAACGTGCTACTAAAGTGCTATAACATGCTACTAAAGTGCTATAACGTGCTACTAAAGTGCTATAACGTGCTATAACGTGCTACTAAAGTGCTATAACGTGCTATAACATGCTACTAACGTGCTATAACGTGCTATAACATGCTACTAAAGTGCTATAACGTGCTATAACGTGCTACTAAAGTGCTATAACATTCTACTAAAGTGCTATAACGTGCTACTAAAGTGCTATAACGTGCTATAACGTGCTACTAAAGTGCTATAACGTGCTATAACGTGCTATAACGTGCTACTAAAGTGCTATAACATGCTATAAAGTGCTATAACGTGTTATAAAGTGCTACTTTGCTACATTCATGAACCAATCCCCAGTAATCCAGACCCCTGTTGTGGTTGTGGACTCATCAATGCTGCATGTAGAGGCCTAAATGCATCCTTTAAGATATGCATCGATGTATGGATGAGAAACACACACTGTCCTCAGCGTGTTGCTCAACATGGCTGATGACACAGCGGAAACAACCTCTGATGGTTGTTTTTTTCAATATCGAGCAAAGTACATGAAAATATCCCCCCGATGCTTTCTATTGATTCTCTGTAGTCAACAAGAACTCGACACGCAGGAACGTTGACTTCTTAAGTTTCCTAAAGAAGGAAAAACAACATTTGTGAGCCAGCAACTTAAAAGTGTCCACACACTCCGGATACGTCCACGGTGCGGCAGCTTTTAGGCTTAACAAGTGAAGTGCACTTTAGATTATACATAATGTTCTATAGACTTCATACAAACACGAGGCAGGGTGATCCCTCACCTACAGACACACACACACACGCACACACACACACGCACACACACACACACACACACAATAATGTCAACAGTTATCAGTTTGCACAATACTGCAGACTTGAAAGTGGCCACCAGGGGGATTCACAACCTCTCCACAGCTCATTGGTTGCTCAAATGCTGCATTCAGAAGGAGCCCCTCTGATTGGCTGCTGCGGATTGAGTGGCACATGGATGTCCCGCCCCCAAACCGAGGCGGAGTGAGAAGATGGATGATGATGAGGGAGGAAGGGAGGGGTGGAAAGAGCTCTTTTTACAAATGAACATTTAAAGTAACATCGCTGGACGAGGAGAGATAATATGGTGGAGGACTGCTGCTGTTTAATAATATTAATATTCTGTATGTTAAATTCTGTGAGCAGCAAGAGGAGAATATGGAAGAGGTTTGGGAGCCTGTCTCTTTAATGTTGCACCACATTCAGCTCACTGAAGTGATGCAGTGTCTTAAAATAAACACCCAAAGAGGAGCGCATGCGCAACACAGATAAACACGCTCCATCTAATATTATATACAACATAATCATGGTGATTCTGCAGCTGTACATGCATTTAAACCGACTGAATTCAACCCCTTTCCTCGGCGTGAGCAGCACAGACCCGGGATCAGTTCTCCCTCCTCCAGGCGTGACCTCAAACCGCCGCAGCTGACCGCGGATCAGCCTCCTGAGTGCAGTGACGTCACCGTTTCCATCCGGGCGGTTGCGTAGAGGCCCGACTTGTGGCTCTGTGTAATATTCTGATTGGTCGGTGCACTCGATGTGGGCGGGGAAGAGGGCGTGGCCAAACGTATTGTGATCTCACAATCAGCTGTTTTGTACGTTCTACATTCTGATCCGAGGATCAGCTGGAAGCAGCAATAAACAGAAGGGAAAAAGATATATATATATATATATCTCTCTCTATATATATACATATTTATGTATATATAGAGGAGGAAAAGAACAAAAGCTGCAAATGTTATGATCTAAAAAAACAACATCAAGTGTAAAAACATTTTTTTTTTACACGAAGCCCTTCTTCTGAGAAGAAAGCCTTTTATTTTTGTAGATGGTGTTTTAACTACCTCACTAAAGGATTTATCTAAAGCTGTGCTTTAACTCTTTCTACTGTGCGCGAGCTCGTTTACAACTTGAATAACACTGCGAAGGCAGGTAAGCGTTCTTTACTCCTTTTTTACTGGTGTGTGTGTGTGTGTGTGTGTGTGTGTGTGTGTGTGTGTGTGTGTGTGTGTGTGTTACCTCAAGGTGTAACTACAGCTGTCTCTGCTACAGGGACATTGGAGAACAGGTAGAGTTACAACCCTCTTATGACCCTGCGTTATAACAGGATCTATTTTAGGCCTCGGATGGATTCACGAGCACCAAACGGGTTAATTCTCGACGTCCTGCAACATCTTAAATAAATTAATAAATAATGCATGTATGTGTGTATGTGTGTGTGTGTGTCGGCTTTTTCAGGACAGCAGCAGCCGTTGTTTTGTAAAATGCACCAAACGCTGACGTGGAGTCGATAGCGTGTGTGTGTGTGTGTGTGTGGGGGGGGGGGGATTATGTGTTCATATTTATCATGTGAAAACAGGTCCGCTGCATCACAGCCTGTCATTGCTGTGACCCTCCGCAGCTTATGCGGATGATTCAGTCTCACAGCTGCTATTCCCGCTTATTTATTTATGTATTTATTAATCATCGTTGTGCGTTTTTAAACAACGTAAACTGTGTTGCTGTGTGCAGCTTTTCTTATTTTTTTATTCCCTCCATATAACGTCAACGACGACCGTCGACGCTTGCAGCCAGAACACCAAACCGGATGTTTGATGTTGTTTCGCTACAATGTTGCAAAAACATGAACCATGAACCATGAACCATGAACCGCAGAGGTCACCGCGTCGTGTTTCCGTGTCTCTGTTGGAGCTCCATCGGATGTCTTGTTGTTCTCCCGGTCGCCTATAATAAAAAAAAATAATAAAAAAAGGCTGGAGCCTCTCCGGCAGCGTCAGTGACGTGCGGTGACGTCACGGGCGTCTTGTTTTTTTTTTAGTCCGTGAGGCTCCGCCCACCCGGCTGCGCTCCTCCTCCTTGTTGTTAAAAAAGACAGATCCATAATTCAACTTTTTTTTTACGTTTTAGGAATATAATTTCTCAAGTGATTGTTGAATAAAAAACACCATATAAGGAGTGTCAGTGCTCCTAATGAGCACATATGTGTGTCTTTGTGTATTTTAGGTTTTATTAATAGTTAAAGTATTTGATGGCCATATTTTGGTTGAATTGGCCTGAAGGGTTAATATTCACCTGCTGAGCCAAATGTTAAAAATGCAAATACAGTTTCATGACCTATCTTATCAATTGGAGCGTTTCTCTTTTATTTTTTTAGGAGGATCTAATGGCAGGAATTGAATGTTGTATTAATGTGTAAGTTTTCTTTAGTTTTTAATCCTCTTAAAAATAGGAATTGTTGTATTTTCGTTAGCTTATATCTCTTCACTGAGTCCTTTCCCCTACGGAAGCCCAGAGTGGACATAAACCCAGCATTGGGCTCTAGATGGCGCCATTCATGTTTTTTCGCGTCGTCCACCGTAGTTCTTCTACCCGCTTGGCA
>NC_136599.1:2458301-2515801 GCF_910589615.1 Taurulus bubalis
GATGGAGGACCTGCTCATCGAGCACCCCAGCATGTCCGTGTACGTCTCCCCGAGCAACTTCTCCATGGTGTCCAACAACGGCAACCTGTCCGCGGTGGGAGAGGAGAGCGTCGGCGGCCTGGCGAGCAGCGTGAGGTGAGGAGATGTGGCGCCGCGTTCATGATGACCTTCACACCCTTTACAATGTCATGCAAATGGATTATATTCATGTGTTCATGTCGTTCATTTACGCTGAGTTTGAAATAATGAATATGCTTTTAAGAGAAAGACACTCAGAATATAAGCAGGCATACATACAGGCATCTATATAAATGTTTATTCTTTTAATCAAACTATTGTCTCATTCATTTGTGTCATTTAAGGTTTACTGTATGCTTTGTATTCTCATTGTTATTTTAAATACTACATTTACTCACTTTTTCATGTATTCACCGAGATTTCACTAAATGTTTGGTCATGGAAATTTGGTTTAAAGTCATGTAAAAGTCATGGAAATCAGGGTTCAAACACATTTTGCCCAATGGATTTCCATGACTTTTCACCAAATTTAAGTCATGAAAATTGGTTTAAAGTCGTGGAAATTTGGTTTAAAGTCATGGACATTTGGTTTAAAGTCATGGACATTTGGTTTAAAGTTATGGACATTTGGTTTAAAGTCATGGACATTTGGTTTAAAGTCATGGACATTTGGTGAAAAGTCACGGAAAAGTCATTGAAATGTGGTAAAGTCATGGAAATCCATTGGTCAACATGTGTATGAACCCTGCTTTTATATATTTATATATATATATTTCTTGTATCTTCCTTCGCAGCCGAGTGGCAGAACCAGCCGCCGCCGCCCGCGGCACCGTGCCCACCAGGGTGAGCCGCGGGGCAGCCGCTCAGGTCGGCGCTCTGGCCAAGGTCACCCAGGTCGCCCGGGTCCAGCGCGGCAAAGCCCGCGTGGAGCGCCGCCACCTGGGCCGCAACCGCATCCAACGCCAAAACCGCACCCGGGAGCCGGTCCCTCGCCACGCGGGCCACGCCAGGAACACCTTCCTCCACCAGCCCAGCAAGCGCAACATCTGCCACTGAACCGCAGGGGGCGCCGTTCACTTCCTAGGGCATTAGCGGAGCGTAGTCCACTCCAAGACACACCACGTTAAATGTTTTCACCCACGGCTTTTCATTTCTACACATTTTATCAAAATTACACTCAGATACCAGTAGACCGGTAGCTTTTCTTTTGCTTTTTGGTCCAGTCCCCGACTGGCTTCACCCGGTGGTTTGATGCCCTTTTCTGCTGTTGTGAACCGAGCCCTCTGAGTAGATCTGTGTCGACCGTTAAAAATACTTGTTGTCCATTGCATTATCCAAAAAACAACAACAAAAGAAAATAAAAATCTTTCTACAGCTTATACTTAGAAACAATAATGTCTGAAAAACCACAAAAAGTTGAGCATTCTTAGCGAAGTATTATGTTTTATTTCACTCTTCCCTGAGGCATGTTTTTTCTCTTTTTAATTCAATCATTAAGTTTTAAATTTGGAGATTTTAAATTTAAATAAACCAAGTGTACTTTAAGACGTTTTCTGGTGGAAACCACAGAGACAAGAAAACCCTTCGTATCTTCGCAGAGAAAACTACTTTTTTCAAGTCTTTTACTAAAAAGGGGGAAGGATATACCGAGTGTGACGAATGCGAGTGGAAAATTACTCGATCACATTTAGTTTCTCTCCAGTTTGGTCTGTCAACATGCAGAGTAAAAGACGAAAGGCGGGGAAACGTTGGGCAACGTGAAACCGCCACAGGAGCGTGTTGCGTAACCCTCCGAGCCGCCGAAAACGGGCCCTCGTTTGAAAATTTCATCAAATTGTATTATTTTTGTGAGTAATAAATAATCATTAAGATTGAAATATTGATAGTGAGTTGAGGGGGCTTGTCTTTGGGTTCCAGGCCATGGCGGTTGCAGCAGGCGGAGAGCGGTATCGATGGAGCAACTCTTTAGTTTGTTTTGCGACGTTGTTTCCTTTTTTTCATCAATCAAAACCACAGAAGCAGAACCGGAGTAGAACGGACATTTTACAAGTGTTTTCTGTGGCGCAGAAGAAAATAAAATGGCGATTGTTGTTTTGGTGACAACACACGTCGGTTGGCTGTCTAGTTAGCTAGTTAGCTAGTGTTGTGGAAAGTCTCTTATGTTATCAGGAGAAGCCGAACTTGAACGTACATAATGAAAATGTTAGCATTACACTAGTTAGCTTGTTAGCTTCTTCTTCTCCAACGCCTTCAGCCCGCTGTGGTTCTTCCTGAAACCGGAGCAGCATGAAAGCGTGGTGCAGTCAGCACGCGGACAGCCGGCTATGTCGCTAGCTAGCTAGCTAGCGGGCTACTTCCACAACGCTTTCATGCTGCTCTGGAAGCAGAAAGTCGTCACTCATCTGGCGACAACAGAATGGAAATGTCCATTTTACTCCCATTCTGTTTCTGTGAGTTACATTATTTTACTGCCTCTCTCTCTCTCTCTCTCTCTCTCTCTCTTTCTCTCTCTCTCTCTCTCTCTGCACGGTTCCACCAGAAAAAAGCAAAGACAGCGTGTCCCTTTAGGACAAACAGAAAGTACACTTCTGGCTTTTTAAAGCCGACAAAATGGCAACAAAAAAAGATGGCTGCCACAGCATGATGATCATATAGACGTGCGGTCTGTGAACTATGAAGTAAAGTGCCCGGCACACACATCCGCCATTTCCATCCACAGCGAGCGTGTGTGTGCTGAGATGTTACGTTATCCATGTTGAACACCAAAAAAAAGGATAGTGCGACCTTTTATTTTACACTTTCATTGTCAGGAGGGAACCCTCCTCTTCACGAGGTCTCGCTAACACGCGTTAGCTAGCGCATTCAGCTCCTAACAGTTCCCAACTAAAGCTCTCTAGCTTCACTGATATGTATTCAACAACAATAGTAAACAATGGTGCTGAAGTGTATACTAATGTTTGTCAATTATTTGAGACATGGATGTTAGTTTGCACTTGTCATACATTCTGTGAGTCAAAGTTTTAGCAGCGTGCCGTGTGCTTGTTTTTATTTTCTTCTTCTTCTTTTGTGATGTTTTGATTCAACTTGTGTGTGAGAAGGTGTTGACACGTTAAACGCTAGAAACTCTTTAAAAAAAAACACAAAAAAACAAACCCAATATGAATAATCATTTATTTCTCTTGTAAATATTACAAATAAACCATTTTATAACTGCTCCGTTAGATGTCAAAGCCTCTCAGGTCGAGAGTCCTCTCTCCGCCTCGCCTCTGCGCTCGTTATCTAAAACAAGAGGACATTTAGTGGTCTTTGCTCCCCAAAAGCAGTTTTATCTCTTTTGATATATATATATATATGTATATATATATATAAATAAAACAGCACGAGACTCAACGTTGGTGTGCCGTAGAAGAACACCGCCCTCTAGAGGTTTCCCTGAGCACAGCTGTATGGATGCTCGAGAGGATGCAGAACACACCGGCGTGGTTTTAATATTAAATATTATATAATGTGTTTTACATTGTGTTCAAAGGCCTGGGGGATTCGTGTCAGATTGTGTGGAAACTATTTAAAAAAATGTCTCATCTAGATTATCTAGATAAGAGAAATACATTATTTTCACCCCTCAAAATCACAAAGTTTTCATTTCTGCCAACGATAATATTCTGTTTTATTCAAAAATCTGTTAAAGGGACAGTTGACCAGAAATACGTATTTTCTTCCCCTCTTACCTGTAGTGCCATTTTCTTTCAATCAAGAGTTGTTTTTCGTGTGAAATTGCTTCATGTCATTTTTTTTTGCTGCTTTGATCACCACAATATAAATATAAATATATATATATATATATATATATATATATATATATATATATATATATATATATATATATATATATATACATACATATAGCACTACAAGTAAGAGCAAAACCTTTTTATTTTGGGTGGAACTGTTCCCTTTAATTAATACCTGTTAATTTATTATATAATTAAGAATTTGTATCTTTTATTCTGTTTAAAGGTGACTATTATGTGTCCTGTTGATTCCTCTGAATTGTGCAGCAGATGGATCTGAGGTGATGAGTCGAACACACACACACACACACACACGCACACACACACACACGCACACACACACACGCACACACACTATTGTGTTTAGACTCCCTCACTCAGGAGGTTTTACTTTTCTCACTGACTGTGTGTGAGGTTTATATTCTGTTGTAAAGTCGTACAGAGTGTGAAACCCGGCTGATACTGAGAGTTCGCAGCTGAATGTCTGTGTGTGTGTGTGTGTGTGTGTCTGTGTATGTGTGTGTGTGTGTGTGTGTGTGTGTGTGCGTGTGTGTGCGTGTGCGCACGAAATGTAAAGACCACCACAAACCCGTCCTGTTTGCCTCAGTTTAATTTCTTCCTTTCTCACCCGCGTCATGTAAAAAAAAAAAAAAAAAGGAAATGTGTTCTCAGTATGTTGTGTGTGATTTTTGAAATGTTTGGTTTCGGGGTGAAAGTCGTCCAGCAAAGAGGAAGCCTGTATGATGTGGACCGGGAAAGGATGAGGCAGGAGATAGTTATTTATATATATATATATATATATATATATATATATATATATATATATATATATATATATATATATATAAAGAATAATAATAAATGTATCCTAAAAAAAAAAACACAATAGAATATGCTTGTATTTTCCCATATTATTAACAGTTTAAATGCGCTGAATGTCTGGGGAGTTTCATCTGTCTTACGTTGGGCCCTGAAATGATGGCAGCTTAAACACACCGGGCTTCGCCTGCGTCACGTCTCCATTCGTAAACACAAAAAAATTAAATATATAGACAGAAACAATTTGGTGTATCTGACATCTACAGTATGGTGATTGTGCCTTTCACTATTTCTGCATGGTTTTTCTGATGTGCCGATTTTTCCATCTCCAACGTGGACGGTCGTCCACCGACAGGCAAAGCCTATGCAAAAATCAATGGATGGGTTTTTTTCCAGCGTCCATTCAGAAAACACAGGTACCCCGCCAAAAAAAAAGAAGAAAAAAAGAGAAACAACAATAAATGCTCAGGTTAACACCTGAATCTTGTGTCGTTATTTTATTATTAAGAGTGCATTATTATAAAGCATATATTGTCAGTGGTGGAATGTGGATCCTCTGCTTAAGTAAAAGCACCACATTGTAAAAGAAAGGAATAATTATCAGGAAAATGTGACTAATGTATCAACAGGTAACAGTTAAAGTACTCAATGCTCCATGCCAGCATTACACTATTATATCATGTTATCATTATTACTGATGCATTAACACATAAGCAGTGTTTTGAAGTTGTAGCTGGTCAAGAGAGAGTTTAACATGCATTATAGTAGCTTAATGTAAATCAGATAATTGCAGTTTATATATAAACACATAAGTGATATTTGAGTCTAAGGGCCTGGCGATTGACTGAGGGAGGTGAAAAGTGTGATGACTTACTTCCTGAATTTACTTGAGTAAATGTACTTTACAGAATGCACGCTCCGGGGCTGCTGAACTGGATGACTGCTAGGCTCACTATAACCAGTGTTGCATGAACGCGTGGTGGGATTAGCAAACCAGCTAACTAGCCAGCTGTTAGCTTGATAATTACACCCCGCTTTGTGCGCTGGTTGCTGAAAATGAGCCAAACAAAGTTGTCGATCGTGTGATAGCAATGTGCTGTGAAAAGAGTGTGTGGAAGAAGCATCAAGTTGTCAAATTGTACTAATTCAACAGCTGTTGAGTCCGTTTGCTAGATGGCTAATTCCACCATGCTAAGGCACACAACATAAGGAAGAAACATTAACATTTGACTAATTTACTCTACATTACATTTCCTTTAGCTGACGCTTTTATCCAAAGCGACTTACAATAAGTGCATTCAACCATGAGTCCAAACTCAGAACAACAAGAATCAAGAAAGTACAATTTCTTCAAGAAAGTTACACTACAAAGTGCCATCAGTAAGAGACATTTAAGTGCTACTAAAGGTGCTACCATCCTTATTCAAGGTATAAGATAAAATAATCCTTTATTAGTCCCGCAGTGGGGAAATCACAGGATTTCAGCAGTATAGTCAGAAATTCGCCCACTACAACGGTGGCGATGGCAACAAAAATGGCCGCCGCTGAGCCCAAATGCCCTCCATTGATTTGAATGGGGAACGTCCAAGTGCATGTGTATTAATGATCTTCTTAAATTGGTAAGTGGAGGTACACAAGAACAGAAGAGAAGGCTCCGATGGGAGCGGCCTCAGGTGTGTGTTTGGAGCAGGTGAGGTGCTATTCTGCAGACACCCAGCTACTGGAAAGTGGATCAACCGGAAAATACAATATGGGAGGGGCCGAGGGTTTAGTAATCGGAGCAGGTATTCCTGTCTGGCCGCTTCACCTGTAATGACACACTCGGCAGAGGGAGAGACACTTGGAAATGCAGTCTGGGGAGTTGATCGCCATCAAAGCAGCTCACCTTCACGCACCTGCGTGCTGCTGGCAGTGATTTAGGCCTCCGACCGGCTCGTGGCACTTTAACGACGACCACTGCGAAGTAAGTCTGATATTGTCAACGCGCAGCCATTATTTGTTTATTTGGGGATAATGTGTATTGTCATAATTTAACCTTTCGTGAGTTGTACGTTTTGAATGACTTCATATTGATCTCAGCCTACAGGGCTCTGCCCAAAAAATATGTGCTCGCTTTACCGGTTTTCTCTGATCTGCGCAACGTGAGGCCAACTTCCCGCACCGTGCTGCCTGTCGTCTTGGTGACCGGTGTTGCGGTTTAACAGGCGACCGTGTTAACTGGAGACTTTCAGCCGGACTGAAACGTAGCTGTCCTCGTGAATGCCGCATTGTTAAATATTGTATATGATATATGTATGGATGAATAAAAATATATACACGATACGATGTATATGAGAGGGTTTGACATTGTATTGAAACATTTAACGATGCGGCATTCGCGAGGGCAGCTACGTGTTCGGCTGAAAGTCTCCAGTTAACACGGTCGCTTGTTAACCCGTAACACCGGGAGAGCCGCGCGCATCCTCCCCTTTACCTGCCATGTTAAATATAATACAACAACGACACCGTCGAGGATGATGGTTTTTATTTGACGACGCGGATGTCAACACATCGGTGAGTGAAAACTAACCGTTTGTTACGTCATTACCGGAGAGAAGGACACGGAGGGTAAAACGCTCGCGCTCCGGCGGTTGGTTCTGTGATTTGTGTTTTTTTTTTTAAACGCTAATAAAGCTTTATTTATTTGTATTTATTTTTTTCATTACAATATAATAACAAAATAATTTGATATTATATGTTTCAATACAAATATAATATATTTAATATTTTCTGCGCCATAAGGAGACGGAAGCAGACGTGTCGTCGCGCGACCATATTTTCGGCACGTCGCATACGTCACGCAGCGTAAATGACTAATATCTTAAATGTCTCTTCTGCAGCAGGCAGCCCGCAACATGACCGGGAACCCGAATCCTCCTCCTCACCCTCCTCCTCCTCGTCTTCATCTCCAGGGCTGACGTCACACAAACACAAACACATAGACAACTGCAGTGATCTTGGCAGCAAAAAGGTGCTTTAATGCCAGAAAACGACCTTTTCTAAAGGCACACCAGGGGGTGTTTCTCACCTGGATGACGGCAGCAGGTGCGTGACAAGAAAACAAGTGTAACTGGAAATATGGAGAACCTGCCCTGAGATAAAGAGAAGCACAAACACCATGCTCAGCCCCGCGGCCGACATCGCGGCCGGGTACCCGGAGAAGGACGGCGCCCCGGAGACGACGCTGGGCGGCGCCTACTCGCCCGTGGACTACATGAGCATCACCAGCTTCCCCAGGCTGCCGGAGGACGACGCCGCCGGCAACGCCGCGTCCGGGGAGAACGTCCTGAGGTCACGGCGGGAGGACGACAACGCGCTGAGTGAGCAGGACACAGGTGAGTGTAGAGGAGAGGTCAGGGCCCCAAACACACCTGGGAGGTGTTGCGTAACGTCTCCTGCACTGGACCCACGTTTAAACCTCAGTGTTCTCTAACCCTCCTGTGGGGATTTCTACCTGCAGGACAACATGTTTACCACGATGGCACACACACACAGACACACACACAAACGGGCGCACGCACACACAGACACACACGCACACAAACGGACAAAAACACACACACACGAAGACACACACACAAACGGACACACACACGCGCACAACAAACGGACACACACACGCGCACAACAAACGGACAAACAGATTTACAAACATATACACACACACGCACACAAACGGGGACACGCACACACACGGAGACACACACACAAACGGAGACACACACGCACGCAAACGGGGACACACAAACGGAGAGACACACACACAAAGACACACAAACGGACTCCCAACAAATGGACACACACACACACACGTGGTCTGCCTTGAACCAACAGTATATTTAAATGTCTTTTAGGTTTCTGCAGGAACGTTTTACCGTCTAATCTTAAAAAACAACATTTCTCAGGGTTGGATTTCAACCAGAGATGCTAATAATACACACACCACGTGTGTGTGTGTGTGTGCGTGTGTGTGTGTGTGTGTGTGTGTGTGTGTGTGTGTGTGTCGTCATGGCTCACTGTGCTCCCGGCTACACCTACAGCAGCAGGCTTTGTGATATTTTTGGCAGGTGTTTAAAGATCAAAAGGAAGACGGGTGTGGCGCGAGCACGAATGTTAAACAAACACGCGTCACACCTGGGCATCACAAGACCTCACAGGTGAGGTCTAATCGGACCAGGAGGCAAGGAGGTAGGAGGCAGGAGGCAGGAAGCAGGAAGCACTCGCTCCCTCTGCGCCGGAGCAAGACGGGCTCAGATAATCATGGCCGCTTTAAGTTGTCACGTTCTTCAATGGAGGACGGAGCGCTTCAAGCCCTTTCTTTCTTGTTGGCACGACCCCAGACCCCGACGGGTTCCTGAAGGCGGGGCGCCTCCAGCGCGTCCCCTCCTCGGCCTCGGACCTGGCCGGCCACGAGGTGGCGTCCCTGAGGGAGACCTCCAGAGACCCCTTCACCGAGGACTGCGCCTGCCAGAGGGACGGGCTCACCGTCATCATCACGGCCTGCCTCACCTTCGCCACCGGGGTCACGGTCGCCCTCATCATGCAGATCTACTTCGGAGACCCCCAGGTAGGGGGGTGTGTGGGTGTGTGTGACTGTGGGTGTGTGACTGTGTGTGTGTGACTGTGGGTGTGTGTGACTGTGTGGGTGACTGTGTGACTGTGGGTGTGTGACTGTGTGTGACTGTGTGACTGTGGGTGTGTGACTGTGTGTGACTGTGTGACTGTGGGTGTGTGACTGTATGGGTGTGTGACTGTGTGGGTGACTGTGTGGGTGTGTGACTGTGTGGGTGACTGTGTGACTGTGTGGGTGTGTGACTGTGTGGGTGACTGTGTGACTGTGGGTGTGTGACTGTGTGTGACTGTGTGACTGTGGGTGTGTGACTGTGGGTGTGTGACTGTATGGGTGTGTGACTGTGTGGGTGACTGTGTGACTGTGGGTGTGTGACTGTGGGTGTGTGACTGTATGGGTGTGTGACTGTGTGGGTGACTGTGTGACTGTGTGGGTGACTGTGTGGGTGTGTGACTGTGTGGGTGACTGTGTGACTGTGTGGGTGTGTGACTGTGTGGGTGACTGTGTGACTGTGGGTGTGTGACTGTGTGTGACTGTGTGACTGTGGGTGTGTGACTGTGGGTGTGTGACTGTATGGGTGTGTGACTGTGTGTGTGACTGTGTGACTGTGGGTGTGTGACTGTATGGGTGTGTGACTGTGTGGGTGACTGTGTGACTGTGGGTGTGTGACTGTGGGTGTGTGACTGTGTGGGTGTGTGACTGTGTGACTGTGTGGGTGTGTGTGACTGGGTGTGTGACACTGGGTGTGTGACTGTGGGTGTGTGACACTGTGGGTGTGTGACTGTGGGTGTGTGACACTGTGGGTGTGTGGGTGTGTGACACTGTGGGTGTGTGGGTGTGTGACACTGTGGGTGTGTGACACTGGGTGTGTGGGTGTGTGACACTGTGGGTGTGTGGGTGTGTGACACTGTGGGTGTGTGGGTGTGTGACACTGTGGGTGTGTGACACTGTGGGTGTGTGGGTGTGTGACACTGGGTGTGTGACACTGGGTGTGTGGGTGTGTGACACTGTGGGTGTGTGACACTGTGGGTGTGTGGGTGTGTGACTGTGGGTGTGTGACTGGGTGTGTGACACTGTGGGTGTGTGACTGTGGGTGTGTGACTGTGGGACACTGTGGGTGTGTGACTGTGGGTGTGTGACTGTGGGTGTGTGGGTGGGTGTGTGGGTGTGTGACTGTGGGTGTGTGACTGTGTGGGTGTGTGACACTGTGGGTGTGTGGGTGTGTGACACTGTGGGTGTCTATGTGAGTGTGTGTCACTTTTTGCGTGTGTGTGTGTGCACGTGTGTGTGTCTCTCTCTGTGTGTGTGTTTTTGCATGTGTGTGTGTCTGTGTGTGTTTTTACGTGTGTGTCTCTCTCTCTGTGTGTGTGTGTGTGTGTGTGTGTGTATGTGTGTGTGTGTCTGTGTTTTTTTTGTGTGTGCGTCTCTCTCTCTGTCTCTCTGTCTGTCTGTCTGTCTGTGTGTGTGTGTGTGTGTGTGTGTGTGTGTGTGTGTGTGTGTGTGTGTGTGTGTGTGTGTGTGTGTGTGTGTGTGTGTGTGTGTTCTCCCCTCACCCTAACCTCCTGCTCTCAGATCTTCTCTCAGGGCGCCGTGGTAACCGATGCGTCTCACTGCACGTCTCTGGGCTTCAGGGTCTTGGGGCTTCAGGGCTCCAGCGTCGACGCCGCCATCGCCGCCGCGCTCTGCTTGGGGGTCGTGCACCCGCACACTTCTGGGATCGGAGGGTGAGTTGATGGAGTCTCCTCCTCTTCCTCCTCCTCCTCCTCCTCCTCACTACCCGCTGAACTCCTGCTCTGCTCTCGTCCCTCTAGTGGCGGCGTGATGCTGGTGCACAACATCCGCAAGAACGAGACGCGCGTCATCGACTTCAGAGAGACGGCGCCGTCTGCGCTCAGCGAGGAGATGCTGCGCTCCAGGCTGCTCCTGAACGTGAGCGGCTTCTTCTTGAGATCAGAGCATCCTGTGTTAGTCCCGCAGCAGGGAAGCGCACACGAGAGGCCATAGTCAAATAAAATTAAAATAAACAAGTAATATAAAAACAGGCTTCATACACATTTTGACCAATGCATTTCCATGACTTTTATGCAAATTTCCATAACTTTTATGCAAATTCCCATAACTTGTATGCAAATTTCCATAACCTTTATGCAAATTTCCATGACTTTGATGCAAATTTTCATGACTTTTCACCAAATTTCCATGACTTTAAACCAAATCTCCATAACTTTTATGCAAATTTCCATGACTTTTATGCAAATTTCCATGACTTTAAACCAAATGTCCATTACAAACATTTAGTGAAATCTGGGTGTAAACAGTAAAAAGTGAGTAAATGTAGTATTTAAACTAACAATGAGAATACAAAGCATACAGTAAACCTTAAATGACACAAATGAATGAGACAATAGTTTGATTAAAAGAATAAACATTTATATAGATGTCTGTATGTATGTATGCCTGCTTATATTCTTGGTTCCGAGTCTTTCTTTTAAAAGCATATTCATGATTTCAAACTCAGCGTAAATGAACGACATGAACACATGAATATAACATTACATACATATTACATGACTTTTACAAAACTTTTTGGATTTTATTTTTTTCAAGGCCTGGAAATAACCATTTTAAAATTCCATGACTTTTCCAGGTTTTCTATGACCGTAAGAACCCTGTAAAAATAAATAAACAGTAATAAAAACAGTAAATAATCCACAATAGCAGTATTATTAATAATATAATAATATATGCACACAGACAGAATAAAAAATATTAAAAGATGTATTTATATTGCACAAGTTGAAGTGATTTTGGCGTTTTCTTTTGGGGAGGAACATTTATCGCCAATTTATTCAATTATAATTTTCTGTCAATTTAATTCCTTTTTTAAAGTTTTGACCAACTTGCTTGTTGCGCCACATGAAGCTTTTTAGGTTGCTAATCTCCTTCAAAAGGCACATATTTTATATTTCTCTTGCTGACGGCTATCAATGACTCAAACGCTCTGACGAAAGAAAATAAATACAGAAGGAGGAAGTGTCGTTTCTGTAATAAACCGTCCATACGTCCACAAGCTGCTCTCAACAGCTGTGAGGCTCACGGCGGCCATGTTGGTTGTTTACATTCATGACGATGCCTTTGGGGGCGTGGCCTGAAGGCATGAGCCGACAGTGGTGAGGACTCGGGACTTTCTTTGGAGAAGAGCTGGGTTGTGTTATAAGAAATACAAAATTTGAAGATTTCTGACCCAAGTCTTTTGGGATAATCATTTTAAATCTATATTATTTGTTCCCTCTCTCAGTACATTTCTGTTCAATAATAGTTATTCTATCTGTAATATATAATATTTTAGTTATTGTGGATTCTTTACTGGGGTTTTTTCCGCTTATTTGCTTATTTATAATACTTGTTTTTATCTTTTTACTTTGTCGTGCTGCTAATGAAGGATAATCTTCTTCATAATTTTGCTATATTTAGTGTTTTACTGGAACAAAGTGGAGTCTGAGCAGAAGACGTCCCCTTGTTGTTGTTGTGTTGTTGTTGTATCTGGCTTAACGTGTGCGCTCTGCTCCTGCGGTGTTTCAGCCCGGCCTGCTGGTGGGCGTCCCGGGCATGCTGAGTGGGCTGCACCAGGCCCACCAGCTCTACGGCAGGTACTGTCCCTCTTCCTGTTATACATGTATGTAAATATATATTTATATTTAACTTGTCTAAAAGGAGACGGTCGCTCATGACGTTTTAATCCCCCAGAATGCCGTGGAAGGACGTGGTTGCCATGGCGGCAGAAGTGGCCAGAGATGGATTCAATGTGACCCATGACCTCGGTAGGTGATGAAGAGGAGGTGATGAAGAGACTCCAGTTATCAGCTGGACTCGGACAATATCAGAGGCAGCTCATTGTTTTTTCTCTCTCTCTCTCCCCCTCTCTCTCTCTCCCTCCCCCTCTCTCTCCCCCTCCCCCTCTCTCTCTCTCCCCCTCCCCCCTCCAGCTGAAGCTCTGTCTAAGGTGAAGGACCAGAACATGTCGGCGTCTTTCCGTGACCGCTTCCTCCCCGGCGGTCAGCCTCTCTCGTCCGGGCTGCTCACCCGGCGGCTCGACTTGGCGGCCATCTTGGACGGCGTCTCCGCTCGGGGCTTGTCTGAGTTCTACGACGGAAACCTGACGCAGGAAATGACCGCGGCGGTGAGGAAGAGTGTTCTCTCTGTGACTTCACGAATCCTGCATAGATCCACTTTATCCACAAATGAATCTTAATCGATCATTACGAGCACATCCTAACTTAAAGGAGCTGTATTTACCTTTCAGAGTATTAATGTATCATCAAACAACTCTTGCATTAGTTAGCGTGGCTACATTGTGTCGATACTAAACGTCAAGTATCGATCTATGATACAAACTATTAGCATTGCAAAAGAAAGTAACCATGCATTGTGTGTTTTAGGTGCAAGCGAGAGGCGGCGTGCTCACAGAGGAGGACTTTGGGAACTACAGCACGGTGTTGCAGCAGCCAGCGGAGATCCTCTATCAAGGTACAAGTACATCAAGTACATTTGATTAATTTGATTTAATGAAAATATGGTGCAGTTTGGACCTGAGAAAGTAAAGAATATCACAGTATGCCAACGCAAAAAAAGCTAGTTAGAAATATTAAATTCCCTTTTACACTCGCTTAAAAACCAAAAAGACACAAAGTAATACAACACACATAATAATTATATTACTTGAGCCTTTTTTAACAGACTCTGTGTTTTCATGCACAAACATAAATAATAATAAAAGTTGGAAATGAAGAGAACTATCACAAATAGTCCGGTGTAAACTCACGCAAGTAAAGCGTGTTGTGACGCAGCATTAAGGAGTGTGAATAGATGACTTCATTAAACATTCCCTTCAAAATAAAAGCACAGGATTTAAAAAAAATTTCATGCACCGAAAACGAGTCACAGAAAATGAGGTGGCGGGCCGGATCGTGTAATATATATCATTATTGTGTTATTTATATATATGGTGACCCACCAGCCGTCTTCTGCCGATAACTGCGTTTGTTATGAGTTTTAATAAATAAACCTGGATATGCAGAAGAAAGTAGTGCCGTCGGCCTGAACGCGGCCAAAGTGCCGGAGCGCCATCCAACTGGCTCGTTGAGTCCAGGGGACTTTTCCAACTCTTTTTATTTAGTTTTTGCCACTGAAATCATCTCTCGGTATAAACCATCAGATGCTTACTCCACCGTGTTGTTGTCTGTCCGTCTCTGAAGGTCACCACGTGATGGCGGCCCCGGCCCCCCACGCAGGCGTCGCCCTGATCGCCGCCCTCAACATCCTGGAGGGCTACAACATCACCAGCCAGGTTCCCCGAAACGACACCTACCACCGGATAGCCGAGGTAACGTTACGCGCCGCCGGTGGCACGCCGGTGGCACGCCGGTGGCACGCCGGTGACGGTGAGTCGTGACTGACGGGTTCGTTCTGCCTCTCTCTCCCAGGCGCTAAAGATAGCTCTCGCCCTCGCCAGCGGACTGGGAGACCCCATGTATGACGCTTCCATCTCGGAGGTCGTTGCCAAGATGCTGAGGTAGAGATCCGCCGTCTCGTCTTTAAACGCAGGCTGCGGTCGAAAAACGTGCCGAGGAAAGGTGGTTCCGCGCTTCCTTGCTTAGCTCCTTCAAGCATAGGAAGCACGGAAGCACCAGAGGAAAAGAGATGACGCACCATAAACTAATGGGATTCATGTTGATGAACACGAAGAGACGACCATTTCATTTGATTTTGATTTATTTACTTTGAACATCTACAAAATAAATGAATAAAATGAACAGTAAATCTAGCAAAACAAAAAGAAGCATCACTTTAAAAAAACATCGACGGAATAGACGTCGGGAGGTAATTTTGAGACTTTTCAACCGCAGCCATACAATGTATCTATATAATGTATCTATACACTGTATCCATACAATGTATCCATATAATGTATCTATACACTGTATCCATACAATGTATCCATATAATGTATCTATACACTGTATCCATACAATGTATCCATATAATGTATCTATACACTGTATCCATATAATGTATCTATACACTGTATCCATATAATGTATCTATACACTGTATCCATATAATGTATCTATACACTGTATCCATACAATGTATCCATATAATGTATCTATACACTGTATCCATATAATGTATCTATACACTGTATCCATATAATGTATCTATACACTGTATCCATATAATGTATCTATACACTGTATCCATACAATGTATCCATATAATGTATCTATACACTGTATCCATACAATGTATCCGTACACTGTATCCATACTGACCTCTGCCCTTTGTTGCTCCCTTCTCAAAGTAAATCTCAGGCCTCCGTCCTCCGCCAGATGATCAACGACTCTCAGGCCTTCCCCGTCGGCCATTACTCTCCATCGTTCACCTTGGAGACGGGCGCAGCTGCTGCCCAGGTCATGGTCATGGGCCCGGACGACCACATCGTGTCCGTCATGAGGTACGTCCCGCTTCCCTTGAGCTGCACATTCCGGAAACGAATCCCAAAGACGGTTAAGAGCCCCGATCACTCTGGAGACGCATCGTCGCCACAGTCTTACGAGTCATTTTCTCATAGACCTCTACACAATCTGACTTATTTTTGAAAATAGAGGGGTCGCCCCCTGCTGGTGAGTCTAGATAATGCACATTTTAAGACACTTCCACATCGGCTTCACATGAAGCATATCCGTCTATACAACCAGAGGAGTCGCCCCCTGGTGGGCAGTAGAGAGAATGCAGCTTTAACACATGAAGCATATACTTCTATACAACCAGAGGAGAGGCCCCCTGGTGGACAAGAGAGAGAATGCAGCTTTAACACATGAAGCATAGACTTCTATACAACCAGAGGAGAGGCCCTCTGGTGGACAGGAGAGAGAATGCAGCTTTAACACATGAAGCATAGACTTCTATACAACCAGAGGAGAGGCCCCCTGGTGGACAGGAGGGAGAATGCAGCTTACGTTTTTAAGTTTTATTGGTGAGTCTTTATTGACTCCGGAAAGTCACTGAAAAGTTGAGACTATTTCAAACTGCGTCGTACGATAGAACCAACAAGCGATGCGTCTCGGGGGGGAAATGAGTTGAAAGCTCAAACTAAACCAGTTTTCTTGTTTTTTAGCTCTCTCAACAAACCCTTCGGCAGTGGGATCGTGACTCCTTCAGGGATCCTCTTGAATAGTCAGATCCTGGATTTCTCCTGGACCAACAAAACGCCGGGCGCATTGCCGAACCCGGTAATCCTGCATTCTCTCTCTCTTATGTAATTAATAAACTTCTTCGTTTATCGATCGACTCCTCATGTTGTTTGTTGTTGTTGCTGCTGCAGCATAACAGCCTCCAGCCGGGGAAGAGGCCCATGTCCTTCCTGATGCCCACAGCAGTGAGGCCCGCCGTGGGCATGTGTGGCACCTACGTGGCCGTGGGATCTTCCGACGGAGAGAAAGCGCTCAGCGGCATCACGCAGGTGTGCCTATAAGTAAATAAAGAAGAAGGAAGTCCGGTATCTGTGGCAGGTCTGGAATAAACCGTCCAATACGTCCACAAGCTGCTCTTTCAACAGCTGTGAGGCTCACGGCGGCCATGTTGGTTGTTTATTTAAAATATACTTTATTGATGAGCGTGCACAATATGACATGCAATAGTATTTTCATTGTTTTGCATCGGTGTGAAAGGAAAGGAAAGCAAACAAAAGTGAATAATATGTATATTTTCCATGTGTAACTCTATATTGTTCTGTTTTACGATCCTTCGCAGGTGCTGATGAACGTTCTGTCTTCGCGTAAGAACATGAGTGACAGCTTGGCATACGGACGCCTCCACCCGCGGCTGCAGCCCAACACGCTGCTGGTGGACTGTGAGTCCAGATATAACTGTGATTTCCTGCTATGAGCACGCAATGTGCACCAGGATGCATTGAGATTAAGAGCGATCCAGTCCTCGCCTGGTGCCGGTGTTTACGTTGTCTCTGCAGCGCGTGTTTGTGTTCGTTACGCAAAGCAGAGGAGACGCTCAGAAGGTGGCGGGTGCAGAGTCTCAAAGAAAGATTTATCTCAAAGAGTCACTGTGAACCACACATCGCAAACATAACAATCTCGAGTTATAACTCTTACTTGAGTGTGGGAACCAAACGGATCGCTGTGTATGTCGACAGTTAAACAGGAAAAACTGAATGAAAAAGTAAATAGTGAAGGTTTGTCCATCATCTCAATTTCAATACAGCATGATGTTCATTTAGAGTCAAGCAGACCATAAAGCAGGGGATGCTTCATGTGTTGAAGCTGCATTCTCTCTACTCACCACCAGGGGGCGACTCCTCTGGTTGTATAGAAGTATATGCTTCATGTGTTAAAGCTGCATTCTCTCTACTCACCACCAGGGGGCGACTCCTCTGGTTGTATAGAAGTCTATATAAATGACTCTACTTCTCTTGATGTATTCCCTCAGTAAACATTGTAAACATGAGTTTATGTCTCAATCTCTAGTTTCAAGTCTTCTTCAATACAGCATGATGTTCATTTAGTAAATTATGGTCATTTAGAGTCAAACAGACCATTAAGCAGGGGATGATTTAGGGGCGGGGCTTGTTGTCCTCCGTCTGTCATCCGCCCGTCTCACCTCTTTCTCTCCTGCAGCCGAGTTCCAGGACGAGGACGTGCAGCTGCTGCAGGCCAAAGGTCACACGGTGGAGCGGAGAGACGTGCTCTCATTGGTGGAGGGAACCCGCAGAACCAATGACCTCATCATCGGGGTGAAGGACCCCCGCAGCGCCTCCGCCTCCGCCCTCACCATGTCCGTCATACCCTAGAGCACCACCCCCCCTCCCTACACACACCCACCCACCCCGTTACCCCATAATCACACGACATAATCAAGTAGAGGTAAAGGAAGCCACGCACTCTGGAGGGTTGTGCTGCATTCACGGCAAAAAGCGTTGCGAAAGCCAATCAGCGTTGAGAAGCGGCGCCGTCATCACCGAGTCAAACTGCTGCTCGTCCGCCTGAAGGAGCGCTGGAAGCGGCTTCACTCAGACGCTACGGATAATATTATATATATATATATATATATATATATATATATATATATATATATATATATATATCGTGTACGATGGCGTTTGATGTTCTGATGTTTGTGGGACTTCCACAACAAGTAAAAAGCAGAACTAGTGGTTATTTCTATGGCGGAAATGGTAACTGTTTTTACGGAGATAAGCCACGCCCCCTTATAGTCGAGCAACTAAACTCACACGATTAAACCGTTGCGAATATTCTTGCTGTGAACGCAGCATCGGGGCGTCGGAGGCGAGCAGCTGGTGATTTTGGGCCGTCGGGTGTTTCAGGATCAAGGAGACGAACGATGAACAAATTGTTTCTTTTGCACGACATGAAGAAGAAAAGTAGCGACGACGCTAACCTCCTCCAGCACGCTTTGCAGCTCTCCGTCGTAACGTTCCCTCTCGTGGCTCCGCTGCGCTTCCTGTGCCGTGTCGCTGTGGTCGCTGTCGTGTCGCTGCAGCCGCCGGATCAATCGCACCGTCGTTCAGACACGAAGCGCCGAATGATCCGCTCAGTTAATCAAAACCAGAGGATCCGCTTCATTTTCACCGGTTAAATATCACTGATGATGATGCGTGTATTTAAATGTATAATTTATTAAATCTTTAAGCTGTTGCATGATTTTTTTTTTTTTTATGTTTTATTTAAAGCAGGGATGCTTGTTGTTAGAATGGGAATAATCTGATGTATTTACAGATGGATTGAATGTATATGAACATCTGCTGGGCTGTGCACATTATTTATACCGTTGTGACAATAATCAACTGACGAGGCGGTCATGTTTTGTGTACTTATTTTAGGAAGTATACTCAGAGCGGCGTTGCGTTGTGAAGTGGTTCCCTGTTCCTCGTGTGTCCGTGCTGACTGATCAAAGGAGCCTGTTGCTGGGCGCTCGTGCAATATGATCACACACCTGCTGTTTGTTTTGGCCTGCATTTGTATCTGATTTTAATTGTAAAAAATCAGCACCGTCCAAACCCGAAGAAATAAAAATGTTTGCACACATCCCAACGTTGAAGATCGCTTCCCTTTTTTGTTCCTCAAACCCGGCTTTCTGGA
Source organism: Taurulus bubalis (assembly GCF_910589615.1). Lineage (NCBI taxonomy): Eukaryota > Metazoa > Chordata > Actinopteri > Perciformes > Cottidae > Taurulus > Taurulus bubalis. The sequence goes on from NC_136599.1 coordinate 2,477,711, forward strand.
TGTCTGATGTCGGCTTAGAACCGGTTTTTAATAAGTGTCCAATGATTTAGACGCATTGTGTTGCAAGTCGTTAAAAATGGATCACGTCAGGAAAGTGGCGTCACAAAGCGAGGGAATCTGCAGAGGAGAGCCCAGGCAGATAAACAGTCTTTATGCTTCTAGTTTATTGTAGAAATACCTTAAAATAGGATTTATCGTCCAAAAACCTTCACTAATGATTTAAACATACATGATATTGTGGTTATGTATGTGTTGTTATGATGTGATTTTACTGGTCCAGCCCACATCAAAATGGGCAACATCGCCCATTCACTAAAATGAGTTTGACACCCCTGCTTTAGCAGCATTGTGTCAATTAAACATAAAGTGTGTATTTTATTTTTGGATTAATGACGCCGAGGATCGTAGAAAAAATGTAAACTTTGAATTAATAAAAAAAAAAGTCTTTGGGCTAAAACTAAATATAAAAAAAAATGCTTTCAACTTTATTTGATTAGTTTTTTTTACTACTAAATATTCTGGATTATTTTATTTCACTGCTGCGCTTTGAAAGGCGACTTTCCTTTTTGTTTTTCTTCTTTTTCTCATCCGTCTTCTCTTCCTTCTTCTTCTCTTCCTTCTCTGCCTTCTTCTCCTTTTTCTCTACTTCTTTTTGTCATCTTTCTCCTTCTCCTCCTATCTGTCTTCTTCTCCTTCTTCTTCTTTTCCTTTTCCTTCTACTTCTACTTCTCATCCTTCTTCTACTTCTAGTCCTTCTCCTCTTTCTTATTTTCCTGTTCCTTCTACTTCTCATTCTTCTCCTACTTCTCCTACTTATTCTTCTACTCCTTCTCCTTCTGTTTTATTTTGACAAGCCACACCGGAAGCAGCACTACTTCCGGCAGCTTGACAGGTCTCTGACGCGCCTGTGATCCATGTTTTGTTAGCTTCTCTTGCTAGCAGACGTCGACTCGGCCGAACTTGATTCCAGATGAATATTTCCGGTGAGTCGTTTGCTTTCCTGATGCGGGATCTTCTGCGTGCGACGCGACGCGAGCTGCGGGGAACCGAGCGGGGAGTGACGGGTTGTGCTTCAATGCACCTCGATGAATCAGCTGCAGCGCCGCTTAGCTGCTAACGAAGCTAACGGAGCTAACAGAGCTAACGAGGCTAACGCTGCAGGTTCACGCTAACTGGAGCTTTTCGGAATGGACTTTTCTTGTATCCTATGAACGTGTTATTTATTTGTGTGAGGGTTTGTTCCTGTCGGCTCAATGACGCGGGAATAGAGGACGTTTGTTGTTTTCTCTGTCGACTTGTTCCTTCGTGACGTTAGCTGAGGCCCGTCATTAATGCTAAAATGCTAACGAGCTAACGGAGGAGCGGATTTAAATAAGTGACTGAATATATACATAACGTTAAATATATGTATGTATAGTTATATACACACTCCTGCATAACCTGACTGATGCGGTGTGTGTGTTGTGTATATGTATGTGTTGTGTATATGTGTGTTGTGTGTTGTGTGTGTATATATATGTATGTATGTGTATGTATGTATATGTATGTATGTGTATATATATGTGTGTATGTATGTATATATATATATATATATATATATATATATACACACATACATACACACACTTTTGACATTCTGTCACAGAGTAATGTCACAAATTCACCTTTTTAAAAGGTGTTTTAAAGTGTCATCTATTTACATAATTTTGAATAAGGGTGTGTGTGTCTGTCTGTGTACTTTGTCACCTCTGTGCCACTTGTGTTTTTATTGTGATGGCCCAGTCATTCTCTCTCTCTCTCTCCAGCATGAAACGGTTCAAAGGCCACTCCTAGTCAGAGGGGGAGGATGGCGCATCGATGTTCCCCGCCTTTGCCGTCCCAGGGGACCGGGCGCCTGGAACCGGATAACGATTCCGACCGGGACTCTGGCGTCGGGGAGGATGCTGACAGTTGTCATGGAGGCGCAGAAGAAGAAGAGGAAGAAGAGGGAGTCAACAAGCAAAGTGGCACGGAGGGAAGCGGAGGGGAGGGAGCGGGTTCTGCAGTTTTTATTGCCTTCCAGGGGAACATGGAGGATGAGGACTTCTCTCAGAAACTGGAGTCCATCCTCAGTGGGATACCGAACATGCTTGATTTGGGTTAGTTCCTTTCCATGAACAAACGTCTCCTTAAAACACAACCTCGGGTCTTTCTGCCCGGATGAATACAGATCATTTTATGAGCCGTTATCTTCTCGGGTGTAATTGGGCGCTTTTGACACAGTGGGAATATTTAGGCCCGTCATCGGTAACGGGGTGAATACTTCTATCCGGCTAATTCAGGTTGGCAGTACAATAAAGAAATCCAACCAAGAAAGTTACAACATGTCACATTGTAGCATAATAGAGCATATATGCTAGGTAATTCTTGCGCTACCTACTGGCATGGAAGAGTATTTAATAACTCGGCCAGCCTCTATACTGCAGCTCAGACGCTCAACAATGACAAATTATTTGCGGCAACTAAATAATAATTTTTTGGACCGATTTAAGTGAAATTGGACATTTTCCCACGGCACACCTGACGATCTCTCACGGCACACTGGTTGAACATCACTGCTCTAACCAGTCTTGTCTAGATTTCTATTTGTTTACAATTTCAATCTTGTTCACGCTGTAATTGCAACTTCTATCCATTCGATGTCTCCTCTCTTTAAGGCCCAGAGAGGCTTCGCCCGCGGCACGTGGAGCCGTGGAACAGCGTGCGGGTCACCTTCAACATTCCTCGGGACGCCGCTGAGCGACTCAGGCTGCTGGCCCAGAACAACCAGCAGCAGCTCCGAGACCTCGGCATCCTCTCTGTGCAGATCGAAGGTAACGGCGCAGCCGTCGATCTCCAGGATGTGTGTGTGTGTGTGTGTGTGTTTGTGTGTGTGTCTTTAAGAATAAAGCATGTAAACAACGCTGCTGTTTCTCAGGGGAAGGGGCCATCAACGTGGCTGTGGGACCAAACAGGGGACAAGAAGTCAGAGTGAACGGACCAATCGGAGCACCGGGACAGATGAGGATGGATGTCGGCTTTCCAGGTCAGCCGGGTCCAGGTAATAGTTCACTGAATTGGTTACTCGTTGACACTAACTTAAGCTTGCATGTTGGACAGGAGTGGTTCTGTATAATGACACAGTTGGTAGTGTTTTTTTAATGATTTCGTCTTTAAGATTCAAGATATTTGTATTGTCATATGCACAGATAACGGACAGTTACTTTATGAAAAGCTTATTTTTCTGGGTCCTCCTAACACACAGAATTACAATAAACTTAAGGTAAAAAAATAAGTAAAAATAAGGCACAAAATATAGTAGAAGTATTGCACAAAAATATGATTACCGTATTGCTCAGTGTTTAAAGTGCACTATGCATTGCTACAATATGCACATGAATCCATTAAAAGCTGTGAACACAAATAAACTAAACAGTTGATTGTATTGCTTTGTTGTTTCATTTTCCTAAGAGTGTCATTGCCATTCTTTAGTTATTGATGATTCTTTTATTTTCTTATTCACTGTTAACTGTCACTCGGTAAATGTAAGTAATTTGCCTGTTTCCATGTAACAATTGTACACATATTTCCATAAGGAGGGGTACGGATGGCTAACCCGGCGATGGTTCCCTCTGGGCCCGGCATGGCGGGTCAGGCTATGCTGCCGGGCGGCAGTGGACAGATGCATCCTCGTGTTCAGAGACCATCTTCACAGACAGGTTCAGGTCTTTATTTCTTGTACGTCAAATGATGCATGTTGTAACTTTTTGAATATCTCACAGCATGGACGGTACAATAATGGGGGAAACGTATTAAACTACTGCATCCTCCTTCTCTCCACAGATGTCATGGATCCAATGATGCCGGGTATGTCGGCTCAGCAGCAACAGCAACTTCAGCACCAACAGGGTGGTGGTCTCCATGTCTCGGGCCCAATGCCTCCTCAGGCGGCCCATCACATGCAGGCCCTGCAGGGCGGGAGGCCGCTAAACCCGGCCGCCCTGCAGCAGCTCCAGCAGCAGCATCACCAACAGCAGGTGCAGCAGCAGCAGCAGCAGCAGCAAGTCCAGCTGCAGCAGCAGGTCCAGCTGCCTCAGCTTGGACCAAGACCTCCGTTCAACCCGTCGGGCCAGATGTCTGTACCTCCTGGCTGGAACCAGCTGCCCTCCGGGGTCCTCCAGCCACCAGCATCCCAAGGAGGCCCCGCCTGGAGAAAGCCCCCGCCCCAAATGGCTCAAATGGTTCCACGGCCTCCCTCTCTCGCTACGGTCCAGACTCCCAGCCACCCTCCGCCCCCTTACCCGTTTGGCAGCCAGCAGGCGGGGCAGGTGTTCAACAGCATGGGACAGCTGCAGCAGCAGCAGCAGCAGCAGACGGTGGTGGGTCAGTTTGCTGCCCCCCAGCCGAAAGGCCTGCAGGTCGGCCTCGGCGGTGTTGCCGGACCGCCACGGCCCCCTCCGCCCCTTCCGCCGACGGCTGGACCGGGCAACCTCACCGCCAAGTCCCCGGGTTCCTCCTCGTCTCCTTTCCAGCAGGGTTCCCCGGGGACTCCTCCCATGATGGTTCAGAGACCGACGACTCCGCAGGGGTTCCCCCAGGGCGTCGGTTCGCCGGGAAGAGCCGGCCTCGGGCAACAGGGTAACATGCAACAGGCTTTCATGGGAATGCCCCAGCACGGGCAGCCGGGGGCCCAAGTTCACCCAGGTGGGTCATTGTCGGTACTCATTCTGTTGCTTTCTGGTATGTTATTGGTTAAAGTGCGTTATTGGTTAAGTGTGTTATTGGTAAAGTGCGTGATTGTTAAAGCGCATTATTGGTAGAGTGCGTGATTGTTAAAGTGCGTGATTGTTAAAGCGCGTGATTGGTAGAGTGCGTTATTTGTAAAGTGCGTTATTGCATTATTGGTAAAGTGCGTGATTGTTAAAGTGCGCTATTGTTAAAGTGCGTTATTGTGCGTGATTGTTAAAGTGCGTTATTGGTAAAGTGCGTTATTGGTAAAGTGCGTTATTGCATTGTTGTTAAAGTTCGTGATTGGTAGAGTGCGTGATTGTTAAAGTGCATTATTGTTAAAGTGCATTATTGTTAAAGTGCGTGATTGTTAAAGTGAGTTATTGGTAAAGTGCTCCGACGTCTGCAGTAACAAAATCAACGAAAAAACTGATTACAGGCATGCCGAAGCGTCCGATGGGCTTTTCAAACCCAAACTTTGTCCAAGGTCAGGTGAGTGCCAGCGCTCCAGGAACCCCTGTGGGCGGAGCCAACCAGCAGCTACAGGGCAGCCAGGCGATGACCCACACAGGTGAGATATTCACTGTCTACGCAATCACAAAGATCTCATGTATGAGGCTCGATTTTTCACATTTGAAAAATAACACTTTTTCATGTTTTAACCCAGATTTCACAAAATGATTGGTCAGAATGTGTATGAACCCTGTCTAATATAAGATGGGAAGAGAGTTAGCTGAGAGAATAATAACATATCACACGTTGTGAAACATTTTGTGTGTGTTTTTTTTCCTATTCGTTTTACAACAGGAGTTCTGCCGCCGGCCTCCGCTCCAAACTCCATGCAGGGTCCACCCCACGTCCAGCCCAATGTCATGGGTGTGCAAAGCGTCATGGCAGGTCTGGCCCCTGGTACGACCGCTGGGCCCACTATGGGCCAGCAGCAGCAGCCTGGCCTCCAGACCCAGATGATGGGCCTCCAGCATCAGGCCCAGCCCGTGTCTTCCTCCCCCAGCCAGAAGGTTCAAGGCCAGGGTGGCGGTCAGACCGTCCTCTCACGGCCCCTCAGTCAAGGGCAGAGGGGAGGGATGACCCCACCCAAGCAAATGATGCCTCAGCAAGGCCAGGGGGTGATGCATGGGCAGGGTCAGATGGTTGGAGGCCAAGGGCACCAGGCCATGCTCCTCCAGCAGCAGCAACAGCAACAAAACTCTATGATGGAACAAATGGTTGCCAACCAGATGCAAGGCAACAAGCAGGCATTTGGAGGCAAGATTCCAGCTGGAGTCATGCCCGGCCAGATGATGCGTGGCCCTGCTCCAAACGTTGCTGGTAACATGGCTCAGTTCCAGGCCCAGGTTGGCCCACAGCAGATGACCCCACAGCAGATGACCCCACAACAACAACAACAACAACAACAACAGCAGCAGCAAATGGCTCAACTCCAACAACAGCAGTTACAGCAGCAGCAGCACCAGTTGCAGCAGCAGCAGCTTCAACAACAACAGCAGCAGCAACAGCAGCAGCAGCAACACCAGCAGATGAACCAGCAGCAGGCCCAGCAGGTTCCCATTGCTGGCAACCCTAATCAAGCGATGGGCATGCCCATTGCTGGCAACCCTAATCAAGCGATGGGCATGCCCATTGCTGGCAACCCTAATCAAGCGATGGGCATGCACGGACAACAGATGAGGCTCCCTGCTGGTCATCCTCTTATCCAACAGCAGTTGCAGCAGCAGCAGTTGCAGCAGCAGCAGAAACAACAGCAACAGGCCATGTTACAGCAGCAGCAGCAGCAACAACAGCAGCAGCAGCAGCAACAACAGCAGCAGCAGCAGCAACAACAACAGCAGCAACAACAGGTAGCTCAACAGCACCCACATCCTTTGGGAGATCCTAATAGTGGGGTAGGAGAGTTGGGGGTCCAACAGATGGGCCCTGATATGCAGGCGCAGCAAGGCATGATGGGGGGGCCTCAGCACATGCAGATGGGAAACGGCCACTTTGCAGGACACGGCATGAACTTCAACCCACAGTTCCAAGGTCAGATGCCGATGGCGGGAGCCTGCGTGCAGCCGGGAGGCTTCCCCGTCAGCAAGGACGTGACTCTGACCAGCCCGCTGCTGGTCAACCTGCTGCAGAGCGACATCTCGGCCAGCCAGTTTGGGCCAGGAGGGAAACAGGGGGCGGGCGGGGCCAATCAGGCCAAACCCAAGAAGAAGAAACCGGCGCGAAAGAAGAAGCCTAAAGAGGGAGAAGGACCACAGCAAGCAGAGGGACTCGGGTAAGGATCTATATTTCTTACAGGTTTGTTTTTCCCATGGTGGACATTTCTCTGTTCCATTTCATAATTGATTCAGAACCATCTGTTTATTTTCTTAGTGGGCTCGATGGGGCTGCTGGCATGGAGGATTCCGAACTGCCAAACCTGGGTGCTGAACAGAGTTTGGGTTTAGACAACTCTGGCCAGAAACTCCCAGAGTTTGCCAACAGGCCAGCAGGTAAATTACAATCATTTTGACTCTGCACTCAGTTGCTGATTTCTTTTAGTTGTGTAGCTTAATTTGCACGTTGTCTCTGATTTGTATGTTTGCCTCTCTACACTTTATCTAGGCTTTCCTGGCCAGCCTGGAGACCAGAGAGTGTTACAGCAGGTACCGATGCAATTCATGCAGCAGCAGCAGCAGCAGCAGCAACAACAACAACAACAAATGCAGCACATGCAACAGCAGCAGATACAACAGCAGCAACAACAACAACAACAAATGCAGCAGCAACAAATACAACAACAAATGCAGCAGCAACAAATACAACAACAGCAGCAACAATTGCAACAACAGCAACAACAGCAGCAGCAGATACAACAACAGCAGCAGATGCAACAGATGCAACAGATGCAGGGTCTCCAGAATGCTCAAGGGCAGCAGGGGATGCCGGGCCCGCAGACTCCGGGTCAGGGCCAGCCCCAGATGCACCCGCACCAGCTGCAGCAGCAGCAGCAGCAAACCCAACAGCCACACCTGCTACAACAGGTATTATTATTATTATCAACATGTACCTTAATGATATCAATACAATGGTAAGCAGTTTATCTATTCACACTTAAAATGCAAAATGCCCATAGAGAAGTAGAAGAACCTAGAATCTCAGGCTGATGCCTGAGAAACGGACTTGCTGGTGGATTTACTGATGACGCCTTTCGCATAAAGGTTGCGCCCAGCTGTTATACAGCTGTTAGAGAGTATGACTCTCCTGGCGGTAATCTCCGGTATAGAATGTGTGCTGCTGGTGATGGACAGTACGAGTGAGAGGCCTACAAGCCTAGCGTGAGGGGGTGGTCTTCCTGTTTGTGTTTACACAAAACAAATAATAACCGGTAGCTGTGGCGTCATAATGAGGTGATTAGGTTGTTCAGCTGTAGTAGAGACAGCACTGAAGCGCAGGTAGAAAATCCACGGCCCGCCACTGGTACACACCCTGTAAGGAAAGAAGTCACGTATTCAATTTATTATAAAGAAACAAAGGTTGAATTTCCTGTAAACAATTTGATTTGGCTGCAAAATGCTTACTCAAATGTGATTACGTCATCCTCTGAGTTTCAAATGTAGCACCTTTTTGTAACTGTGATCCCCATTTTTGCATTTTAGCAACAGCAGCAGCAGCAACAACAGCAGCAGCAGCAACAACAACAACAACAGCAGCAGCAGCAGCAGCAGCAGCAACAACAGCAGCAGCAGATGATGATGATGCTGAAGATGCAGCAGGAGCAGGCAAAGAATCGCATGTCCATCCCTCCAGGAGGGCAGATCCCTCCTCGGGGGATGGGCAACCCACCGGAGGTGCAGAGGCTTCCCGTCTCGCAGCCAAGCAATATGCCGGTCATGATCAGCCTTCCAGGACATGGAGGGGTACCGCCGTCACCTGACAAAGCAAGAGGGATGCCCCTGATGGTGAACCCACAGGTGAGGGCCATGTGCTGCAGCATATGTAAACACAATATTACTTGTGGGAGTGAAATTGTACACTTTTTAATTTTTTTTTAATTGCTCATTCTAGCTCGCAGGAGCCGCGCGAAGAATGTCCCACCCGGATGTCGGGCAGGGTCCTCAAGGCACTGGATCTGAAGAAACCATTGCAGGGGCTCACCCAAAGCAGCCCGGCGGTCCAGATGTTGGGGTGCAGCATCCTGGAAATGGAACCCAACAAATGATGGGCAATCAGGGCTCCAACACTCACATGATGAAGCAAGGCCCCGGTCCGTCGCCGATGCCCCAGCACACCGGCGCCAGTCCCCAGCAGCAGCAGCAGCAGCAGCAGCAGCAGTTATCCAGTCAACCTCAGCAAGGAGGCCCCATGCCGGGCCTTCATTTCCCCAATGTGCCCACAGCCTCACAGAGCTCCAGGCCCAAAACCCCCAACAGAGCCAGCCCCCGGCCATACCACCATCCCCTCACCCCGACTAATCGCCCACCCAGTACCGAACCTTCCGAAATCAACCTTTCACCCGAGAGGCTAAACGCCTCCATTGCAGGGCTGTTTCCGCCCAAAATCAACATTCCTTTGCCTCCCAGACAGCCTAACCTTAACAGGGGATTTGATCAGCAAGGTCTTAACCCGACAACTCTGAAAGCCATCGGGCAGGCCCCTCCTAGCTTAACTTTACAGGGCGGCAACAACAACGGCAGTGTGGGTGGAAACAACAGTCAACAGTCTTTCTCTACTGGTGCTGGAGGTGCAGGCGCAAAACAGGACAAGCAGCCTGGAGGGCAGGCTAAGAGGGCGAGTCCCAGCAACAGCCGGAGGTCGAGTCCAGCCTCCAGCCGTAAGTCGGCCACCCCAAGTCCAGGGAGACAAAAGGGGACGAAGATGGCCATCAACTGCCCTCCCCCCCAGCAGCAGCAGTTGGTCAACCCTCAGGGGCAGACCATGATGCTCAGCCCTACCTCAGTGCCCCCAATTCCAGTATCTGTGCCCTCACAGGTGAGTGGGGCCGTGGAGACGCAGCAGACCCACAGTCCCTTCCACGGGATGCCAGGTAACGCCGTCGAGGGAATCAGGGAAAGTCAGGGAATGATGACGGCGACGGTAGAGCAGCGACAGATGCCTCAACCCCAGCTGCAGCCTTTGAGGGAGCTGTCGGCTCCCAGGATGGCAGGTCCTCGTTTCCCGTTGCCTCAGAAGCCCAAACCGGACTTGGAGCCGAAGGCCGGCACGGTTGAAAGGCTCCCGGCGCAAACGGCACCTGCGCAGGACTCCGCGGCCTCGCCCACTCTCCGGGCAGCGCCAACCTCCCTGAACCAGTTGCTGGATAACTCGGGCATCGCAAACTTACCTCCTCGGCCCACGCAGGGTAGCGCAGTCAGGGATGTTGTGGGAAAGGATAGCCCCAAGTCTGCTTTGGACCCAGAGAGACCGCTCCACAGTAACTCCCAGAGCACAGACATGCCAGCTGCTGTCACTACCATTGCCGCTGCCAATGTATCGGAAGCTAAACCCAAACCTGCTGTCCCAATCCCGACCGTTTCCAGCTCCCACCCCAGCACGAACGTGACCTCTAACACGACCCCCAGCCTCAGCCAGAACCCCATCTCAAGCGTCCTCGGTATCCATCCCAGTACAAGCGTAAACCCAACAACTACCCAACTAAACCCAACAACTACCATCAGCCCCATCCTCAGTACTAACACGATTGCCACCACGAGTGGAAGCCCCAACCCGGTCACTTCCGGTCAAAGCAGTCCCGCCTTGACTGTCAGTACCAGTTCTAACTCCGGCTCGGCTCCGAAACCGAGCCCCAGTCCTAAACCGAGCCCCAGTCCTAAACCGAGCCCCAGTCCTAAACCTGTGACGGGCGTTCACTCGGTCATACAGATCCCTGCCACTTCGAGCGCAATTTCACCCAATCAGATCACCGTGTTTGTCACGTCTAACCCCATAACCCTACCCCCTCTTCCCCAGGCGCCCGCATCCATAGCCTCCACCATGGTGGCTGTCACCAACAAGAACATTAGACCTCAGGACATCCGGCAGCAGGCCCCTGCGCCCCGTCCTCCTCAGTTTACCACGCCTGTATTTATCAACCCAATTTTCCAGGTCCCAGGTGCATCCGTTGCTCCCAATACCACAATAGTATCGGGGCCAGTCACCATGGTGGGGCCTATCCAAGTGTCTGCTGCGAACATCAAACTTTCTCCCGCCCCGAGTTCCTCCCAGTCTTCGGGTGCGAACATGGCCAGCACTCAGCCGACCAGAAGTGCTGTTGGACAGGTCCAGATTGCCACTAGTTTGTCCTCATCTGTCCCTGTTGGTACTCCTGCAGCCCCTCCGCAAATTAACCCGGGGCCTCTCAAAACAGAAACTCTAGGTGAGGTCATTTCTGCTCAGAAACCTAGTCCCCCAGTACGGCAGCCATCTCCCCATCCAAGCCCTTCAGCATCATCTCCCTTCCAGGCACCCCTGGCTTCTCCTCCTCCTCTTCCTCTTCCTCTTCCTCCTCTCTGCTCTAGTGCTGGGGCTGCTAACGGCATACGAAAGAGCCCCATGTCGCCACCACCCACTGCCCAAGTGAAAGGTAAACCTGCGGCGGCGGCTGCGGCCGTTTCTGCTACAGCTGACACCCAGCAGAGTCCTGCAGAAAGGCCTGTGCCGGTGCCCACCGGAGCCGTGCCGCCAGCGGTCTTTCAACCTCCTGCGAGTTCTGCCCTCCAGATTGAAGCACCAGCTCCCCAGACCAGTGCTGCTGCTTCTGCTTCGAACATTACTCCGCCTGCTGTCTCCTCTCCAACCCCGGCTCCCAGCCAAGTGGCTGTTTCGACTCCGATTGTCCCCCAGGCGCCAGCTTCAGTCTCAAACCAGGCCCAAAGTGTGACTTCTCAAGCTCCTACAGTCACTGTGGTTGGTGCCACCACGGGTGTCTCGTCTGCTACTTTGCTCACTACGGTCGCTTCCGTGCAAAGTCCAGTACCGTCCGTTGTTCCAATTGTTGTTGGACCTGTTCCGTCTCCGGAGGTTGGCCCCACCACATCCTCTCCAGTTGCAAACCCCAGTGGAGTTCCACCAGCTCAGCCTAACCCCCCAGCTGTGGAGCCCCCCATGCTGCCAGCTGCTGCATCTGTAGAAACCACTCAGACCACCCCAGGTAAACGCACAACTATCAAGCTAACAGGATAGTGACCTCTTCATGGCTGTAATACTTGGTCAGGCTGTAATGTAACCTTAAAGCTTGGGTTGGTAATCTTGAGAAGGATCACCTAGCAAGAGTATGCTGGATGCAGTGTTGTCAACTCCTCCAATGACAGTAGCTCGCAGCATTAGCTCCAAAAGCCGCTAAATCTACCAAGAAAGTCTCCAAATTGTCAACACGGCCCTCTCCCCAAAAGTATCATTATGAACGTAAACGACCAACATGGCTGTTGTTGGTACCAGGCAGCAAACTCCGGTTCTGCCGAGTGAAGCCGATTCGAAAGTGTCTTAAAACCTGCATTCTCTCTCCTGACCACCAGGGGGCGACTCCTCTGGTTGTATAGAAGTCTATGCTTCATGTGTCAAAGCTGCATTCTCTCTCCTGACCACCAGGGGGCGACTCCTCTGGTGGTATAGAAGTTTATGCTTCGTGTGTTAAAGCTGCATTCCCTCTACTGACCAGCAGGGGGCGACTCCTCTGGTTGTATAGAAGTCTATGCTTCATGTGTTGAAGTGAACTGGGTTCCAGGAACAGAAGGCGACTCCTCTGGTTGTATAGAAGCCAACACATATTAGTTTTTCCTGTTTTTTCGTGTTTAAAAAGGAGAACGTTGCTAGCAGGAGGAGACTAATGCTCAACGCACATTAGCAAACACAGTTTGTGGGTCGTAGTTTAGACTCACTGAAACATTCCTAGCTGATAAATGTGTCCGATTAACTATTTAACCCGTTTCTCTCCCAGCACCTATTCAACAAGTCCCACCGTCCCAGGAACCTGCTGCCAGTGAGAAGACGGGTAAGTCTTTGTTTTAAGAAGTTGTTTGTAAATGCTTGTAAATTCCGTATAATGTCAGATTAGTCACTTGGGACCAGGTGGCAGAGACTTGACTCTGGTTTTTGTCCCGTCCAGGTGAAGAGGTCTCCACGGGTTCTGAGCAAGGGTGAGATTCCTCGTTAACTGCTGTTGATTAGCTGTGTGACGCTTCCTGGGGTCCATTGAAGGTGTCCTTACTATTATTGACCCCTGAAACGTTGGCCTGGTCGTAAGAACGGCGGAGAAAGGTTTAGACATTTCTAACTGCTGAGACTCAGGGAGTTCATTTGGTTGGCCGAGGAGGCGCATGGTAAACAGTGAGCCGGCACTCGGTATGTATTGTTGGCGTACATTAATATGATTATTATAATGCGTGTTGGAAGCTTAAAGGAACAGTGTGTAACATTTAGGAGGGGTTTAATGGCAGATTTTGCATATAATATTCATTACTATGTTTTTAATTGGTGTATACCCAAAACTCATTCATGTCTGCGTAGGGAGCGGTCGTCTTCCACGGAGGCCGCCATCTTGCATTCTGTGTTTCTACGGCAGCCCAGAAGGGACACTGGCTTCTTTTTCTTTTCTTTTTACACGCTATCTGAAGGGAGGGATGTGTTCAGAAACCGGTGCTAAATAATTAAAGATCGTAGTATTGATGAGCCCTGGGCGTTATTTGTGCTTTTTTTTTTTAATTATTAGTATTTTTTAAATGTTTTTAATGCACTGCAGTGATACATTTGCTTCGATCTCAACTACACAAACGCACACGAAGACGTGCCGCTGTGGTGCAGCACCAGGTGACGTGAAGCATGGAACTGCGATCGTACGCTTAACGTGCATTAAAATATCGGCAAGCGAAAAGCTAACACTTTCATCAACACATCGGTGAACGCGTAAACGAAAGTGAAACCTAAATCCGTCGGCCACCGCGGCATGTTTACACGAGCTAAGCACTAAAGATTGGAGGAATAACTGGCGTCGGAGTTCTTAATTCTTTTATAAACTTCACTCAGAAGTGTTTTTTGTTTTGTTTACATTTGTTTCCATTGAGATATTTATTGCTTCATATCGTGACTTTACTGTTGTAAACATAACTGTTGCTGCTCTAGAAATAATATTTAGAAATATCTCAATTGTAAATAACTTGTTTTTAATCACAATTATTTAAATTATTTTATTATAGTATTGAGGGGGCTGAGCTCAGGGATCTTCCTCACAATCTTCCTTTTTAATTAGAGCCCATGGCAAAGCAACAGCTCCACCGAACTCTTTATTTTTATTTATTTCTCAAGCCTCACATCTTCTCCTGGGGTTCTGTCTTTAATAAGGTGGAAGTGACGCCGTGTTTGTGGAGCACAGTTCATAGTTCACCGCTGTTTTTCCACTTCTATCACAGATGGGCAAAGAAAAGAAAGACGCCCATCAACTTAGTCCCAAGGTATGTATTGTTGTACGTTTCTTGCGCTGCAAAGACTCGATGCAGCTCATGTCGCCGACGGGAAGGAAGATGGACGCATCTGTGGTAGACGAGGAAAAACAGCAGAGAGTATTTTATATCCTTCACTGAGTGAGAGGTCACTCACACCTACGTCTTTAGTAACACGCCCTCGTGTTCTTCTTCTTCTTCTCCTCCCATCTGGTCCTCCCAGGGCTGTGGTGGAGAAGCCCAAAGGCCCGAGCAGACGCAGCTCCCGGGCAGAGAAGGAGGTGGAGGAGGAGCCGGTAGCAGACAGCGGCGTCAGGAAGCGATCGGCCCGGCCGGGAACCAGCGCCGCTGTCAAAGGTGACTGGTTGTATAGAAGACTATGCTTCATGTGTTGAAGCTGCATTCTCTCTCCTGACCACCAGGGGGCGACTCCTCTGGTTGTATAGAAGTCAATGCTTCATGTGTTAAAGCTGCATTCTCTCTCCTGACCACCAGGGGATGACTCCTCTGGTTGTATAGAAGTCTATGCTTCATGTGTTAACGCTGCATTCTCTCTCCTGAACACCAGGGGGTGACTCCTCTGGTTGTATAGAAGTATATGCTTCATGTGTTAAAGCTGCATTCTCTCTACTGACCACCAGGGGGTGATTCCTCTGGTTGTATAGAAGTCTATGCTTCATGTGTTAAAGCTGCATTATCTCTACTGACAACCAGGGAGTGACTCCTCTGGTTGTATAGAAGTCTATGCTTCATGTGTTAAAGCTACATTCTCTCTCCTGACCACCAGGGGGCGACTCCTCTGGTTGTATAGAAGTCTATATAAATGACTCTACTTCTCTTGATGTATTCCCTCAGTAAACATTGTAAACATGAGTTTATGTCTCAATCTCTAGTTTCAAGTCTTCTTCAATACAGCATGATGTTCATTTAGTAAATTATGGTCATTTAGAGTCAAACAGACCATAAAGCAGGGGATGATTTAGGGATATATTACATTTTCTGACCCGTTTGTGTTTCTCTTCAACAGAAACTGGAGCGAGCCCCACTCAGGCCAAACGAAGGAAGTCTAAATAGTCCCAACACGGTTGTGGAACCCTGTGAACGTACTGTAGATGTTTTAGTTTCCCTGTGAATCCGTTGATGGGTTTCTCTGTTCCCTCTAGATCATGAACTTTTCAGTGGAGGGAGAAACCAATGTACAGATTGTGTTTTGAGAAGAATTATGCTGTTGTCGTGTCCACACTAGCATGTGAGATTGTAGTTAGAATGTGTGCGAGACGGATTGTGTTGTTTTTTGTTGTTCTTTTTGTGTGAATGTGCTTCTTTTTTTAAATATATATATATATATTAAATGCTGGATTAATCACGTGAAGACTGACGATGGAGCTAGTCATGATTGTATAATTATGTTGTAAAACTGAATTAAATTTTCTACTGCTTTTTGTCGCGTGAAACTGTGTCGAAATGAGTCTGCTAATTCCTCCCAGAGCTGGATTACAAATATTATGTTATTGATGAGCAAAAGAAAAACCCTGGTCAGAACATTTATGGATGTAATTTGTATTTATTTAATTAATAAAAAAATGATATATATATATTTTTATAATTATTTAAATTTGTTTTTATATATATATTTACTTATGTATACATATATATACATATTTGTATTTTTGTTTATATTTATTCATATATATTTATTTATCTACATATTTATTTATGTAGATATATTTGGTTTTATATTTATTCATATAAATGTATATATATTTATCTACATATTTATTTATCTACATATATTTGTTTTTATATTTATTCATATATATTTATATTTATTTCTGTACATATATGGTTTTATATTTATTCATATATATTTATATATATAGTTATTTGTATATACATTTATATTTGTTTTTATATATATTTATATATATATATATATTTGTTTTTATATTTATTTATATATTAGTTTTTATATATATGTATATAAATAAATAAAATAAGGTGTACATGTAATGTGAAGTATTCACGCTGAATGGTACTTTGGTTCAGGTAGACACCACGCAGAGTATTTTCAGTCAGTGTGCGCATGCGCAGTAAGCAAACGCTGGGACTCCATTCCAGTCCGTCGGCAGAGGTTTCCCCGAGCCTCCATCCCGAACAGCTGTCTGCTGTGATAACTTCACCTGCACTGCACACACACAACCCGGCCATGAGCGGAGACCACGCGCACGGAAACCCGCAGGTACCGCTTTGTAGTCCAATATTCATATTTATTTAAAATCATCTTTGTGCTCGTTTCCTTTGTAATAACATGAGTGTGTTTTTTTTATTATTATGAGGAATAACGGGTTTAGCTCGCAAAAGAAGTTCCTATTCGTAAAGACACTTCAGAATTATTGTGTAGTATTTTGTATTTTATGGTTGCTAGAAAAAAAATAATTAAAAAAATGCATGTATTTCCATGGGTTCATTCTGTGTGCCGACTGGAAACTTGGAATAACCTTACCGGCATTTTCAAAATTGCAATATTAAAATGGTCTTTTTTGGTGATTCGCAGGTGCATTCTGGATCCAAAGGAAGCGGTAGGTCCTCTGCAGAGGAGTTCATTGTGTTCCTGATCTCTAGTCTGCGACCTGTCTCCTAGTTTAGTGTTTTAAAAGGACGAGAAATGGCGTCCCAGAGACTAAGTCCCTTCTCCGCCTCTCTCTTGCGGCTATTGTTCAAAAAGAGGGTCTGGAACGCGCACTTGCGAGCTGCGGGTTCGAGACCCGCCCGGCGGCCCCGACCAGGCCTGGCGTCGTGCTCGTTTTGCACGCACGGGTTTGGCGATGCGCGCGTGCATTCGGGCCGAATTTTGGAGCCGAAAGTGGCCGAATTGGGACTGAGGACTTAGTCTCTGCGCCATTTTCTTTTTCTGCGTGCAGCGGCCGGGGATGGGAGAGGATGGGAGGGGGAGAGGAGCCGAGCTGTGCCGAGACATGGAGCTCGAGCTGGGCGTTGATCGCCTCCCTGCACCTCTTCCTCTGCTGGAGGCCTTTATTGATGGCATGCACACATGAGAATAACACAACTTCAACCACATTGTTAAAATCACACATGCATCGAGCAGTAATTATTATTATGTTTTTGCACACATCATAGAGGGTCTGTTACTCAAAGTTCAGAGCACTTTATTTATGTGTTTTTTAATTGGGGACCTGGTGTGACGTGATGGGGGAAGCCAAGCAGTCGGTTTGGTTTATTATTTAATGTGGCAGATGATACCTGGTGGTTTATTAATCATGTTTATTATACTTTATTAATCATGTTTATTATAGTTTATTAATCATGTTTATTATACTTTATTAATCAGGTTTATTATACTTTATTAACCAGGTGTATTATACCTGGTGGTTTATTAATCAGGCTATATGGAAGCCCATTGACACCACAAAAAAAACAATCTTGTCATTATGACTTTATTATCTCATAATTATTATTATCTCATAATTTAAACTTTATTATCCCATTATGACTTATGACTTGTTGTAGCGGAAACGGGCTTCCAAAGTTTTATTATACCTTTTTTTTTTTTTTTTTTACATCAAAAATACATTCAGGTGTTTATTTTACTACTTTGTCTGTTTACTGGAGTTCTTTTTGTCAAACACCTTTGACTCTAATATGTCATCTGCATGAAACAATAATGTTGAACCTCTTTTTATCCAATGTTCACGTTTGTGTTCTGGAAATGTATGAAAATTACCACATAAGATGATGCCTCATTTGCATATTTAAAACATTTCAGAAAACTTGTTATACAAAATAAATAATTGTCTGGGAAAGTTTCACGCTGATATCTATTAGTTAATTTGTATTATTTTTAAATTCTGTCTGTTATCCAGCTCAAATAAAAGCAAAACATCCAAATAGATTCTCAGATATTCACATTTAGCAGAAGTAATAAAGTGTAATTCACATTTAGCAGAAGTAATAAAGTGTTATTCACATTTAGCAGAAGTAATAAAGTGTTATTCACATTTAGCAGAAGTAATTCTTCCTCCTTTCTTTATGGCAGACGTCCACAAACACAAAGACAAGCACAAAGAGCACCGACACAAAGACCACAAGAAGGACAAGGAGCGAGAGAAGCTCAAGCACAGCAACAGGTACCGGTTCTGTCTTGTGTTCTTATTGAACAGGTACCGGTTCTGTTTCATGTTCTTATTAAACAGGTACGGGTTCTGTCTCATGTTCTTATTGAACAGGTACCGGTTCTGCCTCGTGTTCTTATTGAACAGGTACCGGTTCTGCCTCGTGTTCTCATTGAACAGGTACCGGTTCTGCCTCGTGTTCTTATTGAACAGGTACCGGTTCTGCCTCGTGTTCTTATTGAACAGGTACCGGTTCTGCCTCGTGTTCTCATTGAACAGGTACCGGTTCTGTCTCGTGTTCTTATTGAACAGGTACCGGTTCTGTCTCGTGTTCTTATTGAGCTTCATATCAGTTATGAGCTGCAGGTTGTGTGGAAACAGATTCTGACCTGAAAGAATCTCCTTGGGGTGCACTCCGTGGGGGTTCTTTGGCTTGTCTTCGTAGCAGAATCCTTTTTTTGGGGGAGAGAACCCAATGTGAAGGGTTAGATCTAGAACCTTCTGTCGTGGTGTTTTCATTTCACATATTTCTGTTTGTTTGGTGTTTTGTTCCTTTTGTCGATTAAGAGACACCAGAAGTTCTATTGGGAACCCTTTTATATTTTTAAGGTTTCACCTAGAACCCACCTAGGGGTTATACTGTGAACCTTTTAATATTCCAACGATTTCATCTAGAATCCACACACCAGGTTCTACTGAGAACCCCTTCATATTCCAAGGGTTTCATTTATTACTCACCCGTTGGGTTCTACTGAGAACTCTTTAATATTACAAGGGTTTTATCTAGACCTCACCCATCGGGTTCTACTGAGAACTCTTTAATATTACAAGGGTTTGACATGGAACTCACCCATTGGGTTCTACTGAGAACTCTTTAATATTACAAGGGTTTGACATGGAACTCACCCATTGGGTTCTACTGAGAACTCTTTAATATTACAAGGGTTTGACATGGAACTCACCCATTGGGTTCTACTGAGAACTCTTTAATATTACAAGGGTTTGACATGGAACCCACCCATTGGGTTCTACTGAGGACCCCTTTACATCCTAAGGGTTTCATTTAGAACTCACCCATTGGGTTCTACTGAGAATTCTTTAATATTCCAAGGGTTTCATCTATAACTCACCCATTGGGTTCTACTGAGAACCTTTTTAATATTCCACGGATTTCATCTAGAACCTTTTTAATATTCCAAGGGTTTGACATGGAACTCACCCATTGGGTTCTACTGAGATCTCTTTAATATTCAAAGAGTTTTATCTAGAACTCACCCATTGGGTTCTACTGAGAACCCTTTAATATTCCACGGGTTTCATCTAGAACCTTTTTAATAGTGCAAGGGTTTGATATAGAACTCACCATGGGGTTCTGCTGAGAACTCTTTATTATTACTGTATATGTTATATGGTTATAACAGGTTTGTCTGGGGCCATGGGAATCTGAGGGTCTCATGAGGTTCCTGTGGGTCTCATGAGGTTCCTGAGGGTCTCATGAGGTTCCTGTGGGTCTCATGAGGTTCCTGAGGGTCTCATGAGGACCGGCTGATGTGACGCAGAGCAACCCACAACGATCCTGGTTCAGTTTTTGAGGCTTTAAGGATCTTTTAAGAAACCTTGAAGAACTCTTTTTTCCAGATTTTTTTACGGGGGATGGAAACATTTCTTAATGGAACCCATAGTTCCTCAAAGAACACTTTAAAAAAAGAGTTCTTCAGTAGCAAACAGTTCTGGGTGGAGCTCATCCCTTCAGGAAGAACCCTTCATCATCAGAGTGTTCCGCTGATTGAAGAAACCTTCATCAGGACAACATCACATTTGTGATTCGAGCGTTTGAGGGACGCTGGTGACGGTTTCTCTTCCGTTCTTATCGTCAATGTTGGTTTTTCTTTTCGATGCTTTTGTTAGTGACGTCTCTTTGTGTCTGACCTTCCTGTCTTTGACCTCTGACCTCCCAGCGAACACAAGGACCCGTCTGAGAAGAAGCATCGGGACAAAGAGAAGCTGAAGCACAGCAACGGCAGCTCAGACAAGCACCGAGAAAAACACAAAGAGAAGAGGAGAGAAGAGAAGGTTAGTCAACGGGGAGACAGACAGACAGAGAGACAGACAGACAGAGAGACAGACAGACAGAGAGAGAGAGAGAGAGAGAGAGAGAAAGAGAGAGAGACATAGAGACAGACAGAGAGACAGACAGACAGAGAGACAGACAGACAGAGAGACAGACAGAGAAAGAGAGAGAGAGAGAGAGAGAGAGAGAGAGAGAGAGAGAGAAAGAGAGAGAGACATAGAGACAGACAGAGAGACAGACAGAGAGACAGATAGACAGAGAGAGAGAGAGAGAGAGAGAGACATAGAGACAGACAGAGAGACAGACAGACAGAGAGAGAGAGAGAGAGAGAGACATAGAGACAGACAGAGAGACAGACAGACAGAGAGAGAGAGAGAGAGAGAGAGACAGACAGACAGACAGACAGCTGACCCACCGTGTGGATGCAGACAGACAGACAGACACTTTATTAATCCCGCAAGGGGAACATTTTCAATATATATTCAATATAGACAGAAAATGTAATAGAATAATAATAAAAATGCACAATATATATAAAAGATTGAATACAATAATAACAAAACAGTAGTGCAAAGATGTAGCCAAACAAACAAACAACGGTGTTTAAATGTGTCTAAATATCATGTTTGTTTTCTCCTCAGGTCAACAGCTTTGCTTTGTAGAATCGACCTAAAAGGTTTCGTACAATTTCACTTCTCAAAAGACAGACTAACATACTTTCCTCTTTCCTCAGATCAAATCGCCCCAATTAGAAAAGCCGAAAAAGGAGAAAGAGAACGGCTACGTCAGGTAAACGGCGTCACGTTGTCGCGTCGGATGTGAACACGAGGTGTTTTTTTTCGTCGCTAACCTTCGGTTTCGATGTCTCCGATGTTTGACGTAGAGAAAGAAGTCCCGCCGCCGTCAAGAGCGAGCCGGAGGACGACAACGGCTTCTACGCGTCTCCCCAACACCAGAAGGCCTCCAAGCGAGAGCACGCCGCTGACGGGTGGGTGTCCGACACGAGTAACACTTCAAAACCAATCAGACTGAGCGATCGTTATATAAAACTGTAAATCATAGCTTGTTTTATGAAAAATAGCCCAAAACTGCTGTATTTGGATGTATTGTAAGTAATTTACAAGTGAAATATATGGTTTGGTACTTGGAATTCAAATAACATTCAAATAGCCCAAATGGGCCCCAATGGGTCCAATGGGGCTATTGGGCCCATCGGACCCATTGGGCCCATTGGGGCTTTTGGGTCCAATGTAACCTTGCCTGAATTTTCTCTGTACTAAACCCTCTCTAACTTTGTTCTGCTTCACTTTATCAAAGTCAACCTTTGCAGAGAGAATGTTCACATATTGTGTATGATTTGGGTTAGAGAATGTTCACATATTGAGCTATGATTTGGGTTAGAGAATGTTCACATATTGAGCTATGATTTGGGTTAGAGAATGTTCACATATTGAGTTATGATTTGGGTTAGAGAATGTTCACATATTGAGCTATGATTTGGGTTAGAGAATGTTCACATATTGAGTTATGATTTGGGTTAGAGAATGTTCACATATTGTGTTATGATTTGGGTTAGAGAATGTTCACATATTGAGTTATGATTTGGGTTAGAGAATGTTCACATATTGAGCTATGATTTGGGTTAGAGAATGTTCACATATTGAGCTATGATTTGGGTTAGAGAATGTTCACATATTGAGCTATGATTTGGGTTAGAGAATGTTCACATATTGAGCTATGATTTGGGTTAGAGAATGTTCACATATTGAGCTATGATTTGGGTTAGAGTTGGACCTTACAGCTGCATCATTTCAAAGAAATAATCATCCTGAAAGTGATTGTTTTCTAGGTGGACCTGAAACCTTTTAATTTTTGCTGTGTGTCATCTTCATTTACTATTAACCAGTAGCATATAGACTGATATTTACACATCTGAACTAAATCTCACATGTGTACCTTTTATTATAACCAACATTATTCAAATAGCCCTAGTGGTTGCAGAGATGCACCCTTTTTAGTTTGGGTATGCATTTTTAGTTTGAGGCCTAAAAATAGGTGGGTTTTCAAGTGTTTTCACGCCTCCTGTTCTGTGGCCTGTTCGACCAATCGGTGCGCTTGTTTACAGGTCAGAATACAAGCCCAAAAAGATAAAGACGGAGCACGAGAAAAAGGCCAAGAAGAGGAAACACGAGTACGAGGACGACGAGGAGGATGAGGTTCGTTACGTTTCATTAGTGTTTTTAGTTGATGACGTCCTCGTCCACGTCTCCAGATTTATTCTGTCCTTTTTTTAAACTTTTTTTTTAAGGACATCAAGCCCAAAAACAAGACAAAAGACAAAAAGGCCACGGACGGAAAGAAAGCCAAAAAAGAGGAAGAGGAGAAGTGGAAATGGTGAGATAATGTTCGGGGACGAAGATGAGATGAAATAGAACTTTATTTATCCCGAAGGAAATTTTCATTAGATTTAATTTCACAACAAAAGAATAACATAAAAAAAAACAGACTAAAAATAAAAACATATCTGAACAATAGAATAACAATTAATACGTGTAAAACCATTTCTACTGACACCTTTACAAAATAGAATACAACAGAAATAAGAGTAAAGTAAATAGAAATAAAAAATATATGGAAACTAATTCATGGAAACTAAAATAAACAAGTATTATTGAGCATAATATTCAAGTGAAATTGTCAATGATATTGAAAAAGAAGAAGGAAGGAAGTTATATTACAAATAGATCAATGAAAATAGTATTGCACATTAAATTAAAATGTACTATAACTATTCAGCCGAAAGGGGGAGGAGTTACATCGTTTATCGGGGGTCTATCGAGTAGTTTCCTCAGCAAATTGTTCCTTTTCTTCAGAAAATTACACAGCAGCCACAGTTAGGTGAGAAGTAGGGACGCCATGTTCTCGTCTCCTCGTCTCCTCGTCTCCTCGTCTCCTCCCTCATGGGTTGTGTTTCGATGCCGTCAGGTGGGAGGAGGAACGATCCACCGACGGATCCAAATGGCGCTTCCTTGAGCACAAAGGTCCAGTGTTTGCACCGCCGTACGAAGCCATGCCGGACAAAGTCAAGTTTTACTATGACGGTGAGTCCGTTATATGTATATATTATTAATATACTATATTGGTATTAACTTTAGGCTGTATAGAAGAAGTGGCGGTAGTCGTCTGTTTGACTCTAAATGACCATAATTTACTAAATGAACATCATGCTGTATTGAAGAAGACTTGAAACTAGAGATTGAGACATAAACTCATGTTTACAATGTTTACTGAGGGAATACATCAAGAGAAGTAGAGTCATTTATATAGACTTCTATACAACCAGAGGAGTCGCCCCCTGGTGGTCAGGAGAGAGAATGCAGCTTTAACACATGGATCATAGACTTCTATACAACCAGAGGAGTCGCCCCCTGGTGGTCAGGAGAGAGAATGCAGTGTTAACACATGAAGCATTTACTTCTATACAACCAGAGGAGTCGCCCCCTGGTGGTCAGGAGAGATAATGTAGCTTTAACACATGAAGCATTTACTTCTATACAACCAGAGGAATCACCCCCTGGTGGTCAGGAGAGAGAATGCAGCTTTAACACATGAAGCATATACTTCTATACAACCAGAGGAGTCTCCCCCTGGTGGTCAGTAGAGATAATGCAGCTTTAACACATGAAGCATTTACTTCTATACAACCAGAGGAGTCGCCCCCTGGTGGTCAGGAGAGATAATGTAGCTTTAACACATGAAGCTATACTTCTATACAACCAGAGGAGTCACCAAACTGAGCTGCATCTGAAATCCATCGACCTATTCATCTACCTAAAGATCTCTTCAGGGTTAATAGTAATGACTACAATGTGATTTTCTGTCTGTATTTGTAGGAAAGCCCATGAAGCTGAACGCTCCTGCCGAGGAGGTCGCTACCTTTTTTGCCAAGATGCTGGATCACGAGTACACCACCAAGGACATCTTCAGGAAGAACTTCTTCAAGGACTGGAAGAAGGTGAGGAGGCGACCGACAGCAGGCGTGAAGTATTTGGGTGCTAGTTATATGACACATGTCTTCTCTACACCTTGTATTTTTTAGGAAATGACGCCAGAGGAGAAATCAAAGCTCACCGACCTGAACAAGTGCAACTTCGGTGAGATGAGCGAGTACTTCAAGGCCCAATCGGAAGCTCGGAAACAGATGTCGAAAGGAGAGAAACTGGTAAGGCGGCCACCGGACATTAAACCGCCTATCGAGATGTTACTTTGGAAGCCCGTTTCTGCTCAAAATTATGAAATCATAATTTCAACTTTCTCATAATTTTGACTTTATTATCTCATATTTATGACTTTATTATCTCATAATTTTGACTTTATTATCTCATAATTATGATTTTCTATCTCATAATTTCAACTTTCTCATAATTTGGACTTTATTATCTCATAATTTGGACTTTATTATCTCATAATTATGACTTTATAATCTCATAATTATGATTTTATATCTCATAATTTCAACTTTCTCATAATTTGGACTTTATTATCTCATAATTATGACTTTATTATTTCATAATTATGATTATATATCTCATAATTTCAACTTTCTCATAATTTTGACTTTATTATCTCATTATTTTGACTTTATTATCTTAAAATTTTGACTCATGATTATGACTTTCTATCTCATAATTTCGACTTTATTATCTCATAATCATAACTATCTCATAATTTCGACTTTCATAGGTTTATTATACCTGTTTGTTTATTAACCAGGTGTATTATACCTGGTGGTTTATTAACTTGCCGTGACAACAGTGACGAGGTGACGATCAACCCAAAAACACTTCCTATGAAGAAAAAAAGAAGGATTTTTTTTTGTGTCGTAAACAGGCTTCCATAGATTTCATTGTTCTTTCTCTTTGCAGAAAAACAGAGAGGAGAACGAGAGACTCCTGCAGGAGTACGGCTTCTGCATCATGGACAGCCACAAGGAGAGGATCGGGAACTTCCGCATCGAGCCGCCGGGTCTGTTCCGGGGCCGAGGGGATCACCCGAAGATGGGCATGCTGAAGCGCCGCATCCGGCCCGAGGACATCATCATCAACTGCAGCAAGTGGGTCACCTGTCCGTCACGCGGAAATCGATACAGCATAGTATCGCGGTTTTTTGCGTGGCGATATTGTTTCGATACACAGAAGCCAAGTATCAATATTTTAATATATACATTTTAAACTTTTTGGTCCTAGAAAAATATGATGATCAAATATGTTGACAACAGTTTTCCTTTGGGGACAATTTGCGGTTGAAAAAAGGTAATATATCGCAATACATCGCAATACTCAATACATCGCTGTATCGTGATAATATCGCTGTATCGTGATAATATCATATCGGGACTTAAGTATCGTGATAATATCATATCATGGGACCTCTGGTGATTCCCACCCCTTGTTTCTGGCAGAAAATATAAAATAAATAAAAACTCTCTGAGCGCTTTTTCACAATCTTTCTATGACGACAATATCTTGCTATCAGCGCTCTAACCTCCGATAGATGGCGTTGCCCCTTTTGCCTTTTATCATCCATTTGTTTTACATAGTTTTACTGGATACTTGACCTCACAGTTTGTAAAGTCTGTAACGAGAGAAAATATGTATTAAAAATAAATAAAAATGACTTTAAGATTCTATTTTACAAACCTGGTTTCAGACGGAATCGACTGCATGAACAAAAACAAACAAAAATGAATGTGGAGGTAAAGAAATAACACAATAAAAGTGTAAAATACACAAAGTCGTCTTTGTCTGACTGGGTTTAAAGCAGGATTACAATAGTTGGTAACACTTTATAATAAGTACACACTATTTAGCATTAGTAAAGCATGAATAAACACTGAATTCATCATTTATAAAGGTTATTAGTATGCAATTCAGTTATAAATGTTTCATTCTTGATTAATAAACTTGGGTTTTCATACTTTATAAATGATGGATTCCCCATTTGTAAATGAAGTATTAAGGACTTATAGATGTATAGAAGTATTAGTACATGATAAAAAAATGCTGCAATTCAAGATTAATTCAATTTTAATTTTTTATATGTAATAAAATGTGTTAAATTAGAATAAAAAAGAGAACAACCACAGATACATAATTAATGTTGTCAGTGTGTCGAGTACTGAGTTCTGACCACAAGGTGGCGCTGTCGAGCCACTGCAGGTGAGGTCACATGACGGTTACATTGTGGGAACAGTGTGTGAATTATGAGTGTCATGTGTGTGTGAACATGTGTGCTTTGAAAACAGAACATGTGAAATGTGTTCTTGTGGAAGTAATTATGTGTGTGTGTGTGTGTGTGTGTGTGTGTGTGTGTGTGTGTGTGTGTGAGAACAATAACACGACCCAGGGAGGACAAGTCGACATGTCTGTGCACACTATTGTCCCACAGCTCAGGCTATAACAATATCATGTCAATCAAGATGAAAAGAAAGAAAGATTTATTCCAGCGGTAAAGAGAAGCCGGGTTGTCGGGTCGCCGCCACGCCGTCTGTCCCGTCTGGGAGTCGTCCGTGTTTTCGTCTCACAACTTTAACCCTTTAGTGTGTTTTCACTTCAAGAAAGTTCAATTTAAACATTTTTGGTCACCCTGAAAAAAAAATTATTCAGCAAATCTTTCAAAGCGGTTGTCCACAAACGTAACAGATCAGGATTATCTTTATTATTAAATGATCTCTGCATTCAACCCATCCTTAGTAATTAAGGACCAGCGTCTTGCTCAAGGACACTTCGACTTGAGAACTATGGGGATCGAACCGGCTACCTTGCGGTGGCTGGATCCCCATAGACTTCCATGAGAGCCCTTCAAGCACTAACCCTAAACCCTAATCCTATTTATTGTTTGAGTTGTGTTTAGACGTTGTACATGGGGATTATATATTATTGTAGCCCATATTTTTATGTTTAATTTGATTCATACCATGTTTTTTTCTTGATTTGTACCTTGTGACCTGATATAAAAGGGAATATTAGGGCTCAAAGAGTTAAAATGCCCGACCTCACAGCAGAAATAACGTACATTTCCTTCCTCTGTTCTGCAGGGACTCCAAGCAGCCGAAACCTCCCCCGGGGACGAAGTGGAAGGAGCTTCGCCACGACAACAAGGTGACCTGGCTGGCTTCCTGGACGGAGAACATCCAGGGATCCATCAAGTACATCATGTTGAATCCAAGCTCCAGGATCAAGGTACCGCTCGGCTTCCTGGCTTAATCCGGAGTGTAAATATCTCACTAGTTGATGGAAACCAAAAAGGATCCGTTTTCCCTTGAATGAACTGTGTGTGTGTGTGTGTGTGTGTGTGTGTGTGTGTGTGTGTGTGTGCAGGGGGAGAAGGACTGGCAGAAATATGAGACTGCTCGTCGGTTGAAGAAGTGTGTGGATCGTCTCCGTACTCAGTATCGAGACGACTGGAAGTCGAAAGAGATGAGGATCCGGCAGAGAGCTGTGGCGCTGTACTTCATAGACAAGGTGAGAAACACGGGAAGACGGTCATGATGTGTTCACAAAAAACAACCAGATTTATTGGCAACGCCATCATATCATCATATGTGGCGACATTTAAAGTAGAAACACGTCTGATTACATTTCAACTTGTAAATGCTAAAAAGTTATATTTAACCAAGGGAAGCCTATGCTTCATGTGTTAAAGCTGCATTCTCTCTCCTGACCACCAGGGGGCGACTCCTCTGGTTGTATAGAAGTCTATGCTTCATGTGTTAAAGCTGCATTCTCTCTCCTGACCACCAGGGGCGACTCCTCTGGTTGTATAGAAGTCTATGCTTCATGTGTTAAAGCTGCATTCTCTCTCCTGACCACCAGTGGTGACTCCTTTGGTTGTATAGAAGTCTATGCTTCATGTGTTAAAGCTGCATTCTCTCTCCTGACCACCAGGGGGTGACTCCTCTGGTTGTATAGAAGTCTATACTTCATGTGTTAAAGCTGCATTCTCTCTCCTGACCACCAGGGGGCGACTCCTCTGGTTGTATAGAAGTCTATGCTTCATGTGTTAAAGCTGCATTCTCTCTACTGACCACCAGGGGGCGACTCCTCTGGTTGTATAGAAGTCTATATAAATGACTCTACTTCTCTTGATGTATTCCCTCAGTAAACATTGTAAACATGAGTTCATGTCTCAATCTCTAGTTTCAAGTCTTCTTCAATACAGCATGATGTTCATTTAGTAAATTATGGTCATTTAGAGTCAACAGACCATAAAGCAGGGGATGATCTAGGGGCGGGACTACAAGGTGATTGACAGGTCTCTACCACTAACAGAGACGTATACGCCGACACTACTTCACTCTTCTGCATTCTAAAAATGGTAACTACCGTTCATTGGTTGCAAAACAAATGGAAGAAATAGAGTATAATATTAAAGGTGCAGTGTGTAGGATGTGGCGCCATCTAGCGGTGAGGTTGCAGAAACAAAACATACTAAATTAAATTAGTAGGTTCCTTTAATAACTATGTTTTCTTTAGTGTATAATCTCGCTTGGCACACGGGAGAAGTTTCAGTTGGTTGCAATCTGCGAGTTCGCCGCTAGATGGCGCCAAACTTTAACCACAGGGGCTTTTACTGCAGGTTAAAAACAAGTGAGGAGAACAAATCCTGCAGAAAGCGTTTAACTCCTGATGATCGTGTCGCTCCTGTAGCTGGCACTGCGAGCGGGTAACGAGAAGGAGGAGGGCGAGACGGCGGACACCGTGGGCTGCTGCTCGCTGCGGGTGGAGCACATCAAGCTGTACCCCAAGATGGACGACCAGGAGTACGTGGTGGAGTTCGACTTCCTGGGAAAAGACTCCATCCGCTACTACAACAAGATCCCCGTGGAGAAGAGGGTGAGAACGGCCGGGGAGAGAGAGACCGTGTGTGTGTGTGTGTGTGTGTGTGTGTGTGTGTGTGTGTGTGTATGTGTGTTTATGTGTGTGTGTGTATGTCTGTGTATATTTGTGTGTGTGCGTGTGTCCATGTGTGTGTGTGTGTGTGTGTGAGTGTGTGTGTGTGTGTGTGTGTGTGTGTGTGTGTGTGTGTGCATGTGTGTGTGTGTGTGTGTCTGGTAACAGCAGGAAACAGACCACCCGAGGCGCTGACGGAGAGCTTTTAGTACCCGATCACCTGTCTGTGCAAACATCCTCAACTTCTTATCTCATTAACACTTCATTCACATATCTGTCTCTCACACTCACACACACACACACACACATACACACAGACATAGACACACGCACACACACACACACATATACACACAGACATACACACAGACATACACACACAGACATAGACACACACACACACACAGACATAGACACACACACAGATATAGACACACACACACAGACATAGACACACGCACACAGACAGACATACACACATACACACACAGACATAGACACACACACAGATATAGACACACACACACAGACATAGACACACACACACACAGACATAGACACACACACACACAGATATAGACACACACACACAGACATAGACACACACACACACACACAGACAGACATAGACACACACACACACAGACATAGACACACAAATACACACACACAGATACAGACACACAGGCACACGAACACACACACACACACACAGACATACACACACACATACATACATACATACATACATACATACATACACACACACATACATACTTACATACATACACACACACACACACACACATACACACACACACACACACACACACACACACACACACACACACACACACATTCGTGCGTGAGATATTAATGAATCTTCGCTGTTTTTTCCCTGCCAGGTGTTTAAGAACCTGCAGCTGTTCCTGGAGAACAAGCAGCCTGAAGACGACCTCTTCGACAGACTGAATGTAAGAAAGCACACGCGTGAGAATCCGCCTCCGAAGTTCCAGTCCAAAGTGACGTGTGAACCAACAACCTTCTCCTCTCCCGCAGACTTCCATCCTGAACAAGCACCTGCAGGAGCTGATGGACGGCCTGACCGCCAAAGTGTTCCGCACCTACAACGCCTCCATCACGCTGCAGCAGCAGCTCAAGGAGCTTGCCTGCCGTGAGTAGCCGCCGCTGGTTGTATAGAAGTCTGCACGCGCCGCCGCTGGTTGTATAGAAGTCTGCACGCGCCACCGCTGGTTGTATAGAAGTCTGCACACGCCGCTGCTGCGTACGCCGAGGTTCTGATTCATTATGTGTTATATATATTTATATATACATATCTGAAAATCGGAAATGTCATGGAATTTTAAAATGGTTATTTCCAGGCCTGGACAAGTCCTTGAAAAAAATGTAATCCCAATAGTCTTGTAAAAGTCATGGAAATGTGTTATATTCATGTGTTCATGATGTGTCATGCTTTTAAAAGAAAGATGCTCAGAATATAAGCAGGCATACATACAGGCATCTATATAAATGTTTATTCTTTTAATCAAACTATTGTCTCATTCATTTGTGTCATTTAAGGTTTACTGTATGCTTTGTGTTGTCATTGTTAGTTTAAATACTACATTTACTCACTTTTTACTGTTTACACCCAGATTTCACAAGATGTTTGGTCATGGACATTTGGTTTAAAGTCATGGAAATCAGGATTCATACACATTTTTTGTGATGGAAATGGCAAGTCATGGCAATTTGGTTAAAAGTCATGGAAATGTGGTTAAGTCATAGAAATTTGGTTAAAAGTCATGGAAATTTGGTTTAAAGTCATGGAAATGTGGTTACAAGTCATGGCAATTTGGTTAAAAGTCATGGAAAAGTCATGGAAATTTGGTTAAAAGTCATGGAAATTTGGTTAAAAGTCATGGAAATTTGGTTAAGTCATAGAAATGTAGTTAAAAGTCATGGCAATTTGGTTAAAAGTCATGGACATTTGGTTAAAAGTCATGGAAAAGATATAGAAATTTGGTTAAAAGCCATGGAAATGTGGTTACAAGTCATGGAAAAGTCATGCAAATTCATTGGTCAAAATGTGTATGAACCCTGTGTGTGTCATTTACTCTTAACCAGTAACATGTAGACTGATATTTACACATCTGAACAACATCTCATATGTGTACCTTTTATTATAACACCAACATTATTCAAATAGCCCTAGTGGTTGCAGAGAAACACCCTTTTTAGTTTGGGTACGCAGATTTTCGAGGAAAGGGCCTAAAAATAGGTTGTTTTTCTCTGGGTTAATCATTGTGACCTCCTCCTCCCCCTTGTTGTGTACTTGTTGGGTCTCCAGCTGACGACAGCCTCCCGGCTAAAGTCCTGTCTTACAACCGAGCCAACCGGGCGGTGGCCATCCTCTGTAACCACCAGAGAGCTCCGCCCAAGACCTTCGAGAAGTCCATGCAGAACCTTCAGACCAAGGTAAAGAACCCGCATGTGTCCGACTCTCTCTGGGTTTTGTCGTCATCATGACGGATCATCGACTTCACTCGGCCGCCGCTCGTTGTGATTGCAGATCGACGAGAAACAGAACCAGCTGTCGGCAGCCAGGAAGCAGCTGAAGGCCGCCAAGGCCGAACACAAGGCGTCCCACGATGACAGGAGCAAAAAGTAAGAAGAGACGATATGTGTACTAAGGAGGAGGGACGTAGAGACATTGTATAGGTCTCTGGTGGTGGTGACCTGTCAATCACCTTGTAGCCCCGCCCCTAAAGCATCCCCTGCTTTATGGTCTGTTTGACTCTAAATGACCATAATTTACTAAATGAACATCATGCTGTATTGAAGAAGACTTGAAACTAGAGATTGAGACATAAACTCATGTTTACAATGTTTACTGAGGGAATACATCAAGAGAAGTAGAGTCATTTATATAGACTTCTATACAACCAGAGGAGTCGCACCCTGGTGGTCAGGAGAGAGAATGCAGCTTTAACACATGAAGCATAGACTTCTATACAACCAGAGGAGTCGCCCCTGGTGGTCAGTAGAGAGAATGCAGCTTTAACACATGAAGCATACACTTCTATACAACCAGAGGAGTCTCCTCCTGGTGGTCACTCCAGAGAATGCAGCTTTAACACATGAAGCATTTACTTCTATACAACCAGAGGAGTCACCCCCTGATGGACATTAGAGAGAATGCAGCTTTTACACATGAAGCATAGACTTCTATACAACCAGAGGAGTCGCCCCCTGGTGGTCAGGAGAGAGAATGCAGCTTTAACACATGAAGCATAGACTTCTATACAACCAGAGGAGTCGCCCCCTGGTGGTCAGGAGAGAGAATGCAGCTTTAACACATGAAGCATACACTTCTATACAACCAGAGGAGTCGCCTCCTGGTGGTCAGGAGAAAGAATGCAGCTTTAACACATGAAGCTTTGGCTTCACTCGTCTGGTGGAAACAAAGCATTAGTTGTATCCGATTCATAATATTAAGGAAGTGTGTTGTTCCCTCCATCTCTATGATCCTCCCTCCATCCGTGTCTTTGTCTCCCGTCCTCTATTCACCTGTCTTCCTCCCTCCGTCTCCCAGGGCCGTGGAGGTGAAGCGTAAAGCCGTCCAGAGGATCGAGGAGCAGCTGATGAAGCTCCAGGTTCAGGCCACGGACAGAGAGGAGAACAAGCAGATCGCTCTGGGAACCTCCAAGCTCAACTACCTGGACCCACGCATCTCCGTGGCATGGTACTGCCTTCCACTCACTGCTACCTATCACATGACAGCTGGTGCTGTGACACGAACACGAGTAAGGGAGGGACCTCGGTGGCAGAAAGGCAGGAAATGCTCTTGCATTGTAGGAAAAGGAGCAGCACGAGCAATAAAAAAAAGCAAAGCTGACGGCTGCAGGAGGAAAATCAGAGGAAGAAAAGCGTGTGAGCGCGAGGAACAATGGGGTTTGTTTCTGAAAGCCAGGGAGCAGCGCTCCTTCCTCCATGTGGGAAGTCAATGAGGAGGCTGTCTGCGGCTGAATGGAGAGCCCGGCTATTTACGGAGAGCCTCCTCCTCCTCTTTCTCCTCCTCCTCCTCCTCCTCCTCTTCCTCCTCCTCATCCTCATCCTCCTCCTCTTCCTCCTCCTCCTCCTCCTCCTCCTCCTCCTCCTCCAGCACAATGGCTTCAGGAATGCTCCGTGGTTTTGCCCTGATTGTGAGGCGCTAAGAGACGGGGGTCCCCCGCTTGTAGGGCGGGACATGGGAACCGTGTGTGTGTGTGTGTGTGTGTGTGTGTGTGTGTGTGTGTGTGCACCAAAGCGATATCAGCGAAATATATAGCTATTGTCATTTTCTTGTTCCCAAAATGCATCTTGCCGACGTCACAGAACTCGTCCTTTATGAACGTAAACAGCAGCTCTCTCAACACACACACACACACACACACACACACACACACACACACACACACACACACACACACACACACACACACACACACACACACACACACACACACATGCACAACTATATTTATTTTTATATTATTCATTCTGATAAAAACACAGTTTACATTTCTAGAGATTATTCAAAGAAGGCCAATTTGTTTTTGTAGAAACTTTAGAAACAGGAAGTTTTAAAAATGCACATTTGAGTAAATATTTTGCAGCCAAATCAAACAGTTTACAGGATATTAAACCTTTGTTTCTTCATGATGTTACTTTACAGGTCATCTCCAAAGACAATAAAGTAGTAGTAGGTTATAGTTTATGAGTGTTTCTACTTCTTCTGGCTGTTACACTAATATATAAATATAGCAGTATCCTACCTCGTGAACAGTGAGCGGATGATTAGTGTTATTAGTATTATTCGATCTGAACCGGTGTGTCCTCCGTCCTCCAGGTGCAAGAAGTGGGCCGTTCCCATCGAGAAGATCTACAACAAGACCCAGAGGGAGAAGTTTGCCTGGGCGATCGACATGACCGAGCAGGACTACGAGTTTTAAACACCTCCAGCTTTTTATCTTTTTATTTATTTTAAAACACGCCTTTTGATTGTAGAGGTTTGTGTAGTCGATGTCAAAGGATTCCACCGTGTGAGAGCTGCTGGAGCTGAGGCCACGGTTAAATAGCTGTTCTGTGTACATATATATATTGTATATATATGTATGTATATACACACCGGACCAGAGGAACCAGGGGGATGTAGCCGCAGCTTTCTGCCAGGATGGAGGCGCCTACGAACACATTGGTGTCATCTCTCTCTCGTCAGACACGACTGGACTGAACCGGTTTAAGCCATCAGACTTTGCTGAGACATTCTATATTCTCATAGAATAATGAATTAATCCATGTTTGTACAGAGGAGGGGGGACAACGTCAGACGTCGTCGGACGCATTTCAATTTGTGGAATTGTGTGAAAGATCGGTCCAATAAAAGCGACCGGCGTGTGGAGAAGTCCCCTCCAGCACTACGTTCATGTAACTATTAGCACACAGAATGTCCTCTTCTCTTTCCATTTAGTTTGCAGTTTATTTCAGGGATGTACATATGTTTTTGTCATTTTTAAGTCACTATGATTCAGCGTTTTATATAAATGTGTGCTGTATGCATCGCCAACGAGAGGCTCTTCATTGCTTATATGCAAACAAGTGCGTGTGTGTGAGTGTGTGTGTGTGTGTGTGTGTGTGTCCACAGTTTTACAATCGTAACGATCCTCAGAGAGAGACTGTTCCTTCAGACAGATGTTTTCTAAGAGGGATGGGGATTCTTTTGCCAAAAACAAACAAACAAAAAAAAAGATCACAGCTCTTTCATTGTCGTTTGCCGTTTGTATCGCCGTGATGTGAATGGATATTATAACTTTTGTCATTAATATTTGTGTGCTATTTGATCATTTATCACGCGACTCTGGATTGGTTGGATGCTTGTTGTTTTGAGCTTTGTAGTTTTCAGAATAAAACATCAACCTTTCCCTTTTTCTATTTTTAATTGATTTATTATATGTGTGTGGAAAAAAAGGGGTTATAAACTGAGTACATAAAGAGAAACATGACCCCATCAGAGATGTAATCAGCTGAGAGGTCATAGTCCAATTACTAGTGATTTATTTCATCCCCGTTTAGATAAATGATATCATTGTTTTTGTGGAAAGAAAAGAAGTCTTACAACAAAACCAACAACTCGGGGCCATTTTTTAATATAGCAACGTAATAGTTGCAGGCAAACAATGACAGTTTCATGTTAACGTCACAAGTTGTGATACGTGTTGTGTTCAGGATAATTATGAAGCACCAGCAGGTCTGCGTCTTTAAGAGGCCGCTAACAGCTGCGTCAAGCTGCCGGGAGAGCTGCGGGAGACCGGAAGTAGGGTAGTTGTGCCCAAATAAATAAAATAAATGCTTAAAGGTAAGGGGTGACGTATTGTGAAGGTCAACCCAAGGAATATATATATATATATATATATATATATATATATATATATATATATATATATATATATATATATATATA
This sequence comes from Taurulus bubalis, assembly GCF_910589615.1. Classification (NCBI taxonomy): domain Eukaryota; kingdom Metazoa; phylum Chordata; class Actinopteri; order Perciformes; family Cottidae; genus Taurulus; species Taurulus bubalis. Next base: position 2,513,530 of record NC_136599.1, read on the forward strand.
TATATATATATACATTTATATAAAGAACTACACAACGGTTGCACAAGAGCGGCTGCGTACTAAGTGGCGTGATGACGTTTTGTAGTCTTTTTTTTTTTAAGACACGTAAAAACGTAAAAATCCACGAGAGGGGTTTTTACTGAGATATTTTATATCGTATAAAAAAGGTAAAAATATCTATATCAAGCTTATGTAAACTACAGAAATGATTTACTGCATTTTACCAAAAAAAACGTTGGTTTGGAGACTGTGGAACCGGAAGTGCAAAAACGCTAACTCATTTCCGGCTTTTAGAAAAACGGCTCATTCTAAAGTAACGAAAACTCAACGATGCTTATTTTACATTTAAATAAAATGTACATGTTAATATTATATCCAATTGCTTCCGAAATAAATGCGACACTTTCCTTTAAACACCAGAAAATGAAAACACACAATTGAAGTATCTAAAAAAAATCAAAATTAAATAAAAGTCCTTTGTAACTTTCCGTTTCGTTCCCATCACCATCAGCGTCTCCTCCACACATAAATAAAAATAAAAAAACACAGTGCAACAAGTGATTCATGTTTCGAGTTTTATTGTGAAAAGGTGCAGCGGAAGCCAGGTGGGGAGGACGGGCCTCCGCTCGCTGGATTTGAGAGCGGACTAACTTACGTAGTCTCACCACGGCTCTCGCCCGCCTGCCTCGCTCCATGGACGGCCACAGGGCAGCGGAGGAAACGGGGATTGTTGTCGTCGGGACCGCAGCGTTTTTCCAGGACCCAGCGATGATATAAAAATCACGTCAGAGAGACGGAGGGGATAAAGAAAACAAAACAAAAACACAGGGGGTGTTGAAAAGAGAGGGTGAACAAGGAGAAGAAGGGGAAAAACAACCGAGAGGGAGCGGGAGCGGAGAAGAGGAGCAGCCGCTGGAGATGTGCGGTCGGGCCGACATTGCGGCGGTAGGTAAGGTAACTCCAGCCCGGCCACACACGCACTGGCGACGGCTTGTTTGGCTTTTCATGTTGATTTTCTCTCTCCGCAAAATAAGCCAAATTAATCCGGAGGGGACAATAGGGCGGTATAGCTTCTGCTACCTGGGCTTTTTACCCCCCTTTCAATCTTTATCGGGAGTTAAACCCCCCAAAACAGCTCTTGATTCTTGCTTTTCCCCCGTCCCGGCCCGGCGTGGCCCTGCGTCCTCCCCGTAGAAACACAGCCAGGTTAGCTTGTTATCCGAGAACCTGACGCCTCTTAAACTTTGTGTTTTTGTTTTTACCGTGGGATGAACAGGCAGCAGGTTACAGGCCTGTTGGCAGTACATCATAATAATAAATAAATAAATAAATCAGATTAAAGCTTCCCTGCTGCTAGATTTAAAGGTAATACATAATAATAATCACGTGCTTCTTCTTTTCCAGACGTGTTAAAGGTCATTTATTTAATTACTGTAATGATGACACTTTCCTTCAACACCTTGCTCATCTTTTCTTATGAAAATATGCTTTTTATTTTATAATATATATAATTGTACTTGAAGTACTGTTATGTTTGTTTACCATATTGATCTGTTATTGCACTATTATCTTATTATATCTATGTTTATTGTTGCACCGTGCTCCTCATAACTAATAGCTGTGCTCCTGCTGGGCTGAGCAGTGGGACTCGATCCAGAGAGAAACTCGACCCCATGGAGACAGATCAATACATCACATGAGAGGAAACGGGATCCCTTTGATCTCTTTCTGCATGCCGACGAAGACTATTATTTTGATAGAGCTTTTCTACAATATGTAGAATGTGTTGTGTCACACACTTGACATGAAAGATGTTCATATTAGTGCAAAATACAATATTCAAAATGTTACGTCCATAATCAAAGCAGACAATGACAGTATTTTATTCATGTAGCGTTCAGGTATTTGTGTAAAATATCGCTACCGTTTCCCTTTTCTTTTAGTCGTTACTTCATTTGAAGTAGACTGAATACTAAAATGATTTATAAATGTTTCAGGCTTTATGATGTCATCACATAATGTGTAGCGTAAATAAACTAGTCGAACAAAATATGTGTTTAAAACGGGAAGATGAGGCCGATCAGATCTTAGAGAAACAGAAACTATTGTTGACGTCACGTCTGCAGGAAGATAAACATGTACAAGTGATCGAGTGTGTGTGTGTGTGAGACGTTTGTGTGTGTGCGAGATCGTGTGATCGTGTGTGTGTGAGACGTGTGTGTGTGTGATTGTGTGTGTGCGAGATCGTGTGATCGTGTGTGTGTGTGTTTGT
>NC_136599.1:2518301-2523301 GCF_910589615.1 Taurulus bubalis
TGAAGCATGGACTTCTATACAACCAGAGGAGTCGCCCCCTGGTGGTCAGGAGAGAGAATGCAGCTTTAACACATAAAGCATCGACTTCTATACAACCAGAGGAGTAACCCCCTGGTGGTCAGGAGAGAGAATGCAGCTTTAACACATGAAGCATGGACTTCTATACAACCAGAGGAGTCGCCCCCTGGTGGTCAGGAGAGAGAATGCAGCTTTAACACATGAAGCATGGACTTCTATACAACCAGAGGAGTCGCCCCCTGGTGGTCAGGAGAGACACAACAGAAGAACTTGCAACCAAATCTCAGAACATGCAATTCTTGTAGAAATCTCCAAAATGTCAAATATTTTATAAACTAAATCACAACATGGATTCTTCTATGATGTTCCTCAAGGTCTTGCTGTCTTCACCTTTTACTTTAAAGGGATTTTTTTAATCGTTTTTAGATCGATAAATCAGGCAGGTATTAGCTTCCTGCTGGTTTTGAAGGTATTGCAGGTAGATTAGTGGGTTATTCCTCTGTATTATAATAATAATAATAATAATAACTTGGTTATAATTCGACAGCATGTCGCAGTAGGACAGTACAATACTCACCACGACTCTAAGGGTTGAACGTTATGACGATTTACATCTGAAACGTCGAATTTGTTAATTGAAAGCCTCGTCGTCTTTTCAATCATCGTCATTTCTAGCGTCTCGGTTGTGAATATTTGCTGCTTTTCGTTTGTTTTTTCTTCTTCCTGGGATTCAAATGTTACTTTTATTTTATAATCAATCTGCAATGAAATGAATCGTCAGTTCCTTCATTTTAAATTGGCGCTGAGCCAGGAGTGTGAGGTGTGTGAACCGCATTGCTGCAACAGAATTAGTGTCATTTAATATGTTTAAATATCGTTGGCTGTATCCTGGAAATCTCTTCTTATTTTGGAGAACGTTTCAGTAAATTCGACGTGGATGGAATTACCTGCACACGTCTGTCATCGCTCTGACCTGTTATTTCCACACCTCCCACAAAGGACACACACACACACACACACACACACACACACACACACTTCCTCGCCACAAACCATTTCCAGCTCGCGCTGCTTCCTTTTCAGTCGCACACACGTTGTTTGTGAGAAATGTGTCAACAAAAAAACAGTTTCCAGCATAAAATGTGGGAAAACGGTGAACAGTGCTCACTATATCTTGTCAAATATTAAATAACGAAAAATCACCAATCATCTTCAGACAAAATCAAAAACCCAAAACCCTTTTGAGAGGCTTTAACGAGCAAATGTTTGTATTTTCTGGTTGTGGATGCAAGAAACGCAGCCAGCTGATTGGTCGCGTGACGAGGGTTATTGGATCGGAGCCCGTTATGGGCGGGGCGTCGATCCAACTGTAGAACATTTCTAGAAGCCGAAGTCGTCTGTAATCTCGTTCCCGTGTTCTTTGATCCGGCGGTCACTGTTTGAGTAATAAATGTTTTCATTACTGATTAACCTTTTTGATTATACTTTGATCAATCGCTCGTCTGATGGAAAGCCGCCGGTCGTATGAGAGTTTGAACACGTCTTCTTTCAGACTGGTGGAGAGAAAATATTTATTTTATTACTTTTATTCTGTAGATTTCTTAAAGTCACCATTGCATAACGCCTCATTTACATATTTAAACATAACATGTCATAAACCTTGACAATAAACCCTCCTCTTAAAGTCAGTGGTGACGTTTCATGGTGATATCTATGAGGTAATGTGTTGACCCTCATAACTTTACTCTTTCATTCATACATATATTCTGAGGGTTTATACTACATTTATGAATAAAAACATGGAGGAAATGGATTATTTTACAGTATTTTGTGATTTATGAAGTGACACAAAGGGATGTCATGAATCCAATCTATAAAAAACATTGACTCTAATATGTCAACAACATGAAACAACCTGGTTTTATCAAATGTTTCTGTTCTGAAAATGTTTGCAAATTAGCAAATATTTGATCAGATAATGACTCATTTGCATATTCAAACGTAGCATTTTCAGAAAATTTGAAATAGCAAAAATGTAAGTCGCTTTGGATAAAAGCATCAGCTAAATGTAATGTAATACAAAGAATAATAGTCTTAATTTAAGTAATCAACTGAAGTTTCACACTGATCTATTACCGTAAATTGCAGGTTATGAGGCCTTTTATTAGCCGCATATACTAAATACAACAAAAGTTGTATTTAATCTTAAACAAGCCGCGGTGGTTTATAAGCCGCTTTTGATGCTGCTACCGAGTCGCTAGCTAGCTTGCTAATGCTAGCTAACACTCGCTAAGTAACGCTCGCTAGCTAGCATGTCTCTGCAACTGCTGCTAAATTTAGAATCGTAAAAATCCACAAATTAGCCACACCTATATTTAAGCCGCACGGATCAAAGTTGAGGAAAAAAGTAGCGGCTTATAACCTGTAGCGTGTCCCCCGAGATGAGGAAGCTGTTTTGTGAAAAAGCTCTTCAAAATTAGGCACCAGAAAGTATGAGATATATATATATATATATATATATATATATATATATATATATATATATATATATATATATATATATATATATATATATATATATATATATAAAAACAATCTATATTCAGTATTGTTTGGCCACCATGAGGTGTGAAGCCCGTCCCGGGTCGGCGGGTCAGAACTGGGCCGGCGCTGGAGGAAGTGTGCGGCAGGATGCCTCCTCTCCTCTCCCTCCTGTGAGGTCACACCTCTGGCCGGTGCTTCACTTCCTGCATCGGTCTGAGCCCGCCTCCCAAATACTTTGACGAGCAGATCAACCTGTCAAAAAAAAAGCCGGGCCCTCGCTTCGATGTCGACTTTTTAGACGTGATGTGTCCGGAGCGCTCAGCTCAGTGACTTTCACTCTCGTGTTTTTTAGATTGTTAAAACTCCTCCACGTGTTCCTAAAGTCAGAGTTTACCTAAACGCACCCCATCAGTGGGAGAGATCATAACTGGTGGTTTGGGTTGATTATCGGCCGTGAAAGTCAAATGAAGGCAGTAACTTGTAATATGTGTTGTCTTCAGCTGAAGTGTACTTGTATGTGGTTTATTAAATCAAAATTATGGAGAAATTCAATTATGAAACATGTTACACAAGCACTCAAAGCTTAACTTATGTCAATATTTATCGATTTTGAGGAAAGAAATGAGGATATTGTGTTTTTCTTTGTGGTTATGTATTTATTTTTTGTGCAAAATTCTGTCGCCCAAATTAATGCATCCAATTGTGACAAATATGTGAACGTGTATTATACATTTTTTACATGGGAATTTACATAGTGATTCCAGAAAAGTATTTTTATTGTCATGAATTTGACGGAACACATTGCCCAGCTACACTCGCTAACTTGTTCTCTCTCTCTCTCTCTCTCTCTCTCTCTCTCTCTCTCTCTCTCTCTCTCTCTCTCCAGTTGACATTCGAGAGATCAAAGAGATCCGTCCCGGACAGAAGTCGCGGGACTTCGAGCGCTACGTGGAGGACTCGGCCGCGAGGCTGGAGCAGGCTCACTGCTTCGTCATCCTGTACGGCAACGAGTTCCGCCTCAAGTCGCTCAGCCTGGCAGGTAAACACGACGACCACGACACGCAGCTGCAGCCGCACGTCACGCCTCGTCCTATTGGTCGAGGCGCAACATGACGGGTTCAGAGCATTAATAGAGCAGCAAACGGCTGTTTTCTACGTGAAGGTGGAGTTTGAAGTTTTACTGAAGGTTCTCCTCCAGCATCCAGTAGAACATGTGATCAGTAGTGATCATGACATCATGGATGTTTCTCTAGTCTCTGATCATGTGACTTTGTGAACAACCAATCAGTGTTTAGACCAACAGGAGGAGAGCTAGTAACGTTAGCAGCACAGCTAACGGAGAACCAGCAGAAGGAGAGCTAGTAACGTTAGCAGCACCGCTAACAGAGAACCAACAGGAGGAGAGCTAGTAACGTTAGCAGCACCGCTAACAGAGAACCAGCAGAAGGAGAGCTAGTAACGTTAGCAGCACCGCTAACGCAGAACCAGCAGAAGGAGAGCTAGTAACGTTAGCAGCACCGCTAACGGAGAACCATCAGAAGGAGAGCTAGTAACGTTAGCAGCACCGCTAACAGAGAACCAGCAGAAGGAGAGCTAGTAACGTTAGCAGCACCGCTAACGCAGAACCAGCAGAAGGAGAGCTAGTAACGTTAGCAGCACCGCTAACAGAGAACCAACAGGAGGAGAGCTAGTAGCGTTAGCAGCACCGCTAACGGAGAACCAACAGGAGGAGAGCTAGTAACGTTAGCAGCACCGCTAACGGAGAACCAACAGGAGGAGAGCTAGTAACGTTAGCAGCACCGCTAACGGAGAACCAGAGGAGGTTCACTTCAGTTACATTATGATGCCTTCAGGCTCTGCTCAGTGAAAAAGAGTACTGGCTAAAAGTTAAATGATTACATTCTCATGATGCGTTCACATGTAAAATGTAGTGTTGATAATAAACTAGAATAAATCCAGATGCTTTCACATGAATACAAACTATATGTTAGAGATGAATTATGAGCTGTTTAACTAACCTCTGATAACGCATCATTAAAACTACTAATGAGGACTAAGAGACCATGGCCACGCCCACTTAGCAGATCATGGAGGCGTAGCTCCGCCCCTTTAGTGAACACTGTTGTTGTCGTCCGCCCTCTGTTCTAGTTATTGACTTGTGTTTATGAGTACACACTTCCTGTATTACCAAAACAAAAGCTGATGACGCTTCAAGTCAGTTTTATTCATCAGCCCCAAAATCACAAATCACCACTTTTCCTCCAGAGGGGCTTTAAAAAAAACTCAAAATAAATGTAATCTGCAAACTATTTTCTCTGGTTTCAGCAAATGAAATGTGACTAATTGCTGTTTTTACAGTAAATAAAACTTATGACGCGTAACAAAGACCGCGTGTTTCTTCATCCTCAGCCACGTCGGATGAGGAGATGACCATGTGG